>NC_088356.1:8942500-9252500 GCF_036884655.1 Musa acuminata AAA Group
TAGGCCTATTCAATTAGTGGTGAAGATCCTTGATTTTTAGACATCTGACTTGTTGAACATGTTCAAGTTCTTGCAAGCTATTTTATCTGATTTCTTATTCTTAGTCCAAATCTATTAGGATTATGTTGTTATAATCCATTTATTCAGGTGTCCTGCCCTTTTCTGGGTCCTATTTCCAGCAAAACAAAGATAGAAGGAACCAGTCGATACCAAGCATAACCCCTACCCTAACAAAAATTATTGATGGCCATAAACAAGTTCGGTAGAAAAAATGGCTGCAGTTTTTTTTTTCGCATTATAAAATGCACTGATTTCTTACAAATGCTAATTTTCTTCGATGCTATTAGGAACATAACATATCTACTTTTATCGATGAGATGGTACAACTAAAGATCTAAATTTGGTAATGATTGTCACAGCTTGGCCTATCTTCATGAGGGGCTTGAACCAAAGGTTGTTCACCGTGATGTCAAAGCTAGTAACATTCTACTTGATCAACACTGGAATCCTAAAGTCTCAGATTTTGGGCTTGCGAAACTCCTATGCTCTGAAAGGAGTTATGTGACGACCCGTGTTATGGGGACTTTTGGGTGAGTTTGAGCATTTTTCTATACTGAAGCCTGTTGTCTTGCATAGAAGATCATTGTGACTCTTAAGTTAGTTGTTAATTGCAGATATGTGGCACCAGAATATGCTAGCACTGGCATGCTGAATGAGAGGAGTGATATCTATAGCTTTGGGGTCCTTATCATGGAAATTATATCAGGAAGGGCACCCGTCGATTACACAAGACGTCCTGGAGAGGTTGCCTTTCTCCCACAGAACATGATTTCTCAATGAAATTTTCTTATGTTGATAGAAAAAGAAGTTCAACATCTTTGAAATAACTATGCTATATATAATGAATAATGTCATCTTTTTCAGGTGAATTTGGTTGACTGGTTAAAGACCATGATTGGGGATAGAAAGTCCGAGGAAGTGGTGGATCCTAGGATGCCCAAGAAGCCATCTCCAAAAGCATTCAAAAGGGCTCTTCTGGTGGCCATCCGATGTGTCGACCCTGACGCGCATAAACGGCCTAAAATGGGGCATGTGATCCATATGCTCGAAATGGATGACTTGCTAGTCCGTGAAGTACGTCAATCTTATCCATACTCAAAGGCTAATGCATACGGTCATTATGTGTATACTTGTTGCACCAGCTGACCCTTTCTCATCACTTGCTCAGGAATGCAAACTAGACCGGGATTCATCTGCCAGTCAGTCATCAGGCAGATACAACCCAATGGAAGAAGGAAGCTTGAGCAGGCGTGACCACAGGACCAGGTGGTATTGACTTGTACAAGAAGGTCTGTGCTATTCCCAAATCCAACACTTTCACTATCGCGTCTCTCATCTTCGGAAGAGCAACATGGGAGAGCAGTCGATCTTTTAACGAACCGTACCATGATGACTATCTATAAATTTACATGCAGAGTTTCAAAAGGGAGCATCAGCATTCACCATCCCTGCTAACTGCTACTAGTTGGTGGTGCACATCAGTCGAATTCCAAGATCGATGTTTTCTTCAGGTGGTCTCTTCACCATTGGTTTCCGCTGTTTCTGACCTATATATCTGACTCATTCATGTTTTAGTACACCTTGATGCATAAATGTGTACATGTATGCTCACATGAGATTGAGCTGTCCCGGTCCACTATTTATCGTTCCCCTTTTAAGATAGTTGGTTCCGACAATCTTAATTCATTGTCGAGATCATATTGTTCATTAGCAACTGTGATTGGTAAATTGACCTGCCTAGACTTCCACCGGGTTTCTCAGTGTCTCAATGCTGTCCTTCAATCTGGAAACAGAGAGTTTTAATCTATGCACCTATATAAATATTTCTTCTTTTATGCTTCCATTCTGTGACCACAGTATAATGTTCTATCTATGCAGCTGATTACCGTGAGAATCTTTCTCATTAGTCATTACACTTTCTGGGCATTTGGGAGTTTTGTGAATGTGAATCTGCGTAATCTCCAGTGTTTGATCTGTCGTTTCAAATTTTGTTTGTCCGTCAAAGCTTTTTGAAACATAGACGAGTGAAATCACTATTATGTGCTTATTGACGCTCGAGTATTCAAACTAAACAAGATGGTCGATGTTAATAATTATGCGATAAATACAATAAAGAATCTCCAAGTCATAAATCAAACCCATTTTAATCTATGATTTTGAGAGCATTTTAAGATTAAAGTTTATAAAAGCTCTTAGTTTTGAGAAATTATATTCATTATTTCCTAAAAGATGATTTTATCCATTGCCTCCGCCTCATCGATTATCACCATTGACCCCAGTTGACTTCGTGTGGGGTCCTTGATTGTCTCCATGCATGACCCCCTCATCCGTCACTCTCATCCGCCTCTTATTGCCTCTACTCCTGCTGCACCATTATCCTCGCTAACGATCCCCTTTGCCAAATTAACAATGGGGATGATGGAGGTGACGAGCGGAGGGTGAGGTTAGGATGACAAGTGGTGGGTGTGGGAATAGTGAGGTGGAGGCAACTACGGACCTACATACAGAAGCAACCAAAGATGAAGGTAGAGGCGATGATCGATAGGGCATAGGTAGGGGTAAAATCATCTATTATGAAAGAATGATAGAGTTGGATTTTTTGAAAACTAAAAGCTTTTTTCAAAAATCTGCCCAAATTATATTATAGTTTTTTTAATCATTATAAAATAAACAGTATAAAAAAAACATTAGGCTAATTAATCATAAAAAACTACTTTACGATGTGAATGTTACCAGATAAAATACATACAAATATACAACCTCGGAACTTATCTCAATCAACCATTAGTCCAACCTTGATTTGAGTTGGGCAAAACCCAACTCGAAGTTGGGTTTGGGTTAAAAGCTTAACTCAACTCACCTAAGTTGTAGTGCTAATTTAATTTAGTGGCACCATACAAAACTATATATATATATATATATATATATATATATATATATATATATATATATATATAAGCTTATACAATGATACAAGTTAATAACTATTTGGTCCATGGTCCATGCATGTACCATGGCTACAGAGATGCCACTCCTCATAGCTTTCGTGTGTGGGGAAACTGTGGTACAGCCTCACACGTTGAGCTGCCCCTAACCTAACGATCCAGACTCATCCGTCTTCACCCAGAGATCGACGTGGTACAGTTCCGTCCACCTTGTGGTGCAAATGGCTTCCACTATCACTTCTTATCGCTCCGGCCAAGACAACAAAAAGTTTCTCCTGAATAGAATCAGAGCATAAGGGTAAAAATGATGACGTGACACACCATGACGTCAGCCACGCCAGGTGGATGTGCTGCCCGAGGAAGCAAGCATTAATGCCAACTTGATGTGCGCCAACGTCACCAGCTCTCAGCCAACAACCTCATTTGACTCCGTGCGCTCGACCGAGGCAAAGGAGCACGTCGACCGAGGCGTGCCCATACCCTACGATAGCTCGGTTCTCCACGCAATCCCAGTGGCAATGTCAGACGCCACGAGAGATACTGTCCTGCCCCTGCAAGCAGCCACATCAGGTAACATCAAACTCATCTATAAATACCCCAGAGTTCTAAACGAACAAGGGGGAGGGGAGATGAACTCACTCATACACAAAACACTCAGAGGCTCTTCTTCTGCCTCATCCACAATCCCCTCCACATCGCTGACTTGATCGTCGGAGGGGTCGGGCCGAGCTCCCGGCCTGACCTGTGTGCAGGTGCGAAGGATGGGATCACCCCTTCCCAACGCTGCGACGAAGCTTCCTCTCGACCCGACCTCCCGACCCGAACCACCGTGCTCGGCCGTCGGGAGACCCCAAGGGACGCCGCCCGAGATCCCCCACATTCGGACCCCCGAACCGAGCCGCGTCGGCCCCAAGGCCACGGCTTAAACAGTTGCACACCGCAACAAGAGCCATCCAATAGGGCCTTCTACGAGCAACACAATACTCGCGACCTCATTGGCTACGTGCCAACACGACCCGTTTGAAGGCAATAGCGAATCGATCGAGCAACTGTGGCGCTGTCAATTTGAACCCGACCGTTCCTGCGACGACGAGAGAAGACTTCGAGCTGAGGGGATCGAGTGGAGGGGTGCAGGAGAAGAGGAGGGGAGGCGTTAACGTGTGGCGTTCCCTCACCAAGTAAAGCCCACAATTGACCGAAGCATGAGAACGGGATTCAAAGCACGAAGGCGGAAGTCCGTTTCTCCTGCTGTCACGAACACCTCTCTGCTGCATTCTCCTCGGTCGTCCTCGGCCTCTTCCTCGTCCTCGTTGGATCCACATCAACTGCCTGTGGCTCACTAGACTCTTACCACTCACCCCTTCCCTGTCTATTTCTGAGGTCAATTCATAGGTTACGTGGAAAGGACGCTGGCATACGATCCTACTATTGGCTGGTCGGTGATCGGTGAGCCTAACCCAACCTTATACCAATATAATACGACCGGACTTTTTGATTAGACTAACTGTAGTTAGTGGCTGTAGCCTTTGGGTTAGGCTCACCGATCACTGACCAGCCACTAACTACAGTTAGTCTCGTTGGCACTAAAGATACGTGTTAGGCACTCATTGCTTGGAATGGCACCACATTTATTTATGGACGCCTAATCATCATCATGGTCATCAGTTAGGAGCGAGTCACGGTCGCATTCCCGCAAACAGAAAACAGGCGCCATAAGGTGACGAGACCCGACTTGCAGAGGTGCGTCTCCGTCCATCCCACCGCACGCCAGTGAGCATGACTGTGGATCACGTAAACGATCTCCCGCAGACTACTCTTTGCAAGAATGACGAGATGATAAGAAAGGGATACGTGTTAGGCATTCATTGCTTGCAGTGGGCAGTAGCTCCACGTTTTATCATCATCACCATCAACACTGGAAAACGACGGCAACGGTGGCATTCCCGCAAATAGGGAACAGGCGCTGTGGCATTTTGGTGAGGAGGTTCAATTTAAACGCTGGAGAGCGCAGAGGTGCGTCTCCGTCCGCTCCACCGGAAACTGCACACACGCGTTCGTTGACCCCCTCTCACGCGTCGCCGTGACAACTCGTTGGAGAGAGACCGCACGACCTGCCTCCCTCTGCTTCTTTCCGTCGAGGGGCCTTTTAATCATCAGCAGGAATTAACAGAAGAGGAGGGCATCCTCCATTCGCTGGAGTTAGGAGCCCATGGCGGCAGCCGCGACGACGCTAACATCGTGCCGTTTCGCCCGGGACCTGTCCCTGCCTCCAAGAGCCGCGGGCGACTGCTCTCTCCACTTCCGCCCGCTCCCTGTTCGCCCCCCGTTCGGTAGGGCTTCAGCGCTGCAGCCGTGGCTGCGGCGACCGACTGCTGTCTGCTTCGTGCTGAAGGAGGTAAGTAAGGAGCAGAAGAAGAACGCGGGGTATACTTGGATGGAAGATGCCAGCGAGGGCGAGGAGGAGGGGGAGATGGAGGGAACGGAGGAGATCCGGATCTCGTGGAATCGTCGCACGGAGGAGAAGGCGGCAAGGAAGCAGGAGGAGAGACGGACGTACCTGATAGCGGCGGTGATGTCCAGCCTCGGCATCACATTTATGACCGTCGCCGCCGTCTATTACCGTTTCTCGTGGCAAATGGAGGTCGGTGGCCGGCCCATATCTCTGTTATTTAATCCGGCAAAATGGTCCGTCTTATTTACTTAAATCAATGATAGCCATATCAATCTGCGCCGCAGGGAGGAGAGATTCCGCTGACGGAGATGTTCGGGACGTTCGCTCTCTCTGTGGGCGCGGCGGTACGTCTTATCCTCTCTGTTCTTCTTCTCCTATTCTTGGTCGGAGTAATGCGGATGAATCATATAAACAACAGAGTCGTCTACACTGGATTGTTGAACACTATATTCATCGAGCAACGAGATTTGATTTCGTTGCGTGGGTTGCAGGTGGGGATGGAGTTCTGGGCGCGGTGGGCGCACCGGGCGCTGTGGCACGCTTCGCTCTGGCACATGCACGAGTCACACCACCGTCCGCGCGACGGCCCCTTCGAGCTCAACGACGTCTTCGCCATCATCAACGCCGTCCCCGCCATCTCCCTCATGGCCTACGGCTTCTTCAACCGCGGCCTCCTCCCCGGCCTCTGTTTCGGCGCCGTAACCTCCACCCCCCCCCCCCCTCCTCCCTCTCTCTGTCACGTTTATCCTCGGTTGATACGAACTCCACGTGGCGGAATCCTACAGGGCTTGGGGATTACGCTCTTCGGCATGGCCTACATGTTCGTCCACGACGGGCTGGTCCATCGAAGGTTCCCCGTGGGACCCATCGCCAACGTCCCCTACTTCCGCCGGGTAGCCGCCGCCCATCAGGTACCACCGACCGCCGGCGCCGTCGAGAGCCTGGCCCCAAGACGGCTGAGCCTCTTATATTAATAGCAACCATGTGGACCAATGTCGTATATATCACATCTTGTATGTGTGTGTGTGGTTACTTCGTACAGATCCACCACATGGACAAATTCGAGGGGGTGCCGTATGGGCTGTTCCTGGGACCCAAGGTGATGCCGACAAATACTGAGTTGGGACCGCGCTGCCGATTCCAGAGACGTAACCCCATTTCTTTTTGGTGATTGCAGGAGTTGGAGGAGGTCGGAGGCACGGAGGAGTTGGAGAAGGAGATCAGCCGGAGGATTAAGCTCTACAACAGGTCCGACAGCAGCTGAAGCTTTCGCCTTCTCCAACATGGATTCACTTCGTGCACTTTATAGTATAGCTTTAGTCGTCACTTCCGAGGAACAGTTGAATGGGGTGGTGAAGAATGTATGTGAGAAAATGTTCATAGCGGAGAAGAGGAGATTCTTTTACTGTGAAATCAGACGATCGAGTTTTATTTATTTATTCCGCTGTAAGATTAGATTGAAGGGATTTCGGTACTTCGTTTAGCATCACATGTGCAGCTTGTGAGGCATAACAGAAATAAGATTAAGCTTATGAGAACGAGGAGAATCCGGTCGTCCACGAAAAATCCGCGCATCCATGTGAAGTTAACTACTCTAGATATGATCCAAAACCGTATCTGTGATACTGTCAGACCATTCATGTGTTGGTTGACATGGCGTCTTGTTTATTAGGTCACCAAAGATGGTGCCGGTTAAATATGAATAACTAACGACATGAGACTGCTACCTCCGATCTAAATGATTAAGAGTTTTTGATAATCAAACATGTGGCATGCATGTGATAATCAAGTAGACAGGAGAGATAAGTCTTGCCTTCTTCTTGGTTTGCTCGCGTGGATATAAGTTCAATACAAATGATTACGAGTTGTCTCCTCCCTTTTAATTGGGCAGTTCAATATAAATGATTATGAGTTGTCTTCTTCCTTTTAATTAGGTATTTCGTAACCTTCCTTGCTAATATGTCATTATATATCATAAAATATAATATAACAAATATTCTAATATATCATATTTTTTATCATATTACAAAACCCCACTCTCAAAAGAGTTTGAACAACATCAAGCTGACCTGGGTGTCAATAATATTTTTTCTTAACAAGTTTAATGGTCAATTATTGTTCATGATGAGTGCTTCCGTCGAGTGGCATTTACTAGGGTCGATGGGACACGACAATGTGCACGAGCAACCCCAACCATCAAATGCAGGGTATTTTAACAACCTTCTTTCTAGTGCAAACGATGATGTCGCAATCGCTTTGCCTCCTCACAACTCATTACCGTGATTGCTCCTACCAATGATTTGTCACGGACTTTGCTGGAATTGCCTAAGTCGTGAGGTACCCTTGCGGTAAAGATTTGAACTTAGCTTGCATTGCCTAAGTCGCGTCTCGCCTTTACGTTATGCGTCCGCAAAGATCAGCCCACTTGCAACCTCTTGCAGGTCCCGAAGGACCTGTAAAAGAGAATGTTGATTAGTTCGAAGAATGAGCGACGGACAAGTCCCGACATCTCGCAAAAAGGGGAAGCTTTACAGGTAATTTAGCGAGCACCTTGCGTGCACAAGAGAAAAGAGGGAGAGAAAGAAAACAAGGACTTTAGAAGATTGAACGAATAGCTGCAAGTCCACAAACAGTTGCTCACCGAGTGCCGGGCGCGATAACAAGTTCCTGTCAAGGTAACGTGCAAACTTGCGAAAGATTATTCAATGCCCGACACTATACCAAATCTCCATCCCCTATGGTGCCACCTGGATAGTTCTAGGGTGATGAGATAGTTGACGTTTCGCGTGCAGCAGCGCTGGTACAGAAAACAACCCATGGCATACGAAAATGGAGCTGTTTTGGATTGTTTTGCTCGATTCGATGAGCGGTCGCACTGTAGTGCTGCAACTTATTTGAACTTATATTTTTACAAGCAAAAGGACATAAAACTAAGCCAAAACATGCTGCCAAATAGCTATACATATAAACAAAAGCGACGAACGATTCGTTGAACGGAGTTGTTGCGAGTGCATGACGACCGCTCGTGACATTCTCCCCCTTTTAAACTGTTGACACCCTCGTCGACGCTTATTAGTAGTTGTTGATGATTGCTTCTTCATGTTGTAGGGTGTCTTCGGGCTCTCAACTGGCTTCAGTTTAAGGAAGTTTTCGCCACTTCACCAAGTATTCGGTCTGCTCAGCTCCAATGGGTAGCTTTATCTTGCGATTCGCTAAAATGGTTTCAACTCGCTTCTCGTATAAGACTCTGGTGGGGGGTAGCCGAGTTGGAACACTTCAGGAAGCATCTTGCGGATCCGAGTGGTAGGCTTTCAAGTTGTTGGCAGAAAAAACATTATGAATTTTGAACCACGCCGGTAGTTGTAACTTGTAGGAGACATTGCCCACCCTACTGATAATTAGGAAGGGCCCTTCATACTTGTGCACTAATCCTTTGTATGCTTTGTTCCTAAAGAATTGGAGTGATGTTGGTTGGAACTTTACTAAAACCAAATCGTCGACCTTGAACTCTTGCGGTCGCCTTCCCAAGTCCGCCCACTTCTTCATCATTTTGGCCTCCTTCTCCAAGTAAGCTCACGCAATATCTGCATTTTGGTGCTACTTCTTTGCGAAGTGGTAGGCTGACGGAATATTCCCAGTATACCAAATTGTCATGTTGTGAGGAGTTGATGGTTGTTGTCCTGTAATGATCTCAAAGGGGCTCTTGTTGGATGTAGAGCTCCGCTGTAAGTTGTAGGAGAATTGGGCAATGTCCAATAGCTTCACCTAATCTCGTTGGTTGGCACTCACGTAGTACCGAAGATATTGCTCTAGGAGCGAGTTTATCCTTTCGGTTTGGCCATCCGTCTGGGGATGGATGCTTGTGGAAAGGTATAATTTCAACCCTAATATTTTGAATAGCTAAGTCTAGAATCATCCCAGGAACCGAGCGTCTCGATCATTGATGATATTGTGCGGGACTCCCCAATACTTCACCACATCCTTCATCATCAGCTTGGCGGCCTACTCTGCTAAATAGTGTAGGGGAGCAGCAATGAAAGTTGCATATTTTGAAAATCGATTGACTACTATGAGTATCGATCCGAGTCTCTCTACTACAAGCAAGCGTGATATAAAGTCCAAGGAAATGCTCTCCCATGACCTTTCTAGTACGGGCAACGACTCTAAAAGTCTCACCGACTTTCGTTGCTCTACCTTGTCTTATTGGCAAGTGAGGCACATTCGTACATATTCCTCCACATCAGTCTCCATCTTCGGCCAATGGAAGGCCCTCTCCACGAGAGCCAAAGTTCAGTGAATGCTTAGGTGTCCAGCCCAAAGGGAATCGTGACACTCTCTTAAGAGTTCATGCCACAAATTGTCCACTCGAGGAATATAAACCCTATTCCCTTTTATGTAAATGAGTCCCTCCTAGACCCAAAACTGTCGTGCCTTGCCTTCTTTAATGAGCCGCATCAGGGCTACTGCCTGGGGATCACTGTACAGTCCATCCCTGATCCTGGAAAGGAAGTTGGAGTGCAACTGACTTGCTTGGCCTCTGCCCTCCAATTGTATGGCATTCATATGCTCCACTTTTCGACTCAATGCATCAGCCACAACATTTGCCTTTCTGGGCTTGTACTCCATTGCCATATCAAATTTAGCAAGGAAGTCCTGCCATCGTGCTTGCTTTGGGGAGAGTTTCTTTTGAGTTTAGAAATAGCTCAAAGCGATGTTGTCTGTCCTCAGTACAAATCGCGATCCAAGAAGGTAGTGTTGCCAAACTCGTATACAGTGGATCATTGTTGTCATCTCCTTCTTGTGCACCGGATACCGTCGCTCGATCTTGTTGAGTTTTCGGCTCTCGTAAGCCACTAGATGACCCTCCTACATGAGTACTTCTCCAATAACAAAGTCTGAAGCATATGTATGGACTTCGAATAGCTCCCCATAGTCCGAAAATTTAAGCACTGGTTCTTCCAACATAGCAGCCTTCAGATCTTAGAATACAATTTCACATTTATCAGACTACCTCCAAGGCTGCTCCTTTAGCAACTCCATCAGTAGAGCTGCACGCTTCAAATACCCTGCTATGAAGCGTCGATAGTAGTTGACGAAACCAAGGATCTCAACTCTGGCACCTTCTTTGGAATTCATCATTCCGCAACTGCTTGCACCTTCGATTTATCCATCCGAATGGAGCCATCACCGATTCGATGCCCTAAGAATAAGATCTCCATTTAAGCAAAGTAGCATTTCTCTCTTTTCAGGAACAAAATATTCTCCCTGATAACCTTGAAAATTGTCCTAAGGTGCTTGACATACTCCTCGAGCATTTGACTATAGATGACGATATCGTCCAAGCAGATGACCACAAACTTATCCAAATACTCTTTAAATAGCTGGTTCATGAGAGTACAGAATGTGGCCGGAGCATTGGTTAAGCCGAAAGGTATCACCAAGAACTTAATTGCTCCATATCTGGTCATACAAGTAGTCTTCGCTTCGTCGCCTTCAGTAATGCGCACCTGCTAATACCCCGACCGAAGGTCGAGTTTTGAGAAATACTTGGCTTTGCCCAATTGGTTGAATAAGTCTGCGATGAGCGAGATAAGATACTTGTTCTTCACCGTCACTTTGTTGAGGGCTCGGTAATCGATGCATAGACAGAGGCTTCCATTTTATTTCTTCTAGAAGAGAACTAGAGCTCCAAATGGTGCTTTAGAACTGCTAATGAGACCACCGCTTAGTAGTTCACCTAACTGCTTTTTGAGTTCTACCAACTTTGGCGGGGGCATGCGGTAGGGTGGTCTCGCTGGAGGTTTCACTTCTGGCTCCATCTCGATGTTGTGATCCACGCCTCTACGTGGCATAAGAGTTTTCGGCAACTCGGGTGGCATAACGTCAGTGAACTTTTTCAGGACGTTCACCACCGCACCAGGTTCATGAATGGCCTTCTTGTCGAGTGGCTCTAGCTTCATAGCAGCCACGAATGTTAATTCACCTTTTCGCACGCCCTTCTTCAGTTGTAACACCGATATCTATTAGGGGTCCTTGGTTCCTCTTTGAGAGACAGGAACTACATAGGGGTCATCACCCCCCATCATGCATATGGAGTTTAGGAATGACATTAACACCAACTTCACTGCGTGCATAAACTCTATTCCAAGGATCACTTGGAAGTTGTCCAATGGCACCACTATCATGTTCGTGCTCCCGCTCCATGTTCTGATCTTGATGGGGACTCCCTTTGCCACCCTGGAGATTTGCTTGGCCTCCGAGTTCACTGCCTTCATTCGGCTTGGGCTCTTCTCTAAGATCAGCCTAAGTCGCTTTGCTTCTCGATCGGCAATAAAGTTGTGGGTAGCGCTTGTGTCCACCATTGCATTAGTCATTTGGCCATTGAGCTTAATGTCTATGTATATCAGCTCACTACTTCCTGCTTTTTGTAGCCTTGTCTTCGTGTTCTCCCTCACTTGACCTCGTATGGTGTTTAACAAATGCATTGCTCCTATATGAGGTCCTTGCGACTCCTTCCCGTCGCTGTTGGATTCAGAACTACTCGAACTAATAGTGATAGCCTTGCCCTTATCTGATCCGGGGGGATAGATGGAAGCTGTTAAAGCATTGAATGCCTGTTTTTGTGGGTACTCCCTCACCATGTGCGGCCCTCCTCACAAGAAGCATCTGCTAGGTTTTGGGGCCTTATGTTTCGGGCTTGGCCCTTTGTGGGAACTCTTCTTCCTTTGTTCGCCCCCGAGCTCATTCCCTCAAGAATATTTTGGAGAGTGATTGCCTGACGATTATTTCCTTCTTTCCAGGTCTTCAGAGGAAATAAAGTCGGTAAGCCTTTCTGCGGTAGCAATTACCCCAATCACATCGGCAAAATTCCTTCGATGTAGTTCTTGTTGAGCCTATGGCTTCAAACCATCGAGAAAGCTGAATAGCTTATCCTTCTTGGACAAGTCATGTATGTCCAGCATTAGTACAGAAAATTGCTTCACGTAGTCTCGAATAGAAGTATTTTGACGGAGTTGTCTTAAGTTCCTTCTTACGACGAACTCTGTGTTCTCCGGTAGGAACTAAGTTCTCAACTCCCGCTTCAAGTCCTCCTATATGTCAACTCGACACCGACTTTGTTGGATCTCCACTCAATAGGTTCGCCACCAAAGTTTTGCATCTCTATTCAGATATATGGTTGCTATAGATACTTTAATTTCTTCACAATCAAGCATCGTAGCATGAAAGTATTATTCCATGTCGAATAAGAAATTCTCGAGCTCTTTGACATCTCTGGCCCCTCCATAACTATGAGGCTCGGGTGCCCTCAAGTTTTGTAGTGGTGCAACGCGGGTGTTGCTTCCTCCCACATTTAGTGCTCTTGTGAGCATGGTCACCCTTGAAGTGAATTCTACCACAACTTCCTACATGTGTTGCACGGAGTCTTTGGTGTCATCTGACAATCGGTCGACTAGGACCTCAATCTTGTCGATCTTGGACTCTGCTTCATCTTGCGAGCTCTCTACCCCAACAAGCCTTCATTGGCCATGGTAGAGTTCCTCCAAGCTCGCTTCAAGAACATCCAAGCAGGTTTCTACCGTTGTGAGTCTCTCCTTATGACTCTTTTTCCGGGTTGGCGCTCTAAATTGTGCCTCCTCCACTCGTAGAGAGTAGCCAACTTCTCGCTCATCGTGTTCCCTGTCGCGCTCCTCTTGAGCGGTTCCAACAATATGAGGGCGAGTGTGCACTTGCAGCCCACCTACGATTGCTTGGGGCAAGGGTTCGACTTAGCCCGTCTTGCTTGATTCGCTACGATGCTTTGCTATGGTGAAGTTGTGAAGTTGTGAAGTTCCTTTGCTGTTTGCTCGAAGTGCTTGCCCGCTCTGATACCATAATATCACGAACTTAGCTGGAATTGCCCAAGTCGTGAGGCACCCTTGCGGTAAATATACGAACTTAGCTTGCATTGCCTAAGTTACGCCCCGCTCTTGCGATATGCGTCCGCAAAGATCAGCCCACTTACAATCTCTCACAGGTCCTAAAGGACCTGTAAAAGAGAAAATTGATTAGTTCGAAGAACGAGCAACAGACAAGTCCCGATGTCTCACGAAAAGGGGAAGCTTTACAAGTAAATCAGCGAGCACCTTGGGTGCATAAGAGAAAAGAGGGAGAGAAGGAAAACAAGGACTTTAGAAGGTTGAACAAATAGCTGCAAGTCCACAAGCAGCTACTCACCGGGTGTCGGGCGTGACAACAAGTTCCCGTCAAGGTAATGTGCGAACTTGCAAAAGATTGTTCAACGCCTAACACTATATCAAATCCCCATCCCCCATGGTGCCACCTGGGTGGTCCCAGGGTGCCGAGATGGCTGACGTTTCGCGTGCAGTAGCGGGCTACAGAAAACAACTCGTGACACACAAAAACAGAGCTGTTTTGCTTGGTTTGGTGAGCGGTCGCATTGTAACACTACAACTTATTCGAACTTACATTTTTACAAGCAAAAAGACATAAAACCAAGCCAAAACATACTGCAAAGTAGCTGTATATGTAAACAAAAGCAACGAACGGTTCATTGAACGGAGTTGTTGTGGGTGCGCAACGACCGTTCATGATAGATTGCTAAGGACCATCGATGTGCAATTTGACGTGATATCTCCCATTATATATATATATATATATGTATGTATATATATATATGTATGTATGTATATATATACATACATATATATATATATATACATACATATATATATATATACATACATATATATATATATATATATATATATGTATGTATATATATATATATGTATGTATATATATATATATATGTATGTATATATATACATACATACATATATATACATGTATATATATGTATGTATATATACATACATATATATATATATATATATATATACATACATATATATACATATATATGTATATATATATATATACATACATATATATATATATATACATATATATGTATATATGTATATATACATATATATGTATATATATATATGTATATATATATATAAAGCTAATCGAGATATTATTGTGCATATATCAGTGTTGGATGACATTTAAGCTTAAGTTAGCTCTTGAATTAATGGTTTTAATTAAATGTCGAGTCTATAAAAGTTAAATATACTAAAGAATCAACCTCCTAGCGAACATATGCTAGGAGCTTTTTTTTTAATGTGGTTTTTTTATCGTTACTATTAAGATCATGATTTAATGTTAAGAATAATTATATATCTCGTCCAATGTTTGTGTAATCATATTATACATAATCCAAAAAATATGATATGATCGTAAGTATGATTGTAATGCTTCGAGGAAGAAGTCGTATCATATATGTGATGGTCAAAGTATCAATTATATGATTATGAGGTGTTAGATATAAGACACTAAGATGCGAGTCATTAATATTTAGGTGTTAACAATGAAGTATAGGGCATATAGTATTGATATTTCATTGGCCCTTCTTGCATCACTATTCTCATACCCATCTCACCAAGACCATCAATAAGCAAGCATAATTAGGTCATCAAGATTGCTAGGGCTTGAATCTAAAAATTGACTACAGTTTTCCTCCTTTAGATGGGACAATTAGGTAGACACCATAAAGATAAAAACCGAAAACATGACAATGTGACATCTAGAATCCGATAACACAAGCGTCGCATATCTTCATTAATTGCATCAGAATTCCCATAGAACTCAATTACGGTACTTTTTTTTATATCAAATTCATATTCGATTAATCAATATTCAAATACAATTTAATTGAATTAGAGGATCCCCAATACTTAAAAAAAAGGTTAAAAAAATCTATTGTCATTTTACCCATATTCGAAAGGACAATTCCCTAATTATTTCAGTATTTGAATTTAAATTTGATTTAATTTACTTAAATAATTAAATTTAAATTTAAAATTCAATTAAATATTTAAGTATCTGAATCCGTATGATCGAAAATTCTCCACCCATTGCCATCCCTGCACGGTGTATAGCGGAGAACTTTTTAGACTATCATTGACCTCTATTCAAAATCCAACCCTCCTTTTTGCCCTTCCCGGTGTAGATCGTAGAGAGAGAGAGAGAGAGAGAATTGGGGAGGATGAAGGAGGTGGTGCTGCACATCTACGACGTAACAAACAGCGGATCGGAGAAGACGAACAACACCATCCTCCAGATCAACCGCA
Organism: Musa acuminata AAA Group; assembly: GCF_036884655.1. Classification (NCBI taxonomy): domain Eukaryota; kingdom Viridiplantae; phylum Streptophyta; class Magnoliopsida; order Zingiberales; family Musaceae; genus Musa; species Musa acuminata. The sequence continues at coordinate 8,958,154 of NC_088356.1, forward strand.
TCTTCAAGGATCGGATCGGCCTCGGTGGCATCTTCCACAGCGCCATTCAGGTTCATCCTCATCTTCCCCCAATCCTTCCCTTCCTCTTCCTCCTCCTTTTTCTTCTTTCAAGTTCCTTTTCTTTTTCTGTCCAGAAACCCTTTTCTTTATGTGCGTCAAGGAACTGATTGAGATCTGAAAGGGTTTTAGATCCGTCAAGAAATCACATGATTAGTCGTTCGTTGCAATTCTTTTTACTTATTTCTGTTTATTTTCTCCCTAATTTTCTTTTCTTTGGCTGCTTGCCAAGAACCCTAATTAGGTCACCCAAGAAATCACATGCTTAGTCGCCCTTTGCAATTCTTTTCTCTTTATTTTGGTCTATTTCCTCCCCGGTCTTTGTTTTCTTTGGCTTTTTGGAAGAACCCTAGCCTGTGAGCAGACGGGATCTGAGTAACCGTGTCGGATGCCATTTTTGATCGAACTAGAAGTAATATTGGCTGCTTTTTTGCGCTTTCCTTATGCGCACGCTCGCAGTGGAAACCTGAAATAATTGATCGATTGCTTCATCTAGCAATTTTTTTAATGATTTTCTAGATGCGATTAGGGTCAGATAAATTTGAACTTCTGAATAGATTTGGTTGCTGCGTCGCAAATTAGTTAAATGAATATTCCATTAGTTTTGTTGGCAATCACTATACCTTTATCCTGTGTGCATTTCCATTATGATAGAGTGGATCGCTACCATTTGTTGTAATTCATAAATAGGATGAACATATAGGCGTTCATCAAACATCTTCAATGCTCCTGCTTGATCTGGCAGGCAAGCCTCCGGCATGTGTGGATAATTTTTATTCTATATTATTCTTAACGTGCTATTGCTACTTTCATTTGAAACTTTTTAAATTGTTGTTTCTACTGTTACAATAACTTTGCAGAATAAATACATCTAGTTATTGCCTCTCTCTATAAAAAATGTCTCTTGAGCTTAGTTTCAGACTTCGCTTCTTCATTGCCATAATGTTTATATTAGTGATTTGGTATTTCACATAGGCTTACACCTAGCTATCCTACATTTATTCCAATTAGAGATTATATGCTATGCCAAAGCTCTCATTGTTGTCAATTTAAACTCTTAATTGGCTGTTAACACTCATCTCTTTGCAGTCCATCTTATTTTTGACAAAATTGTTTGCTACATTTCATTTCATTTTTCATGAAGCCTCCTACTTTTTATTGGCTATTAGTAACACTTCACAGAATTTTTATGATTGTCATGTAAACTGAGATAAGCAAATCTTCTTTCTCCCACGTTATGTAATCATGCATTGGGATAGCATTGGATGGTTTGGTTTACTGGAAATTGATATCAGAGCATTCATTAAATTTATTTATAGTCCATGGAGATGGTGTATTGTGGACTACAGACAGATTACTATGTTTCAGTGATCAGATTTTACTTGGTTACCAAATAGGTGTCTTATTTTTGCATTTGGTGAATTTTAAGGTAGACTCGATTTTTTTTTTTTGACTGCTTGAAATTTAGGTGAGCATGCAGGTCTTCTTTTCTTTAGTTTTTGTTATCTTCATGATGATGGGTTTCCAAATATTGAGAAGAAAAGTTTGAGATCACTTAAAGCTTTGCCTACAATCAGTAAGGGACTTGTTAATTTAATCTACTTTTGAAATCATCTCCCCTGGACCTTATGATGGTCTGATTAGGTAAGCTTGTTCATTTTATGTCTTCCACACACTATGCATGCATGACATTAGGAAGGGGGAAGATATGAGGCAAGAATATACTTGTTTGGAGGGAACAAAAAAGTTGATGGCTTCTTAAGATTCATTTGCATTTTTATTCAATGACACACTCATTCTGATTTGGAGCATTTCTCATACAGTAGTATTTTATGGCCCTTCACACATTGTTCTGTTATCGAAATGGAAGAATTCTTATTTTGTCTTTGGTTTTTTTTCCCTTGTAGTTTCTTTGATCATATGCATGGATCCATTCAGTTGAGTTGTTGTTTTTCTGATCATATGCATGGATCCGTTCTGTTGAGTTATCGTATGTCAGCAGTATGATAAGATAATTTTAGCTATCACTAGCATTTTCTTATATTCTTGCTGTTATTTTTTGTTCTTAGACTCTTTTGTTATTTCTAGAATATGCTACATTGATACAATGGTTTTTTTGCTTGATTTCTGTATCATGATGTTTATATTTTGGCAGGTTTATGGAGATGAAGAATGGTCATTTGGGTTTTGTGAACAAGGTTCTGGGGTTTTTAGTTGTCCACCGGGAAAAAATCCTATGTATACCTATCGTGAGCATATTATTCTGGGAGAAACAAACTGCTCCATTTTGAAAGTAAATCAAATTCTGAGAGAGCTTAGCCAAGCTTGGCCAGGACATTCATATGATCTTTTAGCCAAGAACTGCAATCATTTTTGTGATGCTTTCTGTGAAAGGCTAGGTGTTCAAAAGCTTCCAGGTAACACAGTTATCTTTATTGTGATTTTTATAACCAATAGATTTAGTGGAATCTTCTGTCTGTTTACCATTTTCAAGTTGAAACTTGTTCATTATCTACCCAGACATTAAAAGTTTTTTAGTTTTCTTTTTGATGGCTAGATGTTTTCCCCAGAATTAAAAGATAAGAGAAAAACATAAAAGAACTTCTTTCATTTTTATATTCATTATGTCAACTTGAAGAACTGATAGCCTTTTTGCCTATTCATGAGACTTGATTAAAATTTGGTAAGCTTAAAGTGACCCTTTAAAGGGTAATAAAATCCCATGACAATTATTTACCCTTAAAAAGGTAACAACTAACACTTCATGCTCCAATTTTGAGTTCAATTCCACACTTCTATTAGAATCTAGAATGAGATGATGAGCTTTCTTGTTGGTTGTATTAATGGGTTTCTTAATCATTTGTTCTTTTCTTTTTGTTATCATATCCATAACAGCATGACTATTTGAAAGTCTGGCTTTCTTTTGTTGCAAATACTGATTGAAGATAAATTGTTTTAAAGGCACATGGATATCATCGAAAATTTATTTACTCATCTATACATGCTGAAAAATTATTTGTGATGCATTCTCATACTTCAGACATTTGCAGGTTGGGTCAATCGCTTTGCCAATGCTGGTGATACTGCTATAGTAGTTGCAGAAAATGCAGCACTCCATGTACGAAAATAATCCTGATCCAATGCTCATTGTTGCACGATTTTTATCATGTTGTTAGACGTATAGATTCTTTAGGCAATTTAAATGTTTTATGAAATCACATCTTTTTTTTTTTTGAGGTGAATGCAGACCGCTACATCCTGAGTTCAATGAAAAAATGATATTGAATCTCCGCCTTTTAAATTCAGGCAAAACAAGGGCGTGGTTATAGAGTGAAATAGCATTACATAAAGAATTGGGGTTAATTTACTATGGCTAAAGTTATAACTGTCACAGAGATTTCTGATTCTGATCTTCCAAAGTATTCAAGTTTAAGAAGATTGTCTCCCCACATTGTGTCCGTTTTACCTGCATTGCTTTTGTTTCTTTAATTTCGTTTTCAATGCTAATGTTGTTATTTTTGCAGCTGAGGCAAGCAAAAGACGAGATTGTTACTGCTAGCAAAGTGGCATACAGGTTCATGGCTGGTCTAGCCTCTAATTCCCGGGCCACTCCAGAGTCCCCGAGCTATTCAAACAGAGGTAGCCCTCGATTTCAGGGTGCATGGTTCAAGAACTTGATGTCCATTGGTGCCAAGCCATCGGCTGGCACTTCGGAGATTCCAGATGAAACTGATGACAGTCCATTGTACCGCCAGAAGCCTTCGGAGCTATCGCAGCACAACTCGAGGCAAAATAGTTGATATTACTGTACAAGTATTGGTACCGTGCATTAGACAAAAATTATTTACAACTAGACATGTTATCAACGTATCAAACTGTAAATCTCGGGTTCCTCCTTGTTATTCAGAGTGTCTTTGCAGCAAAAACAGATAGTTTGATCATTGTTTTATAACAAAGTATTTGGAAGTTGATCTCCCCCTTAATTTAATGCGTATTTGTTGATGGGATTTGGCTGCAGTTGATGGCGCACTCGTCTGAGCCACAAGGATAAGAAGTGGACAGGGGCATACATACGGGTGCCATCTTTTTCTTGTTCGTTTGGTTGCATCCCTTTCCATACGAGCAATTTGGTCTCATCCTCTCCCACCTCTCTGCCGGGCGACAGAATGGTGCTGGGCTTAACGTATGATGGGCCAACATCACGAATTGCTCCATATTCTCTGGTACTTAATTCGATCGCTATATGTGATGATTTTGGAATCAGAACTCAGCTTTACAAACTCATCAGGTTAGGAACCTTACATCCAAGACGAGATCTTTTGATGCCGACATGACCTCGATGATGTTTACAATGGCAAAGTCGTATCTATCCGCCGGAGCATTCCCTTCGTCCAGGTTGATGAGGTACTCCTTAGACAAAGGGCTTGAGGTTGGCGAAATCGTACGAGAGGGTGAACAATAGCTATTCCAATCTTAATCAAATAATTCCCAACATATTTTGATTTGATAATAATGACAAGTGTGGGGGAAGAAAACTAATAGTTCGTGCTTTGATTTCGCCGATTGACTCGCAGAACATAGTCCAGAATTGCCAAGCCGCCATACAATTACCGGCACATATATGAGAATGCATCGGCGTCGAAATCATCTTCCTTCACCGGTGATCAATTGGGAGAATACGGTGCTCTCCGTGGAGTCCGATTGCCCCATGCCCATTCCGGCCATGTCGTCTTCCTGTTTCACGTTTAAGCTGGTCGATTCCACTCCCCTCGTCGCCGCCACTGGAATCAGCAACTCCACAATGCCACTATCCTCGTGTGGTTCTCTCTTCAGCTCTGTTACATGAAGCTGGAGAGCATACTCCAGGTTCCACAGCACATCAGCAAAAGTAGGCCTATCGACGCCGTAGTCTGCGACACACTTCTCTGCTGTCTCACCGAACTTCCTCAGCGAATTCCTATTGATGTTGCCGACAAGCCTATGATCGATGATCTTTTCGAGCTGGCCTTTCCTCTGCCACTGAAGCGCCCACTCCGCCAAGTTCACCTGCTCCATCGAAAGGCTCCTATCGATCACCGCCCTCGCACATAGCACCTCGAAAAGCATCACGCCGAAGGAGTACACGTCGGACTTGTCGGTGAGCTTCTGCGTCTTGAAGTACTCGGGGTCGAAGTATCCGAAGGTGCCCTTGACTCCCGTGGTGACGTGGGTCTCACCGCAAGAAGGTCTCAGCTTCGAAAGGCCGAAGTCGGAGACCTTGGCCAAGTAGTTGTCGTCGAGCAAAATGTTGGTGGACTTGATGTCACGGTGGATGATGGTGTGCGAGTGGCTGGCGTGGAGGTAGTGAAGGCCCCTGGCGGCCCCGATGCAGATCTCCAGCCTCTGCTTCCAAGAAAGACACGGCTTATCGGAGCCGTACAAGTAAGTCCTGAGCGGTCCCTTCCCCATGTACTCGTAGACTAATATTTTTTCCGATTGCTCCTCGCAGTACCCGATCAGTGAGACCAGATGCCGGTGGCGGATCTTGGACAGGATGAGGATCTCAGTCTGGAATTCCGGGTATCCTTGTTTTGATCCCGGCATGGCTCGTTTCACCGCGACCTTGGTGCCGTCGGCTAGGACACCCTTATAGACCTTCCCGAACCCACCGCTTCCGACCACAAGGCTCTCGTCGAAGCCATTAGTAGAGGCCTTGATGTCGATCAGGGGGATGTGAAGGTCAAGATTATATCTGGGTAGCAGAGGCAGGGGCAGAGACTTCGACCTGCACCTCTTACGTATGAAGACCAAGACAAGGGACAGGAGGCTTGTAAGAACAAGGCCACCAACAACGGCGAGGACCACCATTGCAACAGCCACGCCGCTCTTCTTGGTACGGCTGGAATTCAACGAATGGTTGGGAATTCCGTCGAGGCTGCCGAACGTGTCGTTCACTTTGAAGATTTCCAGCCCATTGAGGATGGCGTTAGCATCCCACGGCGAACTATCTAATGACCGGCCAATGCTGATATTAATCATTCCCGAGCTTGGGCCTTCCGCGTCGAAGTCGATATAGAAAGCTTCCGAAGGAGAATCAGTGTGAATGCTGGAATGTATCTCAGTTTTCAGGTTCCCCACGTAGAGGACGAAGATGATTGAATTGTTGTCTATGAAGTCGCAGAAATGTGTTCGAACCAAGTACGTGTAGCCGGCGACCACAGGGAAGCTCCATGTGACATTGAAGTTAAAATCGGGGTTGCTGGCCGGCATCCAGCTCGGGATGTTCATGGTTCTGGCCGTACTGTAGACTGTCGGCGGCGCAACCTCTGCAGTGTCGTCAACCTTGTACTTGATCCGGTCGGGGTCCGTGCTGTTCACCTGGGAGGTATTCTTGTATGGGAGGTAGTCATCGTCGGGGATCCACGTCCTCCAGAGGGTGTCGTTGGCCGGAGTCACTTTCGGGCCCCCGACGTTGATCCTGTGGACAGTCTCGAGCGCTTGATGGGTCACTTGGCCAATATCTTTAAGTGTATCTTCGTCCTTGATGAGATAGGCCGGCGCAGTGAAGACCTCGATGGCGTTGACGAAGGCCAACGGCGAACTCGAACTGGGAACGAAGGTGACATCGAACTCACCAGAGTCGACCCAGAGGAAGTACTCCTTGATGGTTGGGACCGTGGAGGTCGGGGCGGAGAAGTCATCGAGGAGGACGAAGCGTTTTAGAGCGATAACGTCAAAGCGGGCGGCGGAGAGGTCGTAGCGACGGTTGGAGAACGGAAGGAAGTGGAGGCGGAGGATGTGGGTTCCCGAGGAGTTAATAGTGAAGCGGTACGAGGCAGAACCGGTGAAAATACGGGCGGTGAAGTAGAGGGGGGAGGAGGGGGCTGCGGAGGTGTTGGTAACGGAGCTAGACTTGGCGGAGTCGGAGAGGAAGGGGGAGTCGGGGACGAAATCGCGAGAGGGGGTGTCGGTGGCGATTGTGTCGCGGTGTGCGGAGCCGCAGCTGAGGAAGTAGGAGGTGTTGGGGGTGAAGGCGGTGGTGGAGGTGAGAAAGAGGGGGAGGAGGAAGCTCAGAGTGCGGAGATCCATTTTGGCCTTGCGGAGAATTGTGAGGGCTTCGAAGATTGCAGGGGGTTAGTGGACTTGGAATAGGACCTTTGCGACCACCTTATCCTGTAGAACTAATAAGACTCATCTTATTCACTCATGGCAGCTCGACTGCAGCAGTTGCCTGCACGAGGAGATGCAGCAGCTTAGACGAAACTTGGGAGGAATAGTCATTGCACGACTTGTCTTGTTGACCCAAGTCAACCAAGAAAGATGGAAAGGAAATACTCGCCACACACTCTCAGAGGTCGCCGATCCGGTGCAGGCGATGCGGCAGCTTACACGAAACTTGGGAGGAATAGTCATCGCACGACTTGTCTTGTTGACCCAAGTCAACCAAGAAAGATGGAATGGAAAGACTCGCCACACACTCGCTGAGGTCGCCGATCGACTCTGTTTGGTCGTTGACGCAGGTCATATTAGTTTGCCGACCACACCTTAATGAGCTCTGAGAGCCATGCATCTCAGACACAAACTAAAGTGGTGAACTGTGTAAAGTTTGAAGAAGATCTGGTTCATGCCTACATCGAGCAATTGCCACAAGCTTGCAATTAGCCGTGGCTGCAGTCTTTTTCGTTCTTCGTTGCCAGTGATCATATGGATACCAGTGGATCAACTCGTCCTATCACAATTTCCCTTTCTTCCTATTTAGCATCACAACACCACTCACAAAATACAAGGTATGCAAATTATCGATATATTACAGCATAATTTTTCTTCTCATCTGGCACTGTGGCATTGCCTTGTGCTTATTTTTGTTCACAAGCAAACAACACAGCAGTACAAGCATCACCAACTGAAGCTAATGGATTCAAAATGTAGATTGTCTGCCAGGCCTGATGAGCAAATGGCAGCTACCTCATGCCGCAAACCACCAGGACCACTGGCCATCACCCCAACATTAGAACCATCGAACTCCAGTAGCATCTCTGCAAGCACCAGTTGATGGTACCAATTAATTAGAATATATACATCTCAACACAAAATTCGAAAGGAGCGCAGGTTTCTTACTCTTGAGAGGTGGTCTTCCACCAAAATGCACCTTGGTGGCTTTAACAAGGGACTCTTGCGGAACGCTTTCAAGCTCTCTATCCGCATTGTAGAACCAGGAACTGGGCGACGTTGTCGGTGTCGGCGCATCTATATTCTGGATCTGTCTCGCTTCCTTTGAGTTCCCTTTCTTGTTCCACAGAACCGCTGCACTTGCCGCCGCCATTATGCAGATACATATGAAAAGTAAATTTAGAACAGATCTCGAAGCATACGAGAAGATTTGGTTGGTGTTGTGGTCGATTGGGTATATGTAGTAACGCTGGAGGATGCCGATAAGTACGAGGAATGCAACAAAAGAGGATGATACTATCGCAGCCAACCAAAGCCAGCCATTGGGACCGAGCACCGGAGCGATGGGAACGTCAGAGGGAAGGGGCTTGAACCATATGGTTCGGATGTTGGTTTGCGCCTCATCCGTGGCAGATTTCTCTCTGGTCACAAAGGCTTCGATTCGCAGTTCCAAGCCAGAAAGGTCCGAGACATTTCCAGATATAGGAAGGAGGAGATCGAGCATCGTAAGGTCGGCGGCTGTCTTGAAGGCACATACGAGGAGGACGGCAGGGGTTGGACGATTCAGAGTTGTCCTCTGGTGGATGAGTTCCCGAATTATGGAGATGAAGGGTGTGATTCCACTGCCACCGCTCACTAGTATCAAGGAATCATACCTGTGAGGATCAAAATTTTCGCACGTTAACGTCAACAACGGACGACAACAATATTATTGCTTCAAATCATGTTCTTAAGGACCTTAGGAAGTTCTTGGACACCGGACCATAAGGGCCTTCGACCGAAACATCGAGGCGATCTTGTGGAACCGGCGAAGATAATGTTCTGTAGAGCTTCTGAGTCCAGCTTCCTTCTTTCTTGATGATTACGGACAACCGCTCAGGTTCCAAGTTGCTGCTGGAGCTCACAGTGAAGGGGTGCCATTGAATTGATGAAACTCCCGGAACGTTGATGAAGATGATGCTGAGAGGCTCAAAGGTCAGTCCTAACACAAAAAGAGTCAACGTGAGACAACCATGAAGTAATTGTGTGTAGGTTTTCTGCTAGCGAGAATCGAGCAACTACTGACCTGGGCTCTTTGCGAAGTTTAGCTCAATGGATTCAGATGGCAAAAGGCGTGCGGAGACCAACCTAACCTTGGTTCTTGATTGCAGGAACCGCAGGTAGCGATCGACCATGAAAAGGTAAACACCGGGAAGAATCATGCAGAAATGAGAGATTCCCACATGCATCAGGTAGAAGAAGAGGAAGACGATGTAGAGTTGATGCGTGTAGAAGAAGAGCTCGAACATCTTGCGCCTGATGCGAGGAAGCGTCATCGCCCACATAGTCAATCCCGCAAGCAGAGCTATCTCTCCAGCCACATAGGCTGTCCCCGTGTTGTCCCATTTCACCATCTTCCACCATAAGAAGCCATTAACTTAAAGGGTTTTTAATCATAAGGATTATGCACAATACAACATATTTGTAACCTCTATTTGTTTTTCCCATGAATACTTCATTCTAAATTGTATTAAGCTGTTTTTTTGTCGTTCTACTTATTGTTAAAATTGATGCTTATGATATGTCCCTTTCACCTGTGAACAAATCTACTTGACGAGTTTTTGGAATGTCAAGTGAGAGAAGACAAAAAGTAGTACCATATCAATTTGGTCGGTGACTGCCCAGTAAACTATATAACATATGCCATGCGACGAGAAGACAGCCATGGTGATGTGGCCAAGCCAAACGTGATATCTGATGCTGGACTCGGAGGTGAGCCCGAGGAGTGGCAAGAGTGACGACCCGCGAGCAACCGGGAAGAAGAGGAAGGCGCAGCAGAGGTCTCCAACAAACCCCAACCATACGGCCGCCATGTCCAGCCTAGCTTGCCATCTGCCCCATATATATATATACATATGCACCACAATCTCGTTAGAGAAGAGAACGCAGAGGATATATATATATATATATATATATATATATATATATATATATATATATATATATATATATATATATATATATATATATATATATATATATATATATATATATATATATATATATATATATATATATATATATATATATATATATATATATATATATATATATATATATATATATATATATATATATGTGGTGTTCTTCATGCTTTGACTTACAACTTCACTCCATCATCGGTTTGATGCAGCTGGGAGAAGTTGGCGACCAGGAACGTGGAGTAGAACCAGACGAGAAGCACCAGAAACATCAAGCAGAAGGTTAACTCTACGCCGGAAACTATTCCAAGCGGCCAATTCACAGCCACAGGCCTCTTCCATGCTGCCAGACGATGAATTGAGCTGCCAATACACAAATAATATAAGTCGCATGAGAAAAAAAAGGAATTCCACCATTTCTTGGGAATCCCACTTGTGGTGCTACATGTATTGTATACCTCTGGGAGGTGTCACTTTTCTTCACCAGGTGGAGATAAAGACAGCCAAGAACTGAGATGAATAAGATCGGGAATGTGTTGATCAAGATGTTGGAACCTGCGCCATAAAGTGCACACAGTATCAGTATATAGAAAGCAGTAGTGGGAGTAATGGAAACCTTGCAGAGAGAAGAATTTATTGCTAGCTTCTCAATATCAAAGACAGCACCACACCTTGCCGTCCAAAATACGTTGAGTCGGTCTCCGCGCGGATCCGTAGCGACCAGCCATTTCGGTATGTGTTTGTAGGCATAACAATCCATATCATCAGCCACCCAGCAAACACAGCTGCAGCAAGCAGCTGCAGTGCCTTCAGGACCAACCCCTTGCTCCCGTTACGAAGAGAGAATCCTCCGGCGACAGCCGTGTCCATCTCGTCCTCTCAAAGCTCAAATTCGGGTGATGCTTTCGTCGATATGACACCGGCAGGGTGAAGATGCCTGTTTTATAGGGTAACTTGGAGGACGAATGGATTACGGCGCACCCTACCGGGAAAGAAAGGCATGATTCACGTCCTCCGTTCATCCGCATGCGTCCGTTAACAGGCCGCCATGTGTAGGTCAACTCCAATGTGCGTCGGTTATCGGTTGAATTCAGATTAATGTTCAGAGGTCTACTTGCAGTGCCTCCACCAGTGCCGTCACATTCCTTTCAATGACGCCACGTTACATTCCCTTCTTTGGCCGGATGTGGGAAACGGTCCTTCGGAGGAACGCAAGATGCATGAGGACGGTGATGTCAAGCTACACATGTTGCCATGAAACATCCATGATTGACAGTTGACACGGCTTTGTGGAGGCTGCTCATTGGTTGGCATGGCAATGAAATGTAGGGGATTGGGAGCGCCCGTAACAGCTCGGACAGGCTCGTGCTGCGAGTTCGGGGCGCAGGTGCCCCGCGCGCGGCGGGCGCGTGCGCTAGTGGGTACAGTGGCACGCGGGGGCAGGCGAGCACACGCTCGCTATCGCGGCCGGGCCACACGGGCTGGCTTATGTGGGTAAAGACATCGACCCATTGCTGCTCACGTGTCATGTTTTAGAATTGCTCCCTACTTCTAACAGAATCTAAGCGTGGCAGCCTGACCCACAAAATTCGGCAGCTAGATGGAAATTTTGTCTCACTAGATTTCTGATGAGGTGGGTTAACCCCATATCTACCTTCTATTATGTCTCGATTATATATATATATATATATATATATATATATATATATATATATATATATATATATATATATATATATATATATATATATATATATATATATATATATATATATATATATATATATATGATCAATTTGATTTAGAGTTATAATTTTAAGATCTAGATATGATATTAACATCAATATTTACAAAATAGTATGTTATAATTAAAAAGAAAATAGGTTAAAATATAATTTGATCTCCAAACAAAGGAAAAGACAATCAATCTGCATATGATTAGAAGTATGAATATGATATCGAAATCAACGTTCACAAAAGAGTGAGTCTAAGTTGGAAAGAAAATATGTTGAATTACAATTTGACATTTAAAGAAAGAAAATAAGGGAAAAGACAATGTAAATAATTTACATGTGAATAGAGATACAGGAATTCAAGTCTTGGGAACACTATTATTATTCAATCCTGAGTCTTATTTAACTATATTTTTAGTTCATCTTCTTTTATCTCAAACTAATTGTATATGATATAGGTTGTTTCAATTCTAGTAATATAAGAGTATTCTTTTGAATTATTCTTTTGTTTTATACATATGAATATTTATACAAACTTTATATAACATCCCTAGCTCCATGGAAAGTTGCGGGTGAATATAATGTTATAATTCTATTGATTTACTTATAAGAATATAACACTAAAATCAGAACACATAACTTCTATATAGTAATAATTAGACTAATTATATTTTATCTCATGTAATTAGTTACATTTAGTACCCCGATTCTTATAGTTTTAAAAGTTACATTGAAATCTCTATACTTATGAAAGTAAAATATTTAACCTAGTTGCTCTAACAAAATTTATCTCTTAATTTTTAATCCTATAAAATTATCTTTTTAACTCTACATTAGATCTCAATGTTTAACTTTCGTAAATATAGAGATCATTGTAACTTTCAAAAATGTAGAAATCAAGATGCTAAAAATAGCTAATTACAATAGGTAATATATAAATAACCAAATAATAATTATATATTTTAGTCTATAATCAATTTACTCATAAGATAGTTCATAATATGATTAATTAATTAATTATATAATTTAAACAATAATCAATTCATCAGGTTTCTATCATGTAACTTTAAAAAATTAAAAGATAATCATATAAATAAACCATGACTTAATAAGCGCAGTGACTCACATGCAAATCAAAACTTATCATAAATAGATATTTTCTTAAAAACATATAAATTTTATATGTGTTCAACATATGCTTTCGAAATATACATAGATATCAAATATTTTCTTTATGCTTATATAATTTATAAAATTTTAAACTTTACATACATTTTAAAATCATGACTTGTTAACATATAATGCTTGAATATCAAATCCTTCATTATTATATCATTCTTATATAGTTTATAAAATATTAGTTTCATATGCATTTCAAATCATAACCATTTAACTATATTTTTTAAAATAATATATGTTTAAATATATTTTTATGATAAAAATATAAATATAGCTAATGTCACATATCAGATAATAAAAATGCAAAACTATCATTTATATAAACATAGCTAAGAGTTCATAACTTAAATATAGTTAAGGTATATATGTTAGAATATAAGTTGTAGTAGTATCAATGGCTATGATAATGTTAGATTCTCATGACTTATAATCATGCTTAACCCTAATGGTATAGATAACACATATTTTTCTAGTTTTTGAAAAATTATAGGGACTAAATTACAAAAAGTTATAAAAAAAAAGGTTTCACCCGTCGCCTCTGAGGGGGTTTCGGGGAAGGGCAGAAAAAAGACCAGAAGAAAAACAAGAGAGAGAGAGAAGAAGGGAATAATTATAGGGAGGCGGCTGTGAGAAGAAAGAAAAGAACAGAAAGGAGAAGAGGAGAGTGAAGGAATAGATAGATGATAGGGGGGCGGCTGTGAGAAGAAGGAAAAGAAGACGAAGAAGCGAGAAAGGAAGAGAAGAAAAAGAAGAAGAAGAGAAAGAAAAGAAAGAAAAGAAAAGAAAAAGAGATGAGAAAATAATAATAAAAAAATAGAAGGAAAAAAAGTATCGAGGAGGACTTGTTTTGATATAAAATGAATTCAGTTTAGAAAAATTGTATTATGCACTGTTTTGAATTTTCTTGTTCTTCTATAATTGATTGATTTTGATGTTCTTAGATGATTTGATATTTATGTTGTGGAAAGTGTTAGGATCGGAGCGGCACTAAGAGGGGGTGTGAATTAGTGCAGCGGTAAAGTACGATAAATTTTTGACGATTTAAACACTTTCGAAAACTTCGTACGATAAAAGCAACGTTTCGTTTGAAACCGTTTCGATTGTGTTTTAACTTGAAGGGATACGTAAGAAGGAGACAAAGAAGTAGAGCATCAAAGTGAAAATGGTTTGCAGTAATATAAATGACAATAAGATAAATGCAAACCGATTTATAGAGGTTCGGTCATGTGACCTACATCCACTTGCGAAGCCTTCTTCGATGAGGCTCCCAACTTCCACTAGCAAATCACTTTGAAGGGGAAGGACAAATACCCCTCTTACAACCTTTTACAAGTGGTTCACTCTCTTACAAATTTTCAAAGAGAAAGAAGGAGATGAACACTCAAGCAATTGAAAACAAAAACTTGCTAAAGACTTTGCTAAGACTTTTATCTCAATCTCTTGCTTCTCAAATATTTTATTCTCAGCTGAGAATTGAGAGGTATTTATAGGCCCCAAGAGGATTCAAATTTGGGCTCCAAATTTTGAATTCTCTTGGGTTCCCGAGGCTGGCGATGCCACCGCCTGTCAGTGTCTGACACTAACAGTGTACTGGCGGTGCCACCGCCCAGTCCGACGGTGCCACCATCAGACCTCTCCAGTGCTGGGCGGTGCCACCGCTCAGTCCAACGATGCCACCGCTTGGTTCTCGGGTTTTAGGCGGTGCCACCGCCTAATCTGGTGGTGCCACCGCCTACACTATTTTAGCTCACTGGTTGGGCTCCAAACTTGGCCCAAACTAGTCCGAACTCGGGCCCAATTGGCCCCTACTTGGGTTATAAGATTAACACCTAATCCTAACCCTAATTAACGTGCTAAATACGAATTTAAAGACATTTCCTAAGCTATTACAAAGTCCACAAGTCAAGACTTCTTCCGGCGAACTTCCGATAAACTCTTGGAAACCATTCTACGGACTCCCGGCAAGCTCCTAGACTTCACGATTTGATCTTGGCGAGTTCCAACGAGCTTCTTCAGCAAGCTCCGATCTTTCTCGGTGAGCTCCGCGAACTTCCAACGAACCTTCCGGCGAGCTTCCGAAAAACCCTTCGGCAAGCTCTCTACTCATTCTCGGCTAGTTCCGGCAACATTCCCAATGAACCTTCGGACTTCCGTCGAACTCTCGAACTCGCAACAAATCCTTTGCGCTGGACTCCGACACTTTGTTTCGCTTTATGTCTTCATCGTTATCGTAGTTAATCCTGCACACACAAGTCAAAACTCTACTCCGATCTAGACAATTATTACAACACGAATTGACATTCTATTGCCCGGCACGTCATTGGTTGGCGCTTCGTCCGATTCTTCAGCGCATCATCCTCTCTTGCGGCTTGTTGCCCAATCGGCGGTTGACCTCCGCAACCTCGATATCCTTGGCGCAATTCCGCTCTTGGCCCGATGCCCGACGTCCGATGCCTTCTGCCATCCAATATCCTAACGTGATATCCTCCGGTGCAACGTCAATTCCTCTTGCGTTAACTATCTAATCCTGATCGAGTAGACCTACATCACTCAAAATGCAGTTAAACATCTAAACACAATCAATTAGTTTCATCATCAAAATCCGAGATTCAACAGAAAGAATAAAAAAATATTATTTTAAAAATAAAAAGAAAACAAAATGAAAAATATATAGAGGATTATATATAATCAGGGTAACATGATAACTCCATTTGATCTATTTTCTAAAATATTAATATGAATGTTTAAAATTTATAAATACATATGATTTACCTGAATTATGAATTTATTTATTATTTAAAAGCATTACATAAAGAATTATATGTTAACGATTTGGAAAAGCATATGATTTGAATAGTTATTTATTGTGTTACAAGTGTTTACTTATTTATATTATTTATTTATTCATATGAAAATATCAATTCAATAATATATTTAAAAACGATTAAAAAATATGTGAATATTATCAGTTTTAAATGATGTATGATCGTATCAATTTTGAAACAATATATAAAAAGATTTGTTAAAATAAAAAAATTATTGATATAATATTTTTAGTAACATGAAAGTTGTTTGTTTAATATATTTATGATCTGGACCCTATCAATACTGATTATACATTCCAATATATTTCAAAACCTAGTTTGAATTCAAGATATAATACGAAAGGTGACACATTTCACCAATAGTGTTAAATCATCGCTCTTTATTTACAATTACTTTTGAAAATGACTTATAAATTTTATTATGACAATCTCTTATTCGTTGTATATGGATCTGATTTGTATCAAGTGTATCAACAATCTTGTATATCAATTTCTCTCGATATATTATTAATTATTTTAGTGTAAAACTTTTTATTGCTAATAGATTAGTAAAAATATTTATTTGATAGATAATTTATCGATACATAATTTTACTTGGAAAAGAAAATATCTTATATTAACATATTTAGGTTCATAACCATAAATTTCAACACATGAGATCATATAAACTTTGAAGTCAACTAGTACTATAAAAAAAATTAATTATAAAAAACTAACATAATTAAATCAACTCTTCGTTTATAGCGTTCACAAATGGTAAAGTTGATAGTTTTCTATATATATATATATATATATATATATATATATAGAGAGAGAGAGAGAGAGAGAGAGAGAGAGAATCATATGAGAGTTAGCTAATCATAAGTAGTTTTGGAAATGGGTTTAGTGAATCGTGCGATCGCTATATTAAACCATGTCTAATTTGTTTACAAGGATGATTGAGCTCATGATATTAGGTCTACTGCATATGCGTTAGTTAGAGTTAATTATAAATTATCCTTGTAGTTAGTTATGTTTAGCATCTTATATTTACGTAAGTAAAATATTTAATCTCGTTTCTCTTCATGTCATCGATTTTATTAATGATAGATACTGTACATAAAAACTTAACTATCATTTTTCTTCTTCTTCGGCATAAATATAAAGATCCAAATATAACTTTTTAAAATATATAGATCAAGATATTAAATATAATTAACTATATAGGATAATATAATATTTAATTAGTCCGTAACTATCAATAGTTTGACTACAACAACTTTAGACGAAGCCTAACAGACTGACTCGCGTTTGATTGTTGACCAAGTCAAAGTGAAAAAAGATGAAAGTGTAAAATCGCTACTACACACTCGGTGAGGTCTTCGATTGACTCAGGTTTGACCATTGAGGAAGGTCATCTTACTTCGCAGGCCATATTTTAATGCTCTTTAAGAATCTTCAAAGGGAGATTTGGTTCATACACACATCAAATGATCGACATACTGTGAAAGGGATACGGAAAAAGAGAAGAGGGAAGATAGGGAGGAGAAAAAAAAAAAAAAAGGAAACAAAAGAAGAGGAAGAAAGCAAAGCAGAGAGGAGAAAGAAAACGAAAGAGGGAAGAAAGGGGAAGGAGGGAAGGAAGAGAGAAGAGAAGGAAGAGGAAGAGAAAGGGTTGTTTTGATATCAAATAGATACAAAAAAAAAGAGAAAAAAAAAGGAAAGAAGAGAAAAAAAGAAAAGAAAAGTAAATAAAGGGTTCGTGCAATTGATCTTTTCTAGAGGAAAGAAAGAAAATCAAAAAAATAAATAAAAAGAAATAAAATAGGAGAAAAAATAAGAACGAAAATTGTGGAGGACTTATTTTGATATCAAATATATTCAGATCAAGCTCAGAAAAATTATATTAGGTATTGTTTTGAATTTTTTTATATTGTTATTAAGTAGATTTATATTCTGGATTATAGGCTGATTAATTTTGATTTTTTTACTTAATTGGATATTTATTTTAGAAAGAAAATAAAAAGAGGAAAATGGTGATATTGGAAAATTAAGGAAAGTAAAGATCAAAATATGTTGTATTGAGGCTATGTGATCAGGGTAAATATCCGATGACTCAATCTAGTTTATTTTTAAAAGTATTAATGCATGTATTTGATATTTATAAATATTTTTTATTTACATAAATTACAAGTCATTTTATTATCTAAAAGTATTGCAAAAGGATTTATATGTTCACGATTTGGAAAAGCACATGACTTGAACTGTTATTTGTTATGTTACAAGCATCTATTGATTTATATTATTTGAGTCCTATGAAAATATCGATTCAATGATTATATTTGAAAAGTATTAATATATATATATATATATATATATATATATATTAGTTTTAAAATGATACATCAATTTTAGAATAACATGTTAAAGCATGTAGTCTAGTTTTATATGAAAGTAATTGATATACTATTTTTTAGTAACACTATAACTATCTAGTTTGTATAGTTATGATCTGAACCCTACCAATAGAGGTTATATGTTGATATTTGTTCGGAAATTGATTTCTTTTATGTGATGACATAGGAAGATACTATGAGAGTTAAACATGGTTCTAGGCCTTGTCACAGGAACGAATATATTGTGACTATAACCATTGAGTTATAATTTGCTCATTATCTCTAAATTTTTATTAAGATTGATTGAATTATATAATTATTTTATTAAGATTGTTGTTCATTGAGATTATTTTGTATATATGTTATTTGGATTGATAAGTTATGACTTTTAAAGGAGTTGTTGAATCTGTCGAATATGCTATAGGTAGATGATTAGTTATGGATTGACTGATTATGAATTGAATTATGTAATAATAATTATTCCGTAAAAATTATTTGTTCTGGTTCTGACCTTGCATTCTTACAAGGAAACCTTAAGATTGAGATACTACTCGATTGAGATGGAGAGGATTTAAGCTCGCAACCAACTATGGTTGTGATCTTCTTTACTTGGTTGCCGATGATGTCATGCCGATCAATTCTTTTTCGATCTTTGTTCTACAAAACACACCGAGTTTGGATATCTGAGATGAATTTAGAGAACGTTGCTACTGCTGGTCTAAGTGAGACACTATTACTTGTTGGCTCGTTCTTTCATGATTTTAAAGAGAGTATTTCCTTTCACAGCATTACTTTACTCACAATATACAAGATGCAAACTCTCCACACATTGCAGCATAATCTACAGACGTCACACGACAGAACTTCACGAACAAGACAATGCCAAATGCTTTCATTTGACACTGACATTGCGTTGGGCTTATTTTGTTCACACGCAAACAACACTTACGTACGAGCAGAGGCGCTTCATGAATCACCAACTGAAGCTAATGGATTCAAAGTGTAGATTGTCTGCCAGGCCTGACGAGCAAATGGTTGCTACTTCATGACGCATACCGCGAGGGCCGCTGGCCATCACCCCAACGTTAGAACCATCAAACTCCAGTAGCATCTCTGCAAACACCAGTTGGTACCAAGTAATTAGAATATGTACATCTCAAAGCAAAACTCGAAAGCAGCGCAAGTTCTTACTCTTGAGTGGTGGTCTTCCGTCAAAATGAACCTTGGTGGCTTTAACAAGAGAATCTTGGGGAACGCTTTCGAGCTCTCTATCTGCGTTGTAGAACCGGGAACCGGGCGAAGTTGTCGGCGTCGGCGCATCTATATTCTGGATCTGTTTCTCTTGTTTTGAGTTCTCTCTCTTGTTCCACAGAACCGCTGCACTTGCCGCCGCCATTATGCAGATACATACAAAAAGCACATTTAAAACAGATCTCGAAGAATAGGAGAAGACTTTGTTGGTGTTGTGGTCGATTGGGTATATGTAGTAACGCTGGAGAATGCTAATAAGTAGGAGGAATGCGACGAAAGAGGACGATACTATCGCAGCCAACCAAAGCCAGCCATTGGGACCGAGCACCGGAGAGATGGGAACGTCAGAGGGAAGGGGCTTAAACCATATGGTTTGGATGTTGTTTTGCGCGTCATCCGTGGCAGATTTCTCTCTGGTCACAAAGGCTTCGATTCGTAGATCCAAGCCAGAAAGGTCCGAGATATTTCCAGATACCGGAAGGAGGAGATCGAGCATGGTGAGGTCCGCTGAGGTCTTGAAGGCACAAATGAGGAGGACGGCAGGAGTTGGACGATTCAGAGTCGTCCTCTGGTGGATGAGTTCCCGAATTATGGAGATGAAGGGTGTGATTCCACTGCCACCGCTCACTAGTATCAAGGAATCATACCTGTGAGGATCAAAATTTTCGCACGTTAACGTCAACAACGGACAACAACAATATTACTGCTTCAAATCATGTTCGTAAGGACCTTAGGAAGTTCTTGGACACCGGACCATAAGGGCCTTCGACCGAAACATCGAGGCGATCTTGTGGAACCGGTGATGACAATGTTCTGTAGAGCTTCTGAGTCCATCTTCCTTCTTTCTTGATGATTACAGACAGCCGCTCAGGTTCCAAGTTGCTGCTGGAGCTCACAGTGAAGGGATGCCACTGGAGGGATGACACTCCCGGAACGTTAATGAAAACGACGCTCAGAGGCTCAAAGGCCAGTCCTACACAAAGAGAGTCAACGTGAGACAACCATGAAGTAATTGTGTGTAGGATTTCTGCTACCGAATCGAGGAACTACTAACCTGGGCTCTTTGCGAAGTTTAGCTCAATGGATTCAGATGGCAAAAGGCGTGCGGAAACCAACCTGACCTTGGCTCTTGATTGCAGGAACCGCAGGTAGCGGTCGACCATGAAAAGATACACGCCAGGAAGGATGACACAGAAATGGGAGATGCCCACATGCAACATGTAGAAGAAGAGGAAGGCAATGTAGAGTTGATGCGTGTAGAAGAAGAGCTCGAACATCTTGCGCCTGATGCGAGGAAATGTGGTTGCCCACATAGTTAATCCTGCGAGAATAGCTATTTCGCCAGGCACATTGGCTATCCCGGTGTTATCCCATTTTAGCATCTTCATCCATAATAAACCATTAAATTAATTAGAATTTGTCCGACTACCAACAGTCATCGTAATGATTTGTTGACGTGACTACTTCGAACCACGATATTTCATTAATAGCAAGCCTTTTTTTATCTGCAGTAATGATATGTGATGCACTACCTATAAAAATTGGATATATTGGCTGTTTATTGCCTAAATTAATAACATGAATTTTTGAAAAAGAATTCTTTTTGGCTTCTTCAAAGATGCCTTCCTTTGGTATTTTCCTCATAATATTTGTATATTATCATAATTCTTGAATTATCTTTAATCAAGAAAACTTAGATTATATACTATGGATCGGTTCAGAGAATATGAAAAAGAGGTACATCTGTAAAAATATAAAATGAGGAGTTTTTCTTAAAAATTATATTTTTTTGGAAACTGATATATATATATATATATATATATATATATATATATATATATATATATATATATATATATATATATATATCTTAATGCATTTGACCTAGACTTGTTATTCCCAAACTTGGCAAACCGTACTACATATAGTACATCTAATGGAAAGTACGAGAATGTACTAGTAGTACCTCATCAATCTTGTTGGTGGATGCCCAGTACACTATGTAACATACGCTGTGCGCCGAGAACACAGCCAGAGTGATGTGGCCAAGCCAAACGTGATATCTGATGCTGGACTCGGAGGTAAGCCCGACGAGTGGCAACAGCGACGACCCACGAATGACCGGGAAGAAGAGAAAGGCGCAGCAGAGGTCCCCAAGTAATGCCAATCGGATTCCCGCACCGTCCAGCCTTGTTTGCCATCTGTCCATTTATATGCACCACAACCTCGTCAGCTAAGAGAAAATATATACTAAACCCACAAATCAACGCAGATAAAAATGTTTCATTCTTTGTCTTACAATTTCAACATCTCTCCGGTATCCTGAGAATGAGACTGGTGCGAGTTGGAGAAGTTAACGACAAGGTACATGGTATAGAACCAGATGAGGAGCACCAGAAACAACACACAGAAGGTCAACTCTATGCCGGAAACTATTCCAAGCGGCCAGTTCACAACCACAGGTCTCTTCCATGCAGCCAGACTATGAGTTGAGCTGCCACTGAATAAACAATAACAGTTGCATGAGAAGGGTACTGTTTACTGCGATACATGAGATTCCACCACATCTTGTAATGTATACCTCTGGGAGTTGTCCGTTCTCTTCACCAGGTGGAGATAAATACAGCCAAGAACTGAAATAAACAAGATGGGAAACGTGTAGATCAAGATGTTGGTACCTGTGGTGCACACACAATGTGAGTATAGAGATAAAAGCTGTACGAGAAGAAAAGGAAGAACAAGTTATCGCCAGGTTATCAATGTCAAAGACGGCAGCACACCCTGCCGTCCAAAATATGTTGAGTCAGTCTCTGAGAGGAGCTGCGGCAACCATTGGTTTTGGTATGTTTTTGTAGGCCTGACGATCCATATCATCAGCCACCCGGCAAACACAATTGCAGCAAGTAGCTGCGTTGCCTTTAGGATCATCCGCTTGCTACCAGTTTGACGAAGGACACCTCGGACAGCCTTGTCCATCTCTTCCTCTCAAGAATCGACTGTGGCTAATGCTTGTAATGTACCACCACCGGGGTGGCGATGCCTGTTATATAGGGTCCTAAAGGGAAGGGAAGGCATGATTCACGTCCTCCATCCATACACACGCGTCATTTAACAGGCCGCCCCATCTGAGTCAACTCGACTGCGGGTAAACAACCCGTTGACATACAACCCGTTGACATCTACTTAACGCTAATATTGTGTGGTCCACTTGCAGTGCCACCACAAGTGCTGTCACATCTTCTAGTGTCAGGCTTCAGTTATCTTATCGAACCACATGTTCCGTCAAAATACGTAAATCACTTAATACAGGCAAGTATACAAAGGAGAAAACCTTATAAGAACAATGAGATAATATCGAGGTAACACTCAAGTCTCGCAGATATCGATATGGGTGTGCTTAAGCACTTCGACGATGACTTGCACGAAGATTAAAGTTAGGAGTAGATTTTTTGACTTAGATCCCTTCGATACATAAGATAGCCTTGAGATGAGTTGAAAGTGATAAGACTTGATTCATGTTTTAAAAATAATTTTTTATACAAAAGAAAACAGGAGTAGAACATTCGCAAATGGACAACTCCTAATCGTTTCTCTTAGACTCTTTATCCACATAGACGAAAAAATTTTATTTATTATAGACTTACGTCCACGAGTAGACCATGGAAATAAATCTTCTCTCCCTTATGCCAACTTTGCTGTCAAATTTAAGCCACAAGTCGAACAATAATTGATCAACAACATTTTATATAGAATTAAAAATTTTAAATATTTAATATATTAAACAATATATAAAAAATAAGACTGTTATTATGAATTAACCCAACATAATTCCAAACTTCTTTTTGTATCCTCTCATATAAATTTCCCAATCCCTCTTAATGTATTAAACAAAAGCCAATAGCTCTCTCGCAAGCCCGTGTATGTGACCGAATAATATACGAATACAACTCTACAAAACTATTTTTATTGTGGGTGAGGATACTGAGAACATATAAATTTAAAATGAGGACAAAAAGAATACCGATAAAAACTTAGCTAAATTTACGATGAGTTTCCTTAAAATAAATAAAGGGTTTCGAAATAGATACACTCAATAGCGTAATTACAAAAGCTTAAATTTGGCCCATACACTTTCTGAACAAATATTTTTTTTAGTTCTTGCAAAATATTTAAAAATAAGCTAATGATTATAAATACATCTCACCTTTAGACTAACGTAGTTTAAATATGCACGTAAAGCCTAATAAAAATAATAGTAAACCTATCCAGCCTCGTCTATGGATAAACTTAACATGTCTAAAACAAAATTAATAATTATAGATTTACCTATTTGTGCAAAATTAACCCAATTCTCAATACATATAAAATGCGATAAAAAATTAATATATATAGCCAAAAGCTTGAGCTGTTTTAAGCACACCCTTAGGGGCAATTTCACGTGGTTGCGGCACGTGATAACGCACATTTTAAGCGCTTCCAACTCGTCGAGTCCGGCTGGTCAATAAAACCTAGCGTCACCAGCTGAAGCTTATCGACTCGAAGTGCAACCTTTTGCCCGGACCTGATGAACAGATGCTTGCAACAGCACGACGCAAGGAACTCGGCCCACTGGCCATGACTCCTACGTTGGAGCCCTCGCTCTCCAATAGCATCTCTACCAGCACAAAAGTACACCACTGTCAGCTCACAGCACAAATTTCACAAGCATGGAAAAGTAAGGATAGCAGATTATGAATGGCCCTTACTCTTGAAATCAGGCCTCTCTCCGAAATGTACCGTGGTTGCTCCGACGATGAACTGATGAGGAACACTCTCCAATTCACGATCAGTAAGGGCCTCTGTGTTCTGGATCTTTGCTTTCATGGTGCTTCTCTTGTTCCACAGGACCGCTGCGGTAGATGTCACGACTATGCAGATGCATATGAACAGAAGATTTAGGAGGGATTTCCATGAGGAGAAGAAGCCATTGGTGCCATTTTCGATTGGGTATAAGTAGTAGCGTGTTACGATGCCAACGAGCACGAGGAAAGCGACGAAGGAGGACGAGATTATTGCGCCTAGCCAGAGCCAGCTGTCGCGTCCGAGGACTGGTGCGAGAGGCAGGTCTGACGGATCAGAGATGAACCAAGCTGTCCGGATGAGCTTGCTAGGTTCGTTGGGAGGAACACTTTCTCTTGTGACAAAGGCTTCGATTCGTAGCCGCAAGCGAGAGAGGTCGGAGACGGTGCTAGAAACTGGGAGGAGGAGATCGAGCATGGTGAGGTCGGCGGAGGTCTGGAAGGCGCAAATCAAGAGGACACTTGGGGTAGGACTGCCAGTTGTGCTACGGAAGATGAGCTCCCGAATTATGGACATGAAAGGGGTGATTCCACTCCCACCACTCACCATTACGATAGAATCATACCTGTCAGCAGGATGGTTAGTGCCTTGTGGTTCATGAGCAAGAAATTAAGTCATGGCGAGATTTCTGTATGAATTCGTGGACACACCTTAGAAAGGCCATTGCGTTAGGGCCATAAGGGCCTTCCACTGAAACTTCGAGACGATTGAGGGAAGAAGAAGAGACTTTATGGCACAGTTTCTCTGTCCAGCTTCCTTCTTTCTTGATGACGATGCTAAGTCTGTCCGACTCCAAATTGCTGTTGGAGCTCACAGTGAAGGGGTGCCACTGAAGCGATGAGATGCTTGGCACGTTGATGAACAATATGCTCAATGGGTTGTAATGCAAACCTTCAAGACAAGGTTAGAATCGAAACTGGCTACAGATTCCAAAGTCAGTGCAGTAGTGAACAAGAAGGTAGGTAGTGGAATCCTTACTTGGATCCTTGGAGAAGTTCAACTCGACTGTTTCGGATGGCAAAAGGCGAGCAGAGACCAACCTGACCTTATTCCTTGACTGCAAGAATCGCAGGAACCTATCTACCATGAAGAGGTAGACCCCGGGAAGAACTAAGCAGATAAAGGATATCCCCACATGAAGCAGGTAGAAGATAAGGAAGAGAATGTACAACTGATGGGAATAGAAGAAGAGCTCAAACATCCTGCGCCGTATGCGGGAGAACGTGGTCGCCCACATGAGCAGCCCCGAGAGAAGAGCTATTTCTCCTGCCACATTCGATACTCCTACTCGCGCCCAACTCAACATCTGCGAGTGAAGGTCGAGCATCAACTATAAGAACAGAACATACATACAGCAATCTTCATGCTTATCCAGCATAGGTAAGTAATCAATCATAGAGAGTAAAAGAGATAGATGGGTCCATAACAGAGAATAAGAATGCAGCTCTCTCTCTCTCTCTCTCTCTCTAGGCTTACCTCAGATAACCGGTTGGTGGCTGCCCAAACGATGATGTAGCAAACCCCATGAGCGGTGAATACAAGCATGACGATGTGGCCAAGCCATACGTGGTACTTGATGCTGCACTCCGAGGTAAGCCCAACGAGTGGCAAAAGGGAGGATGCCCGAGTGACCGGAAAGAAGAGGAAAGCAAAACAGAGGCTTCCAAGCAATCCCAGTCGTAGAGCCGCTATTTCTAACTTAGCTAACCACCTGCGAGTATCAAGTCAGTCCTCCCTGGTCAGAATAAACAATGTCTTCGCCGGATCAAGTTGATGAAATGCTAGAGACAGTGAGAAACAGGGTTAGTTCTCTTACAGCCCGTTACTCTCCTTCTCCCCACCTTCTCCTTTGAAGTTGGCCAGGGCATTACTTAGATAACATGAGAAGAACCACACAATAAACGCTAGAAACGTCAAACAGAATGCTAGTTCTGTGCCTGAGACGATTCCCAGTGGCTGCTTTATAAGCAGTGGTCTCCTCCACGCTTTAAGAGCGCCGCTTGAACTGTGATGGACAATCGAATAGACAGCGACACGGAACACATTAGCCATTATTACCCAAAGCATCGTGCTGTAGATTAAGTTTGCACTTCTGACGGAGTATTAGTTGAGTGCAAACGTAGCAAATGTCAAACAAGTTTACCTCTTGTTGCGGTCACTTTTCTGAACAATGTGCAGATACACGCATCCAACAACAGCAATGAATAAGATCGGGAACGTAAAGATCAGGACGTTGGTCCCTGCAACACCATCAACATATTGATAACAGGTTTCATGTCAGATCAAATAGACAAACTAAATGTCAATGGAATAGTGTCACAAGACCTAGTCTTCCGAAGTATGTAGTCTTCGTCTTCGACAGGAGCATCGGCAACCAGCGCTCCCCGAAAGTGTGTGTCGGCAACATACCCCAGATCATTAGCCATCCAAGGAAGACCACTCCAAGAAGCAGCTTCATAGCCGTCAGTGCCATCTTGTTCGCTCTATGTTCTACCCCATTAGCCATCGCTAGCGTCAAAATCTTCTTCTTCTTCTTCTCCGCCACCTCCTTTGTGATTCTAAGCACAGGTTTTCCAACATCGGGTGCTCAATTTACACGTCAAGAAAAAAGAGATCTCGACGAAGATGGAAAGTAGCATAAAGAAGGCATGATTGCTGTCTGTCATCAGAACACGTCTGAGAATAGGCTAGCTGCACTTTAAGGAGGTCAACTCCAATCTCGGCAATCCTTGGGAAGGCCACGACACATTCCTTGTACAATTGGTGCAGTGGGCGACGACCAGGGGAAAAGGATCCTTATTTGGTAGCTCGCGAGCCATTGCTTCCAGCGGTGGTGCGCGGGAAGGGAGGGCGACGGGACCGCAGGGCCAAGTGCGAGGGCGGCACTCGTGGGCGAGTGTGCACGACGGGGCCTCTGCAGACGGCAAACACGCGGCCGCAGGGCGCCGGGAACAATCTTTTTACACGTTTGGTAAGAAATAAAATCTTAAAGAAATAAAATCATAAAAATTTAATTTGATCATATCAGGTTTCTCGGATTGAAAGATGCATATAGAATATTTGGTGTTAGGAGGGACTGTTAGATCTAATCGTTGATTATAATTATGTTAATGACATAAATGACGATATGTCTCAAATAATGCTTATCATTGGTGATTTCTCCTTTTGTACATTGTTTTTTGGCCAGCATGTGACTGTTCTAATTTGGAATAAGACTCGGGGATGCTTCAAATATGAATTACATGACAGTTGATGGAAATTTTTATTTTTTATTTTCTGATAAGCATTCTTAATTACTAGCAAATACTGACTGTGGAGGATTAAATTAGGATAATGGTCTCAGTGAATTAGATTAACTTATGAGAGTTTGGCATATGTGTTATTATTAATATATATCTAAGTATTTTAGATTAATAATTTAGTTTCAATAAAACTAATATATTATTATGTATCTTTCATTTATTATGTGCCTTTTATTTTAAAGGTAAAAGCATGGCAAATAAATTTACGTGGTCATAATAATCACTAAAATTATGATCACCACAATAAGAAAAATATTATCGATAGAAGCAACAAGATTTTTTTTGTTTTACTTCCAAAAGTTTCAGAAATGTGGGACCATAAGTTGTTAAAACAACATTATGATAAAGATTTGATTGGTAATCAATTAACTCTAAAAAAATAAGTTTTTTTTTAAAAAAATCATATATATATATATATTACATTTTAATATAATATAAGACAAAAAAGGTATACAATTAATTAATCATCATTCAACAAGTAATTATCATGTGGTGTCTAATAGTTTATGAAAATTATTATGATATTTTATTATGAAGGAAAGGTTATTGAAGATTATTAGAGATTATCTTCCTATAAAATATTTTATGAAATATTATGATATTTTATAATGAAATATAAAAGCTCATATTCAACATAATAAAAAGAGGGTTTTATCTTTTTTGATCAGTTATATTCATACTCATATACATTGGTTTTCTAACTTGAGCGTTGAAGGGATTGAGTCGAGAAACTTCTTGTGACTTAGTTTCTAGTACAAGTGACACATTTGAAGTTTAGTATTTTCGAATAACCATATATATATATATGGGTTCAGAACATGTCGAGTTCATCATGACGTTAATATTTTTTTTCTCAATAATATAATTTTTAAATTAATCATGAAAGGATACGATCATCAATAAGAAAACTAAAATTAAAAAGGAAAAGAGATATTGACAGTATGCTCAAATAGACCACTAATTAATTTCCTACTTATTCCTTGATAAAGCCGCGTTGCAAGTTGCATACACACTAGCGGACCTACTCGAACCGAGTCTCTTATCACGCCACCTTCACCGCTTTCACGTTTGGATGCAAGATCGTAAACCTCGGAGTATATAGCTTCCCAGTAATATATCTTCTTACCCTCACATGCAATCCTATGAAATCTCATCCTTGGACAATGGTGACATGTCTGCCATCCACTGTTTAGTACTCTTAGCTCAGGAGGGACTTCCAAGACAAATTCACAATCATGATGCAACTTGGAATGCTGCAGCCTCTGACAGCTGACAGATGCTTTGGTCCCGGAACCGGTGACAGGAGAAAAAGGAGGCCCAAGCATCTGAAATCACCATCACACACCCACGCACAGAATACAAGAGAAAAAGGTTTCACCGTGAGGCCATGAGAGAGAGAGAGAGAGAGAGAGAGAGGGTGCCTTGTAAACCTGTGGGCGTGGGCAGGAAAGAAGAGGAATGGGGAGGCAGAAAAAGCACATGAGAGGCGTTCCTACGG
The DNA here is from genome assembly GCF_036884655.1 of Musa acuminata AAA Group. Classification (NCBI taxonomy): domain Eukaryota; kingdom Viridiplantae; phylum Streptophyta; class Magnoliopsida; order Zingiberales; family Musaceae; genus Musa; species Musa acuminata. The sequence continues at coordinate 8,987,322 of NC_088356.1, forward strand.
GCACGCGCGACCACGATCAGCCTCCTCCGAGGCTTAGGTGTCCGCGAACAGTGTACGGATGCCGATGGAGGTCGTACGAAAGGCGAGCCCTGTGCCCGACCGATGAACCCATCTATGACAACGAACATGACAGGCTCGGTCGATGCTCGGGAACCGATGTGCATGGCCTGCGCACCTGAAAGATACGAACCACTCCTTCCCATGTCCTTACCCCTTCCCCCACAGCACCAACAGCAACTTGGGTTGCAAATGGATGGATCGTCCTGATTCCAGGCCTTTACTACTATACCCAGAATGGAATCGCTTGTAAAATACTTTTGTGCATCTGCATGATCAGTGACTACAATCCAAGAGTCATCGTTTCTATTGAAGCAATGGAAACACGAAGCAGCATCGATGTCAAAGAAGATCGAACATCTTGAAATCACCAAACACTGAGCTTTAGCGTAATACTTTGAAGAACACTGCAACGAGTAGAAATTTTTCTGTGCATAAAAGGTTAACACATGAAGATGCATGCAGGAGACTCCTGGGTCAAAATCTTGAAGAACCGCATTAGTTCGAGGGCGAGCTAAAACAAAGCTTCTGCGGAATAAGAGAAGGAAGGCAAGTCACAATAGAGGTTACTTCGCTTTTGTTAGGTTGTCCGATTAAACACTGCACATTTACATGCTTCCCTTTTACAAATTTCAGTATTACTTGCTGGAAGAGCAGATAGCGCAGCTCAGAGAGAAGGTAGATCACATGAGCGCTGCTTACGACCATCATATTTAGGAGAGAACGACCCATTACAGGTGTTGACTAGCAATTCTGTGTTTATCTGATGATCACAGGTTTTGTACTCGGATTATTGACTTACATAATAGCCAGCCCAATAAAATCTTGTCCTCTATATTGCGATGAGAGTTCTATAGAAGGAGACCAAAGATAAAATGCTCAGATCGGACAATGCTATACTGCACAAGGTGGCGCGTGTAGCACCGGCAGCCACGGGATCAAGTCTGGCTCTTCCCCCACCACAACAGCGATTGTATTTGCGAAACCTTTGGCCACTGTGTATGTCGCGGTCATGTTGTTTTCCAGCAGGGGTTCTCACCCAGACCACTACGGCACCATGCTGAGGCTGCCCGCGACCAAGACAACCGAGTCCTGTCAACTTCTTCCTCCTTCTGCTCCTCTAGAGAACATAGATATGGGGAGTCCATTCGCCCTAAAATGAGGACAACTATCTCGCAAGATATGGCTGGCAAAATGGAACACCGAGACATGGTTGTAGGCAGAGTTGTATCGCCTGGCCTTTGTCCGCTCTGTCACGGGAGTGAAAGCACAGGAATTCTAGTACGAGCTACTGTTCACGGCGAGGATTTTGCTAGCTAACAACTGTTTCTCCATATTGCTAGTTAACACATGCAAATTATCTGTGTCTTGTGGTGAGAAACCTCAGATCATCTTTTAATCTTTCTTCTTTCAATCACGAAAGTTTAAGCAAAGATTTTAAGTAGGATAAGTCTGAATCAAACTAGTTATGATAACATACATGATATTGAATATCAATGCAATCCAAAATTTTAGATGATTAACTTGTAGATGAAATCGAATACATGTCATCTATTTTTTTCAATCCTTATTAAACTAGTCGGGACAACATATATAATATTGAACACTAACATAACTAAAAAAAAAATTAAGTTCGATATATCATATTCGATTCTCTCCATCCTTAACAACCTAATATTATTTTTTATTTTCTAAAATATCATATTGAGATTTTAATTTAAGCAAGCTTTACTCAAACTAATCAAAGTAATATACATTTGACCAAACACAACATAAGCACCTGACTTTTTTAACCCTTAACAATACCAAACTATTATTTGCTCCTCTTTGATCTTCACCTTACACATTAATATTATATATATATATATATATATATATATATATATATATATATATATATATATATATATATATATATATATAAAGTGTGTTGAAAGATGATATTACTTGACTTGATTTTTTAAGAAGATTTTTATTGGTAACCCTTTTTTTTATTCAGAATCTAATTTGAAGCTTACTGTTTACAACTCATTTTTAATGCTGGCAATCTCTTTAAAAAATAATATAATATTATTTACTATTTACAGCCTAGTATTATCGATTTTATCAATTTTTTCTTTCCCACAACTCATTTTCATCCTCGTCGTCGACACCACTCCATGCTGATGTCATTGCTACCCCCTCTAATGCCTCTTTGGTTATTTTTGACATCGTTAACATTAAGCAATGACCCACTTGATCCTCACCATGTGTAGTTGAAAGCCTCGTTACTTGTTACCAATATTACTTGATGCTGATATCACTCGCCATCATTGTTAACACCGCTCAATATCATCGGACCTTGTTTATTATCCCCTCCATGCCATCCTCTAAGGAGGAAGAATAATAGTTAGAGGAAAAAAAAAGGAGAAGAAGAAGAGGAAGAAAAATAAGAGGGTATTTACATTAGTTTATAAATGAATAATTTAAAAATATTAAAAATTCTAAAAATATGAATGTAAATAGTAGAAAAAAAGATTACAAATAATAATCTCCATCTCATTTTGAGACTTTTAAATATTGCTAAGGTACCTCTCTACAAATAAATGTAAATATTCTCAACTTATTAATTAATTATAATAAACTCTTCCAACTCCTTCTATACCTTTTTTTTTTCTTCCTCTTGTCATCATGATGTAAAATGATGAAAGAAATACTGATGATCAATGCGATGCTCCAAAAGATTAAACGTTTTTTTTACAATGGTCTAAATGAGGTAAGCTTTTAGATCAACAAAATAATTGATAATGGGGGGAACATTATGAGCCTACGATTGATAATTAAGGAAATATGAAAAATATGGATATGATTGGCAATTGATAATTGTAGTTACTAAAATTATTTTTCAAAATAATTGTACGAAGTAAGAAAATTATCAATAAAGAAAAAGGTTTGCTAATAATAATTCTTTTAAGGACTGAAATGTACCAGATGAAATATAAAGTTAGATGATAAAATAACGTGTGAGGTGAGTAGTCACGTGACAGCGATTGATAGAGGGCTCTGCCACGCCAATAATCTCTTCCCCGATTCCTTCAACAAAAGCCTGGCTGTGAGTTCGCCACCCACTAAAAGATCCGAACGCACCACCCCACTAAACACCTACCGGAGTAATTCCCTGTCGCTCTAATTCTTCTCTACCGCCGCCTGCTCGTGGAAATCCGAGGTCTGCAACTGAGATATTTACTTCCCAAGAAGAAACGACGAGGTGTCGTCCTCATGACCTTATCGTCTCATCATCGGACATTAGACGTCGTCTAATGATCCGCCAGCAACGGGCAAAAGGCGCAAAGCATGTTTGTGGAAATTAAAGTGGAATGATGGGAACTGACACCAGCTTTGGTCCCCGAGACCGACGGAGAAGCAGCGATAGGGAAAGACGAACAACCTGAAATCACCACCTAAATGGCAAAAGTCGATGACTTTGTATAGAAGACAAGCGATGACGAGCGGAGGAGACTGGGGAGGGCGGCGAAGGTGCCATGTGACGGGCCTCCCTCTTCCTGCGTCCCATTGGTCGGGCGACGATCGCGATAAGCTACCGTACGCGCGCCCACTTCGTGGCCGCTGTCCCGTCTGGGACAGGGAACAGGATTCTGAGCTCGCGACCATGATGGGGCCCGCGGAGGCGAAGACCCAACCGACGACCTGAAGGCTTAGGCATCTTTCGGGAATAAATCAGGGGAGTGGTGGGCTAAAATGATCCATGTGTTTTCCTTATTTTGGCATGCCTTTTTCCCCACTGCTTTTGCTTTTTTAACCGAGCGGAGCGGTAACGGGGAAGAGGCGGTTGCTCTTTTTCTGGTCCACCTTCCGTCCCCACTACTGCCTTTATTTCTTTCTACCGGTGTTGGTCTGAGAATAGGGAAAGGGGAGAGTGGTTCCTACTCTTTTCGCCGTTCTTTTCCTCCTGAGCAAACAAATACGAGCTGCTCTCCTTCTCTTTGCTTTTACTTCTCCTTCTCGCGAGGGCACCGCCGGCCTCGCTCTTGCTCTCGCTAATTCTTGTGAGATATTCCTCTCTTCTTTTCTGGTCTCGCATGATCCCCTTTTTCTGCCCTTTTCTGGATCATTTGCTCATCTGATCAGGTGGGAAGAGAGGCGGAGGGCAGATCGCGATGGTGAGGGGGAAGACGGAGATGAAGCGGATAGAGAACGCGACGAGCCGGCAGGTGACCTTCTCGAAGCGCCGGAGCGGGCTGCTGAAGAAGGCCTACGAACTGTCCGTGCTTTGTGACGTCGAGGTCGCGCTCATCATCTTCTCTTCCCGGGGGAAGCTGTACGAGTTCTCCAGCTCCAGGTTCCATTCACCTGCCCTCCCTCCTTCCTTCATTATTGTTTATGCTTTCTTTCCTCCGGAGGGTTTCTTGATGATTACTAACCCAAAACAAAGAAATTAGAACTCGAACAAAAACCTTACCTCTCTACCATGATTCTTCTCCGGCAGACATCTCAGATTTTGTGGGTTGCTCTATCTTTGTGATCAGCTTTCTCCTCTCGCTTTGGTCATCTTCTAAATCTACCTAGGGTCTCATTTTCCTATTTCCTAGCTAGTGGTGCAGTTGTTCCCTGGAGAGAGAGAGAGAGAGAGAGTTGTCTATCTGCTGTTGCCTTCATGGTTAACCAGCCAAATTCCCAGATTTTTTTCCTGGTCTCTTCTTCCACCATCTGCTTTGCAATGGTGGAAAGAGGCCTATTCATATCTTGCTTCAAGAAAACATGGCAAAGTCCTTTTACTTGACTAACGTACATATATATCAGTACTATATCTATAGTGTGGCGAGCAACATCTTGGTTGGTTCACAGTCTCTCCTCCTGTACGTACAAATGGAATGCCAAATTAATATCAGCTACATGTATTTACGGAAATCCATTATTACCTCGAGAAAAAGTTCCTCGTTGAGGGTTTACAGAAGGCCAATAGTATATGAACTGAGTAGTTTGGTATGGCTACCTCGTGGCTGAGGATTTCCAATACAACTCTTGACATAGTAATTTATGAGGATACTTCGTTACTGTTCTTTCAACCGGAGATCAACTTGAATAGTTCCCTTCCTGCACTGTTTTGATCTCTTTTCCTATTGACAAGCACGCACTTCATGTTTGTGGAAATGTCTACTCTACGGGTATCAAGTTTCCTGGTATTTGCAGTTAATGTGTTACGTCGTCCACATTTATATCTCTTGTGACATGTTGCAACATGGTGCTTATGGAAATCACAATTCTCATGATTATAATATGAAGCTTTACATGTTCCTTTAGTTTCTTTCATATGAGAGCTCTCATCTCCTTGTATTCACATATATATATATGCACAGACAGACATACTAACATGAACAAAGACTTGCATGTATTCGTACACATACTATTTTCAGTGAGATACTTATTGGTCGCTTAAAGAACTTAAAATATAACTTCTGTTGGTATTTTTAGCAATCATGGAATAAATTCGATATTGGAAATAGATAATGACACTTGGTAAAATCCTAATCTAAAGAAGATGCATGTGATATATGTTATTCGTATGAATGATTTTGGCTTATGTTGTCTAAATTGTCTAAGAAGCACAAATGTCCATATGTTTACAGGGTTACCAGATCATGCATGTAACTTCCATTGATTATATGATGTTTCTTTCTTTACGAGTGAAATATACAACCATAAGTGCATAAAGGCATCTTAAGCTCTTTTTCCTTGATGGCATAGATTGATCAATATGCATATGCTACAAAGAAATGAAAAGCATTTGTTGTCTAGTGAAACTTGCAGTCCTATGGTTCAAAGTTGTCCAGTCCATGTCTATACTCAAGGAAACAAATTAATGTAGCTGAATGCGAAGCAGTAAGAAACGAGTATTTGTCTTTGTATTGTGAAAATGAGGTGCAAATCAATGAAGCATGTGGCACAAAAAACCTAGTTCTTTAAACAACTATTATACTTGGTTTATATTATTTTTCTCTGAGTAAACTGATATGATGTGTTAAGTTTAGAACTAACTTGTGCTAAGTCTATGGTTAGCTCAATTACACACAAGACAAATAAAATGTTTGTAACAATGACAATTTGTTGCCATAGTCGGTTCACTCTCTGAGCATGACATACCAAACCCAAAGCTAATACAAATTTCTAGTCTCTTTTGTATGTTTATGCATAAGCTTGAACAATTGAGACAAGTAAACTGTGAGATCTGCTTCCCTGCAAAATTCAATTTAGCAAGATATAAAAAGGTTTATGCTTGAATTTTGACTTCCATAGTAAATTCTAGAAACATAAAGGAACAATGACTTGTTTTCATTAGTGTTTTGATAACCTGACCTTTTCACCTGATCCTCAACTTAAGAACCATAAACTGAATCTTAGTTTACTCAGAAAAATATTATTCCTCGTTACTTCAAATCTTAATTGGAGAATTTAGAATGCTTAAGCCACAACCACTACACAACTTTTATTGCATAGCCCCTTATTTTTACATCTACGTGTTCTTTGTACAAGTAAATCATGATTCTTAATTTGTTCTTGGAATCTATGTATTGTTGAAATTAAACTGCGTATCATAAATATGTTCACTGTATCAAGAGGTGAAATATATTAAAGACCTATAGAAGGATAAATTAATTCTTGAAAGAGTCTCTTAAAAAAGAGTGATTCATATTAAATATAATAAATATAATGTATATATGGAGACTAGATAAACCCCATGTGTTGGCCATGAAATATATAGAGTTTTTGAGTGAAACATAGAATATTTTGTCTTGTCCTTGCTCTTTCTTTGTCTTGACTTCTAAATGAGATATCTTATAAGCTTTCATATATCTTTATGATTAAAGATTTTAAATACTATATAAAGAAGGAGCGTGAGATGATCGACTTGAGCCTAATGATTTATTTCCTTGGTATCGAAGTTATACAAGATAATGAAGGAATTTTTATCTCATAAGAAAATTATTGAAAGGAGATTCTAAAAAAGTTCTCTATGGAAGATTGTCACCCTATTAATACAACTATGAGATATGAGAGTAAGTTGATAAGGAAAGATGAGGGTAAACTAATTAATCCAATTTATTATAAAAGTCTAGTTGTATGTTTAAGATATTTGACATACACTCGACCTAATATACTATTTGGATTTGGTTTAATAAGTAGATATATGGAAACTCCTAAGACATCTAATACTAAAGGAATTTTATATTATATTAAAGGAACAATTGAGTATGAAATATTCTATTCATCATCTAAAAGGTTGGAGCTCATTAGATATAGTAATAGTGATTTGGCCGGAAGCTACGATGATCGGAAGAGTACAATCGAATTTATATTTTATTTTTGTGAAGCTACAATCACATGGTCTTAAAAAAATAACATATCATTACTCTATCAAATTGTGAAGCAGAATATATAATAGTATCATAATGTGTTTGTCATGCAATGTGGCTAAGAAAACTACTCCAAGAGCTTCATATGCCGTAGAAGAAATCAATCAAGATTTATGTTGATAATGAATTAGTTATTGTCTTGGCCAAGAATCTAGTCTATTATGAAAGATCAAAGCATTTCGACATAATATTTTATTTTATAAGAGATCACATCAAAAGCAAAGAAGTGGAGTTACTTCATGTCAAGACAAGTAAACAAGTGACTGATATACTTATAGAAACTCTCAAATTTAAAATATTTCAATAACTTCGAAAGAAACTTGACATGTTAGATTGAACAAGTTTAAGAGGGAAGAATGTTGGAATTAAACTTATCAAGGTATCATAAAGATGTTTGTTGTACAACAGGTGAAATATATTAAAGGCCTATAGAAGAATAAATCAAATTAACTATTGATTCTTGAAAGAGTCTCTTGAAAAAGAGTGATTCATATTAAATATAATGATTGTAATATATTTTTGGAAACTATATAAATTTCATATGTTAGATCATTAAATATATAGAGTTTATGAGTGAAACATAGAATATTTTGTTTTGTTCTTAATATAATGGTTTTATCTCTTCTTCTTACTATCTAGTTCTAACATGTCATTTTTATCTTTACCATGTTCTTCAGCTAGAAATCCGTTCTTTGTGATTTCAGCTTGTAAGAACAAAATATATAGAGGCTGTATAAAGGTAAAGGAGAGGAGAGCTTGAAGGAGAGAGAGAAACAACAAAGAAATAGAGAGAGAAGCATATTATAAGGATAAGCGTGTGTAAGCGTGGGCATGAAACTGAAAAAATTATTGCTCAAGTGATATCTCCTCCATAGGAAATAACACACATTTATAAATATTAGGTATTATAAACATGTAATAATAAGACTAAAAACTAATGATTAAGAATTGTTAAATTTGGGTTTACTCAGAACATTCTTCCCAATAACCAAACTTCAAAATCATTTGAAAATCTGAAGACCATAATATAAGTAGATAAAACCTATATTGATCTCCAAAGATATAGATATGACATCTTATTCATTATAGTCATTCATGCTCACAACCCTTTTGTCTTGCTTAGTTAATTGCAAAGTCTTAATATGACATATGTTGTGTGTACTGAACATATCAATTCTTGAGAAAACATGCAATAAGTTTGTGAAATCTTAGTATGAGGATTGCAAACGCTGTTGAATGTCTACACACAATAGATATTAGGTTATGCCTATCACCGTTCAGTATAAACATATCAGAATGTCCACCACATGCAATAAAGTTTGTGAAATCTTAACATGAGGATTAGCAAATTTTGATCTTGTCATTATGATTCTCCTTCATCGGCAGGTCATTAGGTAGATTGTTTCCTCTCCAATATTCTAAAGCATAAGATATTCTCACATCCATATTGTCGGCCAATATTGTGATTCATAAATAATATCCATTCATATAACTGTTATTTTTATGTAAAAGATTACGAGGAAGACATACTCTTAATGCTTAACTCAACTCTGAATATCTCATTTATACACGAATGATATCTTTGGTAAAAGTTTCAAATATTAAAGAAGAGATTCAAAATATATGTTGCTCAACTAACTTAGGTGATAAAGACTTTGATAGCTTGTGGCACGTTCTTAGGCTCGAATCCTGTCTTCATTACTTATCCTTTTTTGAAAAAATAAATAAATAAATTGCTTCCAGACAATCTCCTAACCCACCTTTTGCTTTTTAGGATGTTTAATACCTTTAATCTAATTGGCAAAGGTCCATACTCATGATCTGTCAAAGTTCCAACTTAGCTATTTGCCTGATGCAACCTCCCTTCTTGCTTCGGGCTTAAGACCAGAATAGTGAAAATTTCACGATTAAGATGCATATGTAGAATCGATAAGTACGAACAAAACAATTTTTTCCCATTTATTGGCATCGAATAAGTTATTGCATGCACATAATCTGGTGTAATATTTCTACAATTCTGGTTCTCATCTTTTCTCCTTGGATTTCTTTCTGTTAAGCCATCAATTTTATACTATTAGAAGCTGACATGCCTTGAATTTGTTCTTTATTTCTCTAGCATGCAAAGCACCCTTGAGCGTTATAGAGAATACTCCAGAGAAGATACCAGCAGCACTATAATGGAAGAAGATACTGAGGTATTGTTTTCCTATCTTTTGTAACTTGGGTTCCATAATTGTACTTTGCTTCAGAGTGGAACTTCTTAAACTATATGGGTTACCTCCCAGAAGCTGGCTTATACTGTGTTCAAGTAAGAATCAACTTCAAGAAGTTAAAAAGACCTGGTTAAATAAGCGACAAACAAATGATTTAGACATCTTATTTTCTAGGATTGGATTGGATTTCTTTATAGATCTTTTCCTCTCATGCATGATCAGGAAATATACTTAAAATGACTGTATAATTAGCATGTACCATAATATTTATAGTTAGTTTTGTCAAGTGTAGCAGTGGAAGCATGAAGCAGCATGCATGTCAAAGAAGATTGAGCATCTTGAAGCCTCTAAGCAGTGAGTTCTACTCTGATAGTTTGCTCGTCTGATATTATTGCAATCAGAAAACAAAACTTTATAGGCATCAACTTCATTGCTGCAGGAAGCTTTTGGGTGAAAAATTAGAGTCATGTTCATTTGATGAGCTAAATGAATTAGAAGGTAAGATAGAACAGAGCTTGCGTAACATCAGAGGAAGAAAGGCAAGTCTTCAACCCAAGTTTCTACTATAACTTGCTGTTAAATTATTAATAGAAACCCACTGTAGCTTACATCCTTTATTTTATATTGATTTCAGTATCATTTGCTGAAGGAGCAGATTTCACAGCTTAAAGAAAAGGTGAATTGATCAAAGCTATGCTATAGACAAAGTTTTGTATCGGATCGGTAACTGATATTGTTGTTCACTTGATTCAGGAGAGTTCCTTGGTGAAGGAAAACGCATTACTACGTGAAAAGGTACGTTTAATTGGATTTACCAAACTAATCATCACAAACTGTGTGGCTGAGGGATAGGATGTTTGAGAATGATAGATAACATTTTGAAGAAAACTAAGAAATTATCATTCAACGAGACAAATCTAAGAAAAAATATCTTCCGTGAAAAGGAAGACCGAACTCCACATCGTATATGCAACTAACTGATCTGACAATTTATAATGTTTGAAGTGCAAGCGACTGCCTCAGCTGCCATCTGCTGCTCCCAAGGGAGTTCCGCCATTTGGCACACTCGGCCAACATACTGAGGTGGAGACAGAGCTGCGCATTGGATTTCCAGGAAGAGGGACGCACTGAGGCGTGTGGCTAGCGAGGTTAACCGATCATTCTCTATCTCGGATCTCCATGTCTCGCTCACAATTTAGGAGCACTTGTATACATATCAGTAGCATATGATGATAGGCACATTCAGAGCGAAGTATCTATGTGCTGAAAAAAAAAAGAATCCCTTACTGTTATTTTTATCAGAGTGCAATCGAGAAAAAAAAAGATTTATCGGTCGTGTCAAAGTAACTTGGGAACTAAATTTGGATTGTTTTTTTTTTTTTTTGGGCTGATACTCTAAGATATTAAATGATAAGCAGCTATTTCACTTAAGAAACACAGTTGATGCTATTTGCGAAGTCAAACGTATCAGCAAGATGGCGGTGGGAATGGTCCGAACCAACGTAACTGCCCCTGCCGTGATATGACCCAGGAAATCTGTTCTGATAATATGTTAGAAATCTTATAACGATGATGAGTCATAAGTTAAACTGATCGATTAGGTTATGCACAAATTGATGTATATCATTTTGGTAAATCTTATATTAGTATACCGATATGAGATTATATTAGTATCCAACAAACATTGAAATGTTAATGTTACCCTGAGACAGTATTAGCCTTTGAGCATTTCCAACGTAGCATCCAGATTTGAAAGAAAAATTATCAAGCATCAATGTCAAATGTACATTTGATCCTCAACTCACATTTGAAAGGTATTCTCAAACTCACTTATTATGATCCTCTCAGCCTGTTTTGTCTTGGTGTTTTGTTCTTGGTTCATATGTCATTTATGCCATTTCATTAGAAATGCTTGTCCAGAAGACATGGATCACAGTAAGCTTCAAATACTCCGGCACTAAAGGTGGTTGTAGAAATCTCTCTCTCTCTCTCTCCTATTATGCAGCAATTTTGTTTGGGTAAGCTGCAAGTTTAAGCCAGGGGAAAAGATATGGTACATAGTTTAGTTTTACCTTAACATACAGGTAGCAATTCAACCCAGTTAGGTCCAACTAGTTTCTATTTAGCCCAATGTTCTAATTTGATTCGACCAAAGTTTGTGTGATTTCAATCTGCCATTGCCATTTGCTACTGTATGTCCTCAAGCCAAAACTCATTTCTGTCGTGGCAGTATATAGGAAGATCGAAGTGTTATTAGGTCGGAGTACGCAACCACATGCACCTAAATGTGGACGAGGCTTTGTTTGCCGAAGCAGAATAGATCTGAATACAGAACAACCGCCACCTCAATGGCTGTAGTGCGCGCAGTGCATCTCACGTCTGTAGATGGAGTGCGCTTCATCGTTGACCTACGGAACGTATCGATGCAGCTTCAGTGGAAACCATAGTAAGCTTCAAAATCTCTACGATCCTACTACACATCTACGCACCCCTAAGACGACGACAGGTACGATCGACACAAAGGGCACGTCCATCGGCCCTCATCCATCCATGAGTCGAGACACGCCGTGTGGAAGGCATGAGCGCAGTTGCTGAGCTCCCTCACCTCATGGCTTCCCTCGAAGCTTCGCATGCAAATAACACAAACATGCTTTCCCTCTTCCTCCCGCGTCGCCCACCTCTCGACGAGGCTCTCGAACTTCACCACCGGTAGCCTCGCTTTCAGCGACGTCGGCGACAACAGCGGCCTCGTTTCCGTGTGCGGAACTGGCCGAGTGATGCCCCCGGTGGGAGATTCTGCATCTGAACGCCTGAAGAGAAAGCCAAGATGCTTGGAGACGACGAAGATGGCGTACCTCACCAGGCCCAAGAGGTCGAGGAGGAGGACGTATAGCGTGGGGTATGAGAAGTAACAGAACCCCGAGGCCATGGTATTGTGAGGAAGGAAGAGATGGGATTTGAGGGAAGCAACTTTACGAAGAAGGGTTCGGCTTTGGAGCTAAGGCTGCAGGAGCATATGATGACTTTTCGCTGCTACCAATTTGTTCTGTCCGTGCAACAGGCGCTGTAATTTATTCGTTGGCATTGTGACTTTAACGACACGCCAACGTGACCAGCGGCTAGCCTCTGGACATGAGTTGGTAAAGGATTGAGGATCCCCGTTCTATCGTTTTGCTTTTCGGATAAAATATTTCTAAGACTTGTTTTGGATTGATTTTCAATTGTTTATTGGGTCCTATCATCCCACTACTGTTTATACTGTCATGTATTGATTATGAATGAATATTTTATATATGAGTTGATTAAATACTTCAATATTTTAAGATGATTTCGAATGTTACACCATGATTCACGTTTTGCCCACATGTCCATAATGAGTCGAGTGTTTGAAATGAGGTATGAGAAAAACAAGTTGACCTCAATAGTTTATGGATTTATCTTGCACATCGCTCGGGAAGCTTATACTATCTCGACTCTCATTTAAAGTTTGCATTGTGGTATGTCAGTATAGGACTAATTACATATTTCCTCATATAGTTAATTATATTATAAAAAATTATACTTACAAAAGTAAAATATTTAATCTTAATTCTTATCATGTTATCAACTTTATTGACATAAAAAATTAGAGAAGTTTTTCTGAAAGCCTTTTTACCGAAGAAGTTTACGTGAAATTAATATTTTGAAATGGATGAGAAAGTAAAATTATTCTTTTTACTTCTTTCATTATTGCTCATTTAACATATTACAATAAGTGCGATTTTTTTCGTCGATAAAGTTGATGACATAAGAAGAATTAGGATTAAATGTTTTACTTTCGTAAATATAATAATTTCAATATAATTTTTTAAAATATAAAAATTAAAATACTAAATGTAAACTACCTACGGCTAATTTATACTTAGCCCCCGTTTATGTGCCAATCCTTCCTGGCGTGTATGTTTTCATGGTCGACTGCCACCTGCGGTTCCTGCAAACAAGAGCCAAAGGTTAGGTTGGTTTCCGCACGCCTTTTGTCATCTGAATCCCCTGAGCTAAACTTCGCAAAGAGCCCAGGTTAGTAGTTCCTCGATTCGGCAGCAGAAAACCTACACACAATTTCTTTATGGTTGTCCCACGTTGACTCTCTTTGTGTAGGACTTGCCTTTGAGCCTCTGAGAGTCGTCTTCATTAACGTTCCGGGAGTGTCGTCACTCCAGTAGCATCCCTTCACTGTGAGCTCCAGCAGCAACTTGGAACCTGAGCGGCTGTCTCTAATCATTAAGAAAGAAGGAAGATGGACTCGGAAGCTCTACAGAACATTGTCATCACCGGTTCCACAATATCGCCTCTATGTTTCGGTCGAAGGCCGTTATGGTCCGATGTCCAAGAACTTCCTAAGGTCCTTACGAACATGATTTGAAGCAGTAATATTGTTGTTGTCCATTGTTGACGTTAACGTGCGAAAAAATTGATCCTCACAGGTATGATTCCTTGATACTAGTGAGCGGTGGCAGTGGAATCACACCCTTCATCTCCATAATTCGGGAACTCATCCACCAGAGGACAACTCTGAATCGTCCAACCCCTGCCGTCCTCCTCATTTGTGCCTTCAAGACCTCGGCGGACCTCACCATGCTCGATCTCCTCCTTCCGGTATCTGGAAATATCGCGGACCTTTCTGGCTTGGATCTTCGAATTGAATCCTTTGTTACCAGAGAGAAATCTACCACGGATGACGCGCAAAACAACATCCAAACCATATGGTTTAAGCCCCTTCCCTCTGACGTTCCCATCGCTCCGGTGCTCGGTCCCAATGGCTGGCTTTGGTTGGCTGCGATAGTATCGTCCTCTTTTGTCGCATTCCTCGTACTTATTAGCATTCTCCAGCGTTACTACATATACCCGATCGACCACAACACCAACAAAGTCTTCTCCTATTGTTCGAGATCTGTTTTAAATGGGCTTTCTGTATGCATCTGAATAATGACGGCGGCAAGTGCAGCGGTTCTGTGGAATAAGAGAGAGAACTCAAAGGAAGCGAAACAGATTCAGAATATAGATGCGCCGACGCCGACAACTTCGCCCGGTTTCTGGTTCCACAACGCAGATAGAGAGCTCGACAGCGTTCCTCAAGATTCTCTTGTGTAAGCCACCAAGGCTCATTTTGGTGGAAGACCACCACTCAAGAGTAAGAACCTGCGCTACTTTCGAGTTTTGCGTTGAGATGTACACATTCTAATAACTTGGTGTTAAGATTAATTCAAAAAGTAGATAAAATAAAAGATAAAAATTTAGATTTAAATAAATAATTTTTTTTGTTGAGAGTAAAAGATTTATTGAGATATGATAGATTTTTTTTATTATTTTAAAAATTTTATATTTTATCTTTTGATCAATATAGATAGGTGCTCTTCGATCAATCCAAAGTACCGTAGATTGAAAATACTCTTAGTTCCTTCTAATGATCCATAAACACAAACAAAAAGATGACAAGCATTAGAGTAAGTGTTCTCAATCAACTTCTCCTTATCTTCAAAGGTGATAATTATCAATTTTGGGATGTTAAGATGAAATTTTTATTTATTTTATAAGGATTATAAAATTTGATAGAAAATAATTTTGTTAAGTATGATCTATAGGATCATAATATTACTAAAGATAAAAAAAAATTAGATGAATGAGAATATACAAAAAGATGCAAAAGCTCTAAAACAAACAATAGATAATTCCTTATTTATGTAAATCATGATGACACCAACATCAACATAAGCTCGGAAAATATTAAAAATTATGTTTGGAGACACAAGGTGAATTCGAAAATCTTATGATGAAAATTATGAATCTATCACTGATTTTTCTCAAAAGTATCTTCTATGATGAATCAAATGAGTTTTTGTGATAAAAATATAAAAGATTAAATTATAATGGAAAAAATTTACGAAGTTTATTTTCAAATTTTGATATGATTCTATTGCTATAGAAGAAACTAAAATACAAATATATTGTCTATTGATGAATTAATGGGTTTCCTTTTAGTTCATAAACAAAACGTAAACAGGTCTTCAGATGAAACTTGAGAATATATTTTTTAAATAAAAAAATATCAAAAGAAGGATCAAAATAAAAATTCAAAAGCTAGATCTCAAGGGAGAGATCAAAATAGTATAGGTCATGATCGCTCAAATGAGGGTCAGAGGAACTCAAACAATAGTAACAAAAAAATCTTTCGATGTTTTTGTTGTAAAAAAAATGGATATATTGAAACAGATTGCTAGTAAAAAAAATAAATCTAAATATTACTCTCTATGTTTATTATAAAAAATATGGTCATTTTGAAAAAGATTATTGGAACAAAAATCAAACAAATTATTATGAGAAAAATAATGATGAAAGAAGGGATGAAGAAAATATTTTCTTTATAGCATATGGTAAAGAATATTTTAGATCTATTTGGTTTTTGAATAGTGAATGCAGTAATAATATGACAAGGGATAAAAGTTTATTCCAAAGGCTTAATGATTTAATCGGATCTATTGTACAAATGGGAAATGGTAGCAATGTTCAAGTAGAAGGAAAATAAATAGTTATCGTGAATATCAAATCTAGTAAAAAAATTATTGATGATGTGATATTTATTCCTGGTTTAAAATAAAATCTCATTAATATAGAGCAACTAAGAGAAAAGGATATTATACTATTTTTGATGATGAAAAAAGCTTGATTTATGATAAAAAAAATTAGAAAATTGATAGCAACTTTGAGGATGATAAAAAATAAAGTGTCTCCCTTATTATATTATTTTTAAATTTCTCCTTAATGCTACTGAATTGACTTTATTACATAAAAGCTATGTTCATTTGAATTTTTGTGGATCTATACAAACTATCTTACATGACAAATCCTATAAAATTTAAATTGATAATAAGATACCTCAAAATAAGACTAAAGTTAATAAAAGTTTTGATAAGAATGATGAGTCACAATTCAAGAAGCAAAAAGTTTCAGATTCTATTCCATCTACCGCTAGTAAACTGGTTATAAATGTTGAATCTCATATTTTAATGATAAAATTATGACCTAATGTGCGTTTGAGTGACATAGGACTAACCTCGATCAAGGAAAGATAATTCGATTAAAACATGAAGAATCAGATGTTAAGCTGGAGTGGAACATGTCAGAAGATTGGACATCGGGTCGGAAGGACTTCATGTCATGAGTTCGAGCATCGGGTCGAAAGGATTAGACATTACGCTAAGAAGATTAGAAGTTGTAGGAGTCAATATGCTGATTGAGCAATAAGCCGAAAGAGAGGATGATGCGTCGAAGGATCGAATGAAGCGCCAAACGAACCAATGACATGTCAGACAACATAAGATTCATACTTGTAATCGTATGTCTAGATTGAGCTAGTTAGTTCTAATTGAGTTGGTTTTGGGTGTAACTATGCCAACTTAATTAGGGGTTAATTGGACCTGAATCAAGGCTAAATTGAGCATACTGTTTATCTCATTCAGTGACTTGTAGCAAGGTTTGATGGTGGTACCGTCCAGATTGGGTTATGGTACTACCTAGACACAATCTCCTAGACTATGTCAGGCGATGGTACCGCCCAATATTAGTATCAGACTAGACAGTAGTATCGCCAAGTGTCAGATCGACGGGCGATGGTACCGCCAATTGTCAGTTTGGCAACCGGTGGTACCGCCTAGTATTGGCGATGGTAACTCTAGTATCTCGAAAACCCGGGATAAAATTGTTTTGGCTCCAAATTTGAATCCATTTGGGGCCTATAAATACCACAATCTTTCATGCTTGAAAAAAGTAAGAAAAGAGAACAAAAACTTGGGGTTTAGAGTATGAAAACTATGTGAGAAAGTCAAGTCCCTCCTCCTTGAGCTTAGAGGTTATTCTAAGGGAGGTGTGTGAGGGATACCTTATAAAAGAGGGGGGTAAAAGTTATTTCCCGAGCTTGTGAAAAGGAGAAAGAGTTATAAAGGTAGTTAATTTTTGCCCATTGGAAAGAAGATCAGTAGTGGAAGCCGATGACCTCGAGTGAAGAGGAATTAGGAGTGGACATAGGTCATAACGATCGAACCACTATAAATATGATGTGTTATTTTCCTTTGTTGTTTACCTTTATTGCAAACTACTTTACTTGCTCATTATATTCTTATGAATATTTTTAAATTAAATATCTTTTCGATATGAGCTTTATCAAATGAGTTTTCAAATCGTCGAAGTTTTATAAAAGTACTAATTCACCCCCTTACCCCCCTCCCCTCTTAGTGCCGATATGGTCCTAACAATTAGTATTAGAGCCAAGTTTTTCTCAATTGGTTTAACACTTAAGATAATGACTTTTACCGATAATCTAGAGGGTCACTTTATCATTCGTCCTCCTATGTTCAATAGGATGGAGTACATGTATTGAAAAACTCGAATGAGAGTTTTCTTGCTTTCTTTGAACTTGATTTATGAAATATTATCGAACATGATTTTCAACAACTCTCTAAACCTATGAATGGAATGATTTTGAGAAAATAATATTTTAATTAAATACAAAAGCTATGAATGTTTTGTTTTGTGCTTTGGATAAAAATAAGTTTAATCATATTTTGACTTGTGAAACTGCACATGACATTTGACACACTCTTGAAATTACACATGAAGGCACAAGTAGAATTAAAGAATCAAAAATTAATCTTTTGATATATAGTTTTGAATTGTTTCAAATGAAACCAAGCGAAACCATTAGAGACATGTGCACCTGTTTTACGGATGTCATCAATGGTTTGAAAGTACTTGATAAAATTTTTTCGAATCTTGAACTTGTTAATAAAATTTTACATTCTCTTCTAAAAAAATTAGGATAAAAAAATAATGACAATACAAGAAGAAAAAGACTTGATTAATTTTTCGCTTGAAGAACTTATCGAGTCTTTAATGACCTATGAAATGACATGTATTACACACGATAAACATGAGAACAACCTTTCAAAGAACATGAAGGATTTGACACTTAGAACAAAAAAAGACAACTCAAGCGAAAACTCAAGTGATAATGACATCGAGCTTTTGACAAGAAAATTTAAAAAAATTACAAAACATGAAACTAAGAACAAAAACAAACTTAAAAAGTAGAAGCTGCCAAGGAAGAAGAAAGTGCTTAAGGTGACTTAGGACGAATCAAGTATATCCAAAGATGATGAGCAAACCAACAAGGGGGTAGGGAATTATGCCTTAATGGCTCTCAACAACGAGGTAAGTGATTTAAACAATACTCCTTTACTTTACAATGAATTACTTGATGCTTTTAATGATTTATTTGATGAATGTAAATTAGTTGGTAAAAATTATAAAATGCTAAAAAAGGATCATACCTCTCTCTCTAGTAATTTCAAAAAATTAAAAAATGAGCAAGATAATTGCATGTTAACTCATTGCACTAAATGTGAAGATTTAGACTTAGTTAAGAATGAAAATGTATTACTAAAACAAACACTAGAAAAATTTAAAATTGGTAGTAAATCATTAAACATGATTCTTACCAATAAGGTTTATGTATATATAAAAGTAGGAAGCGATAATGTGAGTAGCAATACTCAACAAAAATTGACTTTATTTATTAAAGGACCCACATTGCATGTTACCCATAAGGTTA
Organism: Musa acuminata AAA Group; assembly: GCF_036884655.1. NCBI lineage: Eukaryota > Viridiplantae > Streptophyta > Magnoliopsida > Zingiberales > Musaceae > Musa > Musa acuminata. The sequence continues at coordinate 9,006,647 of NC_088356.1, forward strand.
AGTATAATTTTTGTGATAGATATAGTCATTTTGCATATAAATGTACATTAAAAAAGTATGACTCACATAAATTAGTTTGAGTTCCTAAAGGAACCATGAATGACTTAATGCTAAAAGAAAAGATAGGTAGATCTAATTATGAGAGATCTAAAGTTAAATGAAAACCTAGAACAAACCCACATTTCTTGTAAATATATTTAAAATTGAAAGATAGGAGCAAAATATGATATTTTGATTATGGATACTCAAGGCATATGACCAGAGATCCAACATATTTTTCATAGCTCACTTGTTGAAACAACAAAGGATAGATAATTAGAATTAAAATTATATATAACTAATCAAACCTTTAATTGGAGATGTTTTGTTAGTAGACATAACTCATTAAGCATTTGTGTAATAAGAGATATAAAATTAAATTTGAATCTAATACTTGCATACCAAATAAGAATAATTTTATGAATGCCTAAATGTTTATCTTGATGATTGCCGTGATCTATTTTTTTTATTTTTAAGCAATAATGTATGATTTTGACATAAAAAAACTTGGGCATACTTGTATGAAATCACTCGCTTAAATTGAAACAAAAAGAAGAGAATATATTTTTCTTGAAAATATCTCTAAAGTTTTTCGATTTTTCAACAAGTAGTTCTTAGTGATGAATCTATTTTATAAATCTCTTGAACTAAGAAAGTGACTTTGATGATTTGATAAATTAAATTTGAATGAGTTCTATCCAAATCATGAACTTGATATTTGAGATTTTTTATGAATCAAGATCTTTGATCTCCCAAGATTTTTTTTTGTTATTTACTAAAAAAGAGACTTGTAAAAATGAATCATATCTTTTGGTATTCATTACTTGATCTTTCATGATCTTTCGTATTAACATCTTTTATATCATAATTTTTATATGATTAATTTGTATTTATATTTATATATCTTATGTTATGATTCAAACATTGATGTAATAGAAAAAAATTATATTATTATATTTTTTTCCTTTTTTTTTAATGATAAAAGGGGGAGAGAAAATATATTAGTTTACACATTGCAAAAGTGAAACAAAAAGTGCTAGCTTTAATTTTAAACTTAAAAGCATATTATATCTCTCAAATGCATAAATTTTTTTAATATATTTTCCTATCATCAGTGGAATTAGAAACTCGAGGCCATATGGCGGTGGGGAATGAGAAGTAACAGAAGATATATAAGGCCATCGTATTGTGAAAAAGGAAGAGATAGGAGTTGAGGGAACCAAACTTTAAGGAAAGGGGAGGGGGTGGTTCGACTTTGGAGGTAAGGCTGCAAATGTAATGGTAAATGTACAAGATATAAATGACTTGCGCTGCTACCAATTTGTTCGGTAGCAATGTGACTTTAACGACGTGGGTACCAATCGGCAAAGCGTCTCATGTGCTTCATAGACTTAGACAGTCGAGAGGACGCGTGTTTTAACACCAACCTGACTGGCGGCTAGCCTCTGGATATGAGCTGCTAAAGGATCTGATGTTTGCAGCTGAAATTAATATTAAATTATTAAGGGTCAGTACGATTAGAGCAACAATATTATAATCTTTTTGTAAAAGAGTAGATATTTTAATGATGGTATCATCGGTGATGTCTACTCGATTTGGGTCCATGTGTATAAGAGGTTAGATAAATATCTTGATGTGATTACCTGATAATTAAGTTAGTGATCGAATAATCAGAAGAAAAAATCGATGATACCTACTCGATTTAGGTTTACGTTCTTTAGAGGTCGGATAATTTTCTCCATATAATCCTCATATAATTAAGTTAGTGATCAAATAACTAGGAAAGATGATTAATGATGTCTACTCGATTTAGATCCATGTGCATAAGAGGTCGGATAAGTTTCTCGATGTGATCACAGACAATTAAGTTAGTAATCGAATAACTAAAAAAAATGATTGATGATACCTGTGCGTAAGGGATGAGATAAGTTTCTTTATGTGGTTCCTAGATAATTAATTTAGTGACCGTGCGTCAGATTAGTTTCTTTTATGTGGTTCCTAGATAATTAAGTTAGTGAGCGAATAACTAGGAAAGATATCGGTGATGACTTGTTGTTGGGTCGACATGCACATGAGGTCAGGTGTCTCAGGGAACAGATTTCACAGCTTAAAGAAAAGGTGACTATGCTATAGACGAAGTTTTGCGGACATGCATCGGATATACCGTTGTTCACTTGATTCAGGAGAGTTGCTTGGTGAAGGAAAACGCATTACTATGTGAAAAGGCACGTTTAATTGGATTTACCAAACTAATCGTCACAAACTGTGTGTGTGAGGGATAGAAAATTTGAGAATGATAGACAACATTTCGAAGAAAACTAAGACTTTTCTTTCGTGAAAAAGGAAGACCGAACTCCACATCGTATATGTTACTGATCTGACAATTTATAATGTTTGAAGTGCAAGCGACTGCCTCAGCTGCCATCTGCTGCCTCCAAGGGAGTTCCGCCATTTGGCACACGGCCAACGTACTGAGGTGGAGCTCTGAGCTGCGAATTGGATTTCCAGGAAGAGGCGTGTGGCTAGCGAGGTTAACCGATCATTCTCTATCACGGATCTCCATGTCTCGCTCACAATTTAGGAGCACTTGTATTCATATCATTGGCATATGTTGGAAAAGATCACAAGAACCTTATAAATAATAAACAATACAATAAAAACCAACTATAAATAATAAACATAAGATCAAGAACCTTATTAAAAATATATTTAGGCTTGAAACGCATGTAAATATTTTTCTAAAAATAATATCTGTACTTTCTTCTCGATTGCTATAAGTTTGAAACAAATAGTTTTAATGGATATGACAAGTTTTAGAAGATCTATATTAAATAAACAATAAAGAATCTTTAAGAGTTTTTTTTTTTTGAAGTCAAGAAAAAAGAAGAATGAAATATTGTATATAATTTACTCTCAAATATCTATTTATAGATATTTTCACAAAAGACATCCTTTGAAAAATAATTACCAAAATAGGAAATCACATTTTCAAATAATTCTTTTGATTTTTTTTAATTTGAATAATTTACAACAATCCCTCACTTGTTCAAATTTAAAAATTTTCTCCAAGTGATTAAATAGTATTTATGAATAAAATAATATATCTTTTGATTTGAATAGTACCTTAGTGTAAGCATCACAAAGTGAAGTCGAAATTTCAAATAGTATAAAAGTTCTAAATTCGTTATTCCTAATGACAACACTGGTAATACCATATATATAAATACAATATCTTTGTATTCCTCATAAACTCTTTCTCAACCCTAATGTGGCCTTGGACTCATCAAAGTTTATGAACTTTTATAAGAGAAACTCCAACTCTCAATTGAAGTGGCACCACTTCTAAGTTTATAGAGGTGAAGCTCTTATAATACTTTTATCACTCTTTGAGATACTTATTCTAATTGAACTTCATTAAGAGTATAATTAACTCAACCCTTATTCGGTGATAATCAATACTTTAACATCTTTAGATGGGACTAGTAAAATATTTCTAAATGCTGAACCACTCCACTAGTCAATGATTTGTTCTTATCTTTTGAACTCTTCATTACTCATTTCATAGTGTTGAGTAGATTGCTATCATTAGTAGATCTTTTATTCAAGGAGTTTTAACCCCATCCATTTTGTTGTTGATCTTACAACTTCTCTCGTAAGAGGTTTGGTGAACGGATCAGTTAAATTCTCACTTGTTTTCACAAATGTGAGTGAAATAATCTCACTCTTGATTAATTTCCTCAAATAATTATGTCTAAGATTAATGTGTTTTGACTTTTTATTGTATATTTCACTATATATATTAGCTAAAGTGGCTTGACTATCACAAAGTATAGAAATTGAATTCACACTCTTATAAGTCGGAATTTTCAATAGAAAGTTCCTCAACCATTCAACCTATTTTCTTGCTTCCGCTAAAGCAACAAATTTTGATTCCATAGTTGAGTAAATTACACATTTGTTTCTTGCTCTTTGAAAAAATAGCATCACCTCCCAAGGTAAACACTCAACCAATGGTGGATTTGCTATCTCTTAACTCGATATCTAACTTGCGTCGATATATCCTTTTAAAATAGCAAAAAAAATTTAGTATTGTAAGCCATAATCTTTCGTCTGTTTAAGGTACGCAAGAACACTTTTAATAGCCTTCCAATACTTTACACTTTGATTACTAGTAATCTACTCAATTTACTAATTACAAATGCTATATATGGTCTTGTGTCCTGCGTTGCATATATAAGAATTCCTAAAGTACCTAAATACTCTAATTGAGCTATTGTTCTTCCAACATTTTTGACTAATTTGATACTTGAGTCAAAGCATATCTCCCACTATTTCTTTTTACCTTAATACCTAGTAAGATATCAATTTGTCCAAGATCTTTCATATGGAATGTTAAAGATTGAAACCTCTTTGTTTCTAAACCACCTTTCATATCATTGCTCACTATTAGCATATTGTCAACATAAAGGCAAACTATCATCGTATAGTCATCACAAGTTTTCAGATAAACATATTTATCCACAACATTATGAACAAATCCATTAGAAAGAATTGTTGCATCAAATTTCTCATGCCATTATTTTGGAGGCTGCTTTTGTATTGTCAAAAGAGTTCTTACTCTTATCTCTCATCCTCGATTCCTCCTCGATTCGAAGATGTTTTTGAATTTGCTCCAAAATGATGTCCTTGAAGTTATGCAAAATATTCTTCCTATACCCTTTCCAAGATAAAGGTAACTTGACTATTATAGCCCCTACTTGAAATTATTTATGAAGTTTAATTTTTTTAGCCCTTAATTTATTAATAATGATCTACAACTTATGCACTTGTGCCAAGATTGGCTTGTCATCTATAAACTTATAATCAAAATATTTTAAATTTTAAATTTTCTTTGTACATTTCTCCTCGGTTTGATACTTGAATTCTAAAGCATTCCAAATTATTTTTGCAAATGGTTCCACCTTATAAAGATTATAAAGTTAGTCTGAAAGAGCATTAATAATATGTCATGTACACATAATTTCATCTTCGTTTCTCTTCTTTAAATCAGCCTTGACTTTATCGGTCTCATTGTCGGTTGGATCAGGAATTAGTAGAAGATTTGAATTAAGCATATAGAAAATCTTCAAAGCAATCAATATGAACTTCATCTTATCTTGCCCGGATGAAATTTGTTTCATTAAAACGATCTAAACGAATAAAATCTTGATTCAATAATTTGATGGTATTTGTGGTCTCCACGGTGAATTTGTATAAACTCACAAATATCATTTTTATATTATTGAAAAAGATAACAATGAAGATGATGAATAACATAATGAAAATTAACTATAAATAATAAACACAAGATTAAGAATACTATAGAAAATATATTTAAGCTTGAAATGTATATAAATAGTTTCTTAGAAAAGATATTTGCATCACCTTCTCAATAAGATTACTATGAGTTTGATGTAAATAAATATGGCAAACCTTTAAAAATTTTGTATTATAAAGAATCTTCACAAAGGAACTAGAGAATATCTAATTCAATCACTTGAAGAGTTTTTTTTATTTAAGTAAAAAAAAAGAATGAGATGTTCTATATAATTTACTCTTAAATATCTATTTATAGATATTTTCACAAAAAGACATAATTTTTGAAAAATAACAATAAAGGAAACCATCTTTTCAAATAACTCTTTTTAAAAAAAATATATATTTTTTTTTAATTTGAACAATTTATAACAGCATATGATGATAGGCACATTTAAAGTGAAGTATGTATGTGCTGAAAAAAAAAATCCATTATTGTTATTTTTATCAGAGTGCAATGGAGAAAACAAGATTTATTGGTCATGTCAACGACCGTGGGAACTAAATTGGGCGCCGGAGGGCCGAGGGGAAGGGGGCATGCAGTGTTGATGCTATTTGTGAAGTCAAACGTATCAGCAAGATGGCGCATCATCGTTCTCCATGGTGGGGCAGGCGGAACCAAAGTAATCGCCGCTGCCCTGAAATGTCCAGCAAATCTGTACCGATATTATGTTAGAAATCTTGATTGAGTCTGAGTCAAACTGATCAAGGTGAACATATATCAGATCAGGCATAAATTGACATAGATCAGTTTAATAATCTTATAATTTTAGATAATATCATAGATATTTTAAAAATTATATTAATATCCGACAAATATTAAAGTATTAATGTTGTCATCAGACAGCATTAGCGTATGAGTATTTCATCATAACATCCAAGTCAACACATCTTCAATTCACATTTGAAAGGTATTCTCAAACTCACTCATTATCATCCTCTCAGCCTGTTTGTCTTGGTGTTTTGTGCTTAGGTCATATGTCATTTATGCCACCTCATTAGAAATGCTTGTCCATAAGTCATGGATCAGAGTAAGCTTCAAATACTCCGGCACTAAAGGTGGTCGTGGAAATATATGTATCTCTCTCTCTCTCTCATTATGCAGCAATTTTGTTTGGCTAAGATGCAAGTTTAAGCCAGGGGAAAAGATATGGTACATAGTTTAGTTTCACCTGAACATACAGGTAGCAATTCAACCCAGTTAGGCCCAACTAGTTTCTATTTAGCCCAATGTTCTAATTTGGTTCGACCAAAGTTTGTGTGATTTCAATCTGCCATTGCCATTTGCTACTGTATGTCCTCGAGCCAAAACTCATTTCTGTCGTGGCGGTCCATACGTAGATCGAAGTTTTATTAGATCGGAATACGCAGCAAACTACCTGCACTGCACGTACTCCTTTCCAAATAAACTATAAGACTTTGGATGAGGCTTTGTCTGCTGATGCAGAATAGAATAGATCTGAACACATGGCTGTAGTGCGCACAGTGCATCCTTACGCCTACCGATGCAGCTTCATAAGATTTTCCAACGAGGAAATCTTTCCTTGTCCAATGATTTAAAATTTTTTCAATAAAACTTCTTTAATAATTATTTTTATCTTCTATTATTTTTATCCTGGTATCAGAGCAATGAGAAAAACGAAGCTTCGCTTTTGCTTTCGGCCAGTGATCAACGTCGTTGAGAAAAGCAAAGCTTCGCTCTTGCCTTCGACCAACACCGTTGTAGTAAAATTCCTAAAAGGCTCCGCGGCCAATCCTCATCTTCCTCACCGCGATAGTCTTTGTTGATCTACCAATAGTCGATAGACTCAGGGAGAACAAAAGAAACGTCTGTACCCTCGCAGCAACAGCAATCGCAGCAACAACAACGATCTGCTCTTGCTCTACTCACGAAACCTCTCGCTGGTTTACTCGTAAACCATTCTCCATCTTACGGGGGCACGATAGAAGATAAGATTTCTCCAACTATACGAGAAAATATCTCTATTAGAAAAATCCTCTATTCTAACGAAGCTTCTGTTCTTATCTCCTATTATTTTCATTAGAAATCGTAAGCTTCAAAATCTCTACAATGCTACAGGTACGATCGACACAAAGGGCACGTCCGTCGGCCCTCATCCATCCATGAGTCGAGGCACGCCATGTGGAAAGCATGAGCGCAGTTGCTGAGCTCCCTCACCTCATGGCTTCCCTCGAAGCTTCGCATGCAAATAACACAAACATGCTTTCCCTCTTCCTCCCGCGTCGCCCACCTCTCGACGAGGCGCTCGAACTTCACCACCGGTAGCCTCGCTTTCAGCGACGTCGGCGACAACGGCGGCCTCGTATCCATGTGCGGAACCAGATGATTGATGTCCCCGGTGGGAGATTCTGCATCTGAGCGCCTGAAGAGGAAACCAAGATGCATGGAGACGACGAAGATGGCGTACCTCACCAGGCCGAAGAGGTCGAGGAGGAGGACATATGGAGTAGGGAATGAGAAGTAGCAGAACCCCGAGGCCATGGTATTGTGAGAAAGGAAGAGATAGGAGGAGTTGAGGGAAGCAACTTTCCGAAGAAGGGTTCGACTTTGGGGATAAGGCTGCAAGAGTTTCTGAGGAAATAGATGACTTGAGCTGCTACCAATTCGTTCGGCCCTCCGTGGAACTGGCGCTGTACGTATATTAGCTGGCAATGTGACTACAACGACGTGGGAACCAATCAGCAAAGCGTCTCATGTGCTTCAGAGGCTTGACAGTCGACAGGATGCTTTTAACACGCCAACTCGTCCGACGACTAGCCTCCGGATATGATTTGAAAGGATTCTATAATGATTCAAAATTACAAAGTCACTCATGGTTATTCTGATGCTTGCATCTGAAATTATGATTATTTAATATTAAATTGTTCAAAGTTTTCTATTTTAAGGGTAAGTACGATCAGAGCAACCATATTACTTTCTCTCTCCGAGAAGAATAGATATGTTAGATGATGATACCATTGTTGATGCGCATCTGTCAAGGAGCTCAAATAGGTTTTCCTATCAGATCGCTTGTAATTTAGTGATGAAAGAATTAGAAAAGATATAGATGATAATATTAGAATGAAGAATGAAATCGTAAAGGTAAAGAAAGTACACTTCAATTAGTGTCATATGGTGTCTATTTATATATTATGAAGAAAAAGATTTTTCTCAATTGAACAGTGAGATTTCTTCGATGAAAGAATTGGAAAAGATATAGATGATAATATTAGAATGAAGAATGAAATCGTAAAGGTAAAGAAAGTACACTTTAATTAGTATCATATGGTGTCTATTTATACATTGTGAAGGAAAGGATTTTTCTCAATTGAGCAACGAGATTTCCTCCTGTAGTTGAAGAAATCTCATCTGCTATGTAGTTAGGAAAATCTCTCTGTTATCATGCCCTCGCAAGATTGAGCTCCTGTCAAGGATGTCAATCTTAGACCGATGCAACAAAAATAATTTGCAGGTTAGAGGCTTTGTGAGTAAGTCTACTAGTTGATCAGTCGTATGTACACGAGAGACACGAAGTTGATATCTGACAACTTGATCTCGCACGAAGTGAAAGTCAATGGCAATATGTTTTATGCATGAGTAGAACACTGGATTGACACATAAGTTAGGTAGCTCCAATATTATCACAATAGATTGTAGGAGTAAGGGTAGAGCTGACGTTGAGTTTCTTGAGGAGATTTATAACCCAATTGAGTTCAGTAGTAGCGGTAGCGATGACACGATATTCAACTTCAGTTGTAGATCATGCGATTGTCTTTTGCTTCTTAGAACTCTAACTGATTAGATTAGACCCAAGAAAGATAACATACCCTGACATGAAGATTCTATCATCAAAGTTTCCCACCCAATCAGCATCACCAAAGTCATGGAGATGAAGTGGGGTGTGTTTGCGGAAAAAGAGGCCATGATTGAGGGTCCCTTTAAGACACCGCAAAATTCGTTTAACCACAGACCAATGCACAACAGAAGGCTGGTGCATGTATGGGGATAATTTATTGACTTCAAATGAGATATCTATATGGGTGAGAGCCAAGTACTATAAGGAGCCAAGTACTTACCGGTATTGAGTTGAGTCCGTAGTAGGACTGTCATCACATAATTTGAGTGATTTACTAGTAGAGAGAGGAGTTGCAATATCTTTTGCATCCTGCTTATTTATCTTTGATAATAAGTCTTGAATGTACTTTCTTTGTGAAAGGAGGAGACCTAAGGATGTAAATATTGCTTCCACTCCCAAAAAGTAACTCAAGAATCCTAAATCTTTGAGGGAGAATCAATCAGTCAATTGCTTTAGAAATGTCTGAATCTCTAAGGGATCATTGCCTATGATAATAATATCATCTATATACACTAGAAAATATATTATATGTTCATTTTATTGTCGTAGGAATAAAGAAGTATCAGACTTGGAGTCGATGAAGCCACTTGATATAAAAAACGATCCAAGTTCAGTATACCAAACTCTTGGAGCTTGACGGAGTTCATAAATGACTTTTTGTAGTTTGCAGACATGTCTCGGATACTGGTGATGAACGAAGCCAAGGGGTTGCTATATAAAGACATCTTCAGTCAAAGTCCCTTGTAAAAAGACATTATTAACATCCAGTTGTCATAAGTATGGTGCCTTTGGAGATGGTCAAATTTAGAATAAGTTGAATTATTGTGGGTTTAACTACGGGACTAGAAGTCTCTGTGAAGTCAACTCCAAGTCGTTGATGAAACCCTTGGGCTATTAAACGTGCTTTATATTTAGCAACGGACCCGTTTGGGTTCCGCTTAATTCGAAAGACCCATTTACACCCGACGATGTTTTGTGCAGGATGAAAAGGTACAAGAGTCCATGTAGAGTTATTGTCACATCCTAGATTTTTTTTTTAAATATCTTTCCACACATTCAGGCCAAGTAGATAAACATCACTTTATTCATTATTTATAAATATTTATACAATTTATTTATTCATCAAATCATAAATAGAAAAATAAACATGGTGATGTTAACTTCAAAAATCATCCAAGTGGCTCTACCTAATGGTAGAGGAAGATCTGCTCTCTATTAGAATCTGATTTAGTACTAGAGGGAGATTGCTTTGAAAATCAAAAACAAAGAAAATTCAACAACGTTGAGTAGGAACCCCAAAAGTCAATTCAAAATAAATACATGATCAAAATGCAATCATCCCATTGGCATATGTCGAATAACCAAAGGAGCACTCCCCCAATAGCGGAAGGAGAGGCTTTATCCTACAGGATCAGTTTGTGTTCTCCTAATAGCAGATGGAGGCAAACTCATATTATACTCCCAACAGCGGATGGAGTGGTGTCCCTCACTCGCTAAAGTGGGGGACACATTCCTTCCAATAGCGGATGGAGGAACCATCCAACCGCCACATCTTACGGCCCGCTCATCCCCGAAGGGAATCGCCCTACCTGCTCTCGGTAGGGAATATAACATAATCTCGCACTAGTCATATCCATATTGAGATAAAATAACACATTTAAAACATCTCTTTCAAATACCATCAATATCAAATAATATAAATTAGCCCTTAATTAATTTGAACACTAGTTCAATCGATCCAATTGAACTCAAATTTACTAGAACCTAACTGAACCGATCTCTAATCCTCATTTAACTAGTCTGAAACCACCATAGACTAGTATAATTTGGACTAGATTAGGTTCAATTTAGGTTAAACTAATTTGAATAAGCAATCAATTCGGAATCACCTTAAATCGATCTAGACTAATCAAGCCTAGTTTAATTCAATCAATATTTAAGCTCAAATTTAACATCAATATTGGGCTAGATTGGGCCAGCCCATCTACTGGTCATGTGCATTACACAGGGCATGCATCACACAAAGCTGGCCCAGCCCTGGCCCATGAATTGGTTGGGTTGGGTTAGCGTATGGGCCAAGGCCTAACCCATGGGTTAGGCTTGGCTTACGGGCTAGGCCTGGCTAATGGGCTATGGCTTGACCTATGAGTTGGGCTTGGTCTGTGAGCAATTTCAATCAAATTAATATCCAATTTCATACCACAACATATATTCACTAATAATTATATAAATAAAAATATAATATCATATTAAAAGATAGATTAAATGATAAGTTTTAATGCAAGAAAATAATATTCTAAATTCAAATAGAAATCATACTTTTAACGCATGTATAATTTTAATATATTCTAGTCAAATAAATTTTAAGTCATTCAGAATAGCACATTTTAAATTTCAAATCAAAGAATATCAAAAAAAATTTAGATAACATATATTAATCTAATAAATTTTTTTAATCCAGATAATATTAAAGATAAGTTGTAATGGTAGGAAATATCATATATTTAATACATAAAATATGTAAATTTTTAATATATTTAAATCTAAAAATAATAACCTTAAGCAAGGGTCAAACAATATTATAAAAACTTTAACTGAATGACTTTAATGTAATAATAAAAATTTTGATATTTAAAGAATTGATAAATATTTTTCAAACTACAAAACTTTTAACATTTAAATAATTAAAATAAAAACTAAAATTTTTATTTTAAAAAAAGGTAGGGAAACCTACCTCTAGCTCCTCGTTCTTCCCACTACTAGGCTTGGATAGGTGAGGAAATCCCTCCCCTTAAATAGGAGGAGGTGAGTCTTCATTAAAGAAAATTTATTTTTATTTTTGTATTTATTTTGATATAAATTATTTCTATTTAATATACTAACAAATATGATATCACCCTATTTGGAATGCTTAATAGTTATTTCCTAATTCGTATTAACAAACAATGAAATAGATTAAGATTTCCTAAATTACAATGGCAAGTAAGGAAAAAAATTAATTCCTAATTTAATTATTTGATTTGATTATTATTATGTAGTAGGACATCATATTCTTCACACATAGCTTTACGCTATTATGGAGATTTTTGGGCTTGAGTAATTGTGGTAGGTTCACTAGTCTTAGTAGAGGATTTTATGATAGCAAGTAGGTCGAGAACCTGACGTGGTTTAAACATACCACTTTTTGAGCGTGTTGTCATTGGATATCTAGGAGCTGTAGGTTGTGTTATTATTATGGGTGGTGGAGAGGCATTGACATGAGTCGGGGTAGATTGAGATACATCAATGACACTAGGTTTAAAAGAGGGTAAAGAAGGTTATTGTGTTTTTGAGGATATTAGTTCAGTAGTAGGTAAGGCTTGTGAAGAAGGAATGGGAGAAGTAATGGGGAGAGTGAGGAGCTATCGAACCGAGAGAACCAAAAGAGTGTAAATCTTTAGGAAAAGGACTGGATGGTGTGATGAGAGACTCGTTTGAGGGGATCGATAGCATACTCCAGTGATGTATATTTGTTGGAGTAGCTTGCATGGTAGGAGTCTCATGGTTTTGAAATGGAAAGGTAGACTCCACAAAAATAACTTGACGTAAAATAAAGATTTTTTGAGTTTTGGATTCGTAGCATTGAAAGACATTATGTTCAAGAGAGTATCCTATGAAAATGCAAGGCTTAGATCTTGGTGTTATCTTGTGTGAGGCATAAAGACGTAGCCATGGATAACATAAACAATCAAATATTCTAAGTTTTTGAAGGTTTAGAGATTTAAAAAATAGTTTTTCAAATGATGACTGGTATTGGAGGACTAGAGTGAGCATACGATTAATAAGGTAAACGACAGTTTGAAAGGCTATAGACTAAAAGGTTGCTGCATGAAGGCTTGGTGTAGAAATGTGAGACTAGTTTCTATGATATATCGATGTTTGCATTCAACAGAGCCAACTAATTGAGGAGTATGTGAGGGTGACTTAAGTGTTAAATACCATAGGTTGAGAGGTAGGTTGTAAGGGCTTGATATTCATCTCTGCCATTAGAGTAAATTATTTTAATTATATACTGAAAGAAGTTTTCGACCAACTTTTTAAAGTTGGTGAATATTGTTGAAACTTCTTATTTATGACGAAGAGAGTATATCCATGTGTATTTAGTAAAATAATCTATAAAAATGACATAAAATCTAAACATGTTAAAAGAAGTGATGGGAGTAGGGCCCCAAACATCAGTATAAATAATTTCAAATGGTTTATAATATGATATAGAGGAAATGACAAAAGGGAGTTTATGATTTTTATTACTGAGACAAGTATCATAATGAGTGATAATGCTATTATTTTTTAAGAATAGGAAGAGAATAATGAGAAAGTAATTTATTTTAGATAGTGATTGAGGGATGACCGAGACGGCAATGTCACACATCAATTGAAGCTGCAACTGAAGAATAAACAGTTAGTTGTTTTATTTGTGGAACTGATGGCCATTCATAAACATTGTCCTTACTCTGGTTTCAGACCAAGGATGCTCCTGTGCTTAAATCCTTGACAAGAAATGAGTTAGGATAGAATTCAATGGAGGTATTATTTTGTTTGTAAAATTGAGAAACGAAATTGAGATTTCATTTAATGTGAAATGCACACAAAACATCATCGAGTGTAACAGTTATGGTAGGTGAATTAAGCATTGTGGAACCAGTATGAGTAATAGAAATTCCTTTACCGTCACCAATGATAATGTCGTCGTTTCCACTATAGTTGTTATGAAAGGACAAGTTCTGGAGATCATAGGTGATATAGTGGGATGCGCTAGAGTTCATGATCCAATTATGATCACTAGTGTTTGGAGTAGTCGTGAGATTTACTTGAGGCCAATGTGATTAAGTAGGAAGTTTGGGTCAAGATCGATAGACCTTTGTAGAGTGACCAACTTTGTCATATAATTGGCAAACAACTCTTTGTTGGTTTGTGTGGTGAGGGCACCAGGACTGTTGATGATTGAAGTAGCCACATTGGTTATTATGATTGGAATGTTGATGATGTGGAGGAGGGATGGTTTGTTCGGAGCTCATAGGTTTAGGAGGCATCTTGGTCAAACCTTTGTTGACAGTCTTGTTATACTGATTGCTCCTCCTCGTAGATTTTTAACTGACTTGAGCTATGATAGATGGTCCTGGCAATTTGTCATCGCGCTTTAGATATATCTCAAAGTTAGTCAGCTTATCGTAGTGTTTTTCGAATGACACTAGTGATTCACGTGCCTGCATTGCTACTGCCAATTCCTTATACTTGTCTTCTTGGTCATTGAGGATATGAACAGTGACTTCTTCATGGGAATGACCTATCAAGGCCAAGTTATCGATGATAATCTTTATGTTGTATAGATAATCGGTGACAATACTTTCCTCTTGTTTCGTTTTCATGAGACTGGATATGAGACTAGGCATGCGAGTGCGTAAATAATTTGTCAAGGTGGTTTGCACCTTGCACCAGGCTTCAGAAGTAGTGTCACACAAAGATATGAGTGGGGCGAGGGATCCAGCGACCGAGGCTTGAATTGCTTGGAGGATGAGACGATTCTGGTATAACCATAGTTTATGGTCCGGATTTGGTACTATACTAGGTGCTCCTGGGAGTTGAGCATCGCTGGTGGACAACGAAGAGAGCCATCGACATAGCCTAAAAGATCATAGCCAAATAGGAGATTAGAGAATTCAGCACGCTAGGATGCGTAGTTGCCATATTTGAATAATTTAAAGAGAATAAGAGTTGCTACATTAATGGAGATAAGGCCTCTATGTGGGTAAGTAATATGGTTCATAATAGTAACCGGAGCATAAGAGGTAGATGATGAGGATATATGGAAGATATGTATCAATATATGGGACCAAAGTAGAAGTCTATAATGACGATAATGATCCGGGAGGAAGAAGTGTTTGCATATCAGTGTCGCCTGAAATGGATTGTTGGCAAATGAGGTCTTCGTTGAAGGAGTTTAGCTCTATACAATATTATGTAAATCTCTGGACAGTAGTTTTGCAATTGGGAATCTAGTCGGTGAAGTGCGTGCTTCATCACCGAAGATCACTATTGTACTTTGCGTAGCAGCGATGCATGATGGGCAGCAAGTGGCATGGAAATGGTTCCGGATGCTGCTCGTCGAGGCGAAGAAGGTGGAGCAGGACGCAGTGGAGCTGCACTCACCTTAGTGCTATTGCGATGAAGAGGCTACCCCTAGCAGCGTGGCAGTGATGCTGTTGCGGTGTAGATGCTGCCCCTGGCAGCATGGCAATGATAGGAATCTGCAACAATGAGGAAGAAGAAGAGAGCGTGGGGAAGAGGTTCTATTCACCACCGAAGTGTGGGCAGCGGCTCCTCAGACGAACGCGTACGCTGGATCAAGGGTGAAGTCGGGGATGAGGCGTGCTCGGAAGTGGGAAGCTGGTGTCGCTGGGGACATTCTTGCCGAACCTGGAGCCCCCGTCGAAGTTCGAGATGCCGTGAAACTTCGATGGAACAGTCGGCGGTAGAAACAGAGGCTGCGACTGTGCTCTACAAGTGTGGGCTTTGTTTAAATGGTTCTCTAGTTGAATGAAGTTGCAATGTATCGAGAAGGGGTGGCCAATAGCGAATCATTGGTGGAGTACTCCTACGGCAAGTTCTAGCACCAGTTTCGGTTGCCGAACAACGCCGATCTTGACTCTGTGAGCGTCAAGCTGGAGGACGGTGTGCTGACAGTGGCGCTTCCGAAGCTGGCACCAGAAAAGATCAAAGGCCCTCGAGTGGTGAGTATCGCCGGTGGCAACAAGGAGAAGCTTCAAGGGAGCTGTAGGGAGAGGCTAAGAAGGTGGATCTCTGAAGGACCGTTGTGTTGTGTTCTGTAGGGTTGAAGAAGGAGGAGTTGAAGATAGAGGTGGAGGAGAACAGGATCCCGTGGGTGAGCGGCGAGCGATTGAAGCAGATGGTAGAGTTGCCGGCGATGTATCAGGTGTTGGTGTTCTTGGAAGTGATCTAAGTTGGCAGAGTTGCTGGTGTAGGATTGACTAAAGTAGAGGAGGATGCTTATGGTTCCGGAGATAGCTATGACGTTAATGGTTTTCTACGGCGGGATGAGACGCTGGCAGCGGTGGAAGGTGGGCGAAGCTTAGCTTGGGAATGTGGCTACAGCGGCTGTGGTGTCTATGATATTTCATCATGAAGAATAAAATCTTGAAGGTAAAGAAATTACACTTCAATTAGTGTCATATGATGTCTATTTATACATGGTGAAAGAGAAAATTTTTCTGAGCAATGAGATTTCCTCGTGCAATTAGGGAAATATCATCTGCTATGCAATCGGAGAAATCTCTCTGTTATCAAATAATACATATTTTTAAATAATTAAGTTTAGGAATCACTCCTAAATAATTAAGTCAAATAATTATGAAAGATGATCAATAATGCCTACTCGATTTAAGTCAAATAAGTTTTTAGATGTGATCTCCAAATAATTAAGTTAGTGATCGACTAGCTAAAAAAAATAATGAATGATGATTATTTGATTTAGGTCCGCATGCATATGAGGTCAGCTAGATTTGTCGATGTGGTCCTCCAATAATAAAATTAGCGATCGAATAATTAGGAAATTAATTTTAATAAACAGTAATTAATCTCAATTATCGTACATCATTTAGTCTTTTAAAGAGATTTGACGGATGGAAAATATTTTATGATACTGACGAAATATTTACCGTTCTAATATTTTCGAGGTACAAAATATTTCTTGCACTCACTTTGGACTGATGTGTAATTGTACAATAGGTCTTATCCTGTTATGATGTCACATGTTGATTATGAATGAATATTTTCTTTATAAATTGTTTAAACTTAAATCAATTTCCGAGCATTGCGTCATAATTCATGTTGTGCTCACGGACCTATCCAAAG
This sequence comes from Musa acuminata AAA Group, assembly GCF_036884655.1. Lineage (NCBI taxonomy): Eukaryota > Viridiplantae > Streptophyta > Magnoliopsida > Zingiberales > Musaceae > Musa > Musa acuminata. The sequence goes on from NC_088356.1 coordinate 9,023,809, forward strand.
GCCGGTCCACCGGCCCATAATGGGTCCATCATACGAACGAGGCTCAGAGAAAGAGATAGCCTTGGTAATTTATGAGCGTGTCCTGCACATCGCTTGAGAGGCTTATACTATCTCGGCCCTGGTTTGGATTCTGCGTTGTGGTCCGCCAGCATATGGTCTTTTATGTACCTATATAGACACGAAATATTATTCCACCCCACCGTCGCGTACTATAATGTCCAAAGTTTCTCTCTTCTTTCGTCTCCATCTCTCACCAATCACTACGATCAGGACGTGCCATAACTTAACGAGGCACCCATCGTTCTCCAAACCAACAGCTCAGCATCTCGTGCGAGCGACTTCTTCTTTGTTTGTGGATCCGATTACAGTCTTATGCCACAAGAGAGAGATCCAAAGTTGGCCATCGCATCACATATCGGATTTCGTTGGACTAATGATCGATTCCCTAATTGCATCCACACTCGTCCTCCAAATGCTAGTCTCCGCTTGGCTCGGCGGTGTAGTCAACACAGACGCCAAAAAAAACAAGCACGTCGACAAATTCCGACGCACCAAACGTCAACCGAGCCGAATCAGGGCGTCGGCAGCACACACTGACAAATCGTGACGTACATTACTAAGACCCCCACTCAACTCAGGCATGCCGACATCACTAACACTCCCAATATAATAGATGATCATACGCCACTCTCATTGAATTAGCATGCATCAGCCGCTCTGTTTCATCGAACTTGTAGGAACATTGCTGGTGGAGAAACACCGAATCACCACGCTATGATAATCGAACACTTAATCCAATCGTTTTAATTTCTTGATCATGCGAAAGTAGTCTTCTCTCACATGCTCTCGTTTAGTTTGCTTTAAAGACATCACAAGTGTTCGGTCTCTTAATCCGTGAGCAAACCTAACTCGGATTCTTTCAATCGATACTCCGGCCCAGCTGTATTAGTCGACGAGTAGAGGTTATCCTCGCACTGATGACGACGACGACGACGACGACGACTTGATCCGAAAAATCTATTTTCTAACCCATTCTTTGGAGCATATGGAAAGGAACGTAATCTCTGACTCGTGTTTCACACGGCCGACTGCACTAAATCGGCCTCCGGTCACCTCGTGATGGGTCCGGAATTCTTCCGCGTTATATCACCAACGAGAGGGAGTGAATGTGGTAGTCGGTTCATCCTCACCTACCACCAACTCATGCCGACAATGGAGAAGAAACTTCTTTACTGGTCTTCCAATTCCACATAACGATAGTGCAGATTTATCTCATGTTCGTATGGAGTGCACCTTCTTTTTGTTTCTTTTTAGTATTCAGTGTACTTCGAAAGAAAAAGAAATGAATTGAATCCTCCATGTCATAATGGCCGAAGAGAGTGACGTTTCGTCTCCAACACAAACCCCAGTGAGACTGCAAAAAATGCGACGCTTGAGTGACGCCATGCTTCGCCTTTCTCCCGTGAAGAAGATGAAGAAAGAAACTATTGACATCATCTATGTGCGATATGATGTGCATAAATAGAGAGATCCATGTCACTTGGACATGTAGGTTTTAATCAACACATTGCTTTCCTCATGTGACAAAGAACTCAAAACAGCAGATCCAGGGTGATACATCATGGATGTTTTTTACTCGTCAAGGGGTCATATTCCTTAGCAACTCAGCAGAACCATGGTGGCCAATGTCATGCGCGAAGTCGTGATAGAAGCATCGTGGATGAGCCGGCACAGCCAACTACCGCTGTTTCAGGTTGCAACCGAGCTCAGTTTGCTGTCTCTAATCCCCCAATATAATGCCGACTGCAACCAAACTCTGGTACGTCTGTGCGACTAAATTTATCAGTCCTTTCCCAATGCCTCCCTCACTAAAGTCCGATGAATGGACCACCACGGGGCTTCGACCACCAACACTGCAGAGTTTGGCCGGGAGTCTATTGAGGTGGGACGTGCACTGCCGGCCAAAACATCGGTGGTGCTGTTTCCTGTGCCGACACAGTCTTCAACCCTTTGCTTAACAGTCATACATCTCTGTCCGATGTCGGCCGCGCGCCTGCCCACACGGAGTGTATGTCGCGTTCACAAGAGCTCCGGCGACTACAGTCCCAACACCGCATTCATACCTCCTGTCGATCTAACCGACGTTTGAGACGAAGCCTTCATGTGCAGCTAAAGCTTGATATATGACACCAAGAGATCGGTGGATGCAAACACCGGGGTCTTCCGTAGTTATTGGGCGGTTCCCGTACTAATTAAGGTTGTATAGATTCATAATGAGGAATGGTCCCATCCCTTGAATCCACCAGCGAAGCATGGAATGTTCCAACTTACCTACATATGAATCCAATCCTCTTCCGAATCTTTACTATATAAATCGTTATTGATTAAATTAAATTTATAGTGTAATCATAAATTCTGATTGTCCGATACGATTTGAAGCCAATCGAGATTGTCACAAGTTTAATGCCATAAAAATTTGATAAAAAAAAAAATTATTTTAATATAGTTTTTGAAATTATAAGAAATGAAAGATGATTACAACATATACTTCTGATTTTAATATGTCATGTCATGGCGGTGGAATGGATATATTTCTGATTGGGTAAAGCAACGTGTTATCGATGTCTAAATCACTCGGATAACAGCTAAAATCCCATGGCGCGCGGATTGTGCTAAACTTTGCGGCAATGTTCAACAAAAGTCGTAAGTCAAGCAGAAATTTATGCACCCATTTAAGAACGCGTGAAGGCCACTCACGTGGACTGATGGGTGCAACTCAATCATGAATCGCCATGTTTCTCCATGAGTGGGGCCTGCAGCTCTGGACCAAAATTGCGGACCCTTTTGTTCTTATTGTTCGCCTCTTATACGTATTTTTAACTCACATTTTCATTATATGTATATGTGATTTACGATGATGCTTTTATTTATATTGTGGTCTAGCCTTACTAAGTACTGCATCTCTATAAAAATTAAATGCTTCATATAATTCAACCAAGTAAAATAACTAATATGAAGTCTCTGTTTTCCTATCATCATTAAAGTACCACGAGAGGTTAGTAGGTCATATGTTTCATTAAAATCCATCATAAATTCGTTGTACATGCAACAAAGATCTTCTTATCTTGGTTTTCTTGATGAGATGATACGCTGTAAAATATTTAAAACTTAAGTAATCTAAATTTTTAGAATTTAATATTTAAAAAATCATGGGTATATATGTGCCCATGATTTTTTTAAAATACTAAATTTTATGAATTTAGATTCATTGGCTTTTTAATATTTTATAGTATATTATTGTACAAATAATAAATCCCAAGTTCAAGTCCTATTATGATAACAAAATTTGGTTTTCAAATTAAAAAAATAGTATTGCATCTTCTATCTAACATGAATATAAATTCTGAAGTAGAATTTATGTTATTGAGATATTTTTTAAATTTAATATTTAAATATCTCATCACTTTAAGTTGATATGATATCTTGTATATAAGTATATAGTCTTTCATCTCCTATAGATATCTTATTATTTTCTTTATATTTTTTTAATATTTCATTCTGAGTTCTTATGATATTTATCCAACATTCTAATTATAAAATTTATATCTAGTACATATTTGATTCCTTTCTAAATTTCTTAGGATGCTATCTTTGATCGAATTTTTTAACTTTCCTAATATATGTATCGTTAGTTGTATACTAAACCTTTTTAATATTTTTTTTTACCTCATGTAAAATGTGTATCATTAGTTGTATAAAATTATATACTAAATCTCTTTAATACTCAATTAATATATTCTTTCTAAGACAGTTCTAGTAATTCTTAATATATATCCTTGAATATCTCAATACCAATAACATAGCATATCTTATTTATATCAATCATATTAAAATTTTAACTAAGAAATATCTTAATTTTGTATAATAAATCAAGATCATTCTTTGTAAGTAAAATATTATCTACATATAAAACTAATATAATAACCTTGCTCCCATTAACTTTCGGATATCGTATAATATTTTCATTATTTTTCATGGCTTGTGAAACTGATAAGTCATCCCTTTTGATTTTTATATCATAATATAATTCTTATAGATATGTCAAATAATCATAAGAATATGTCTCATTTCCTTTAGGGATCCTTTCAAAACTGTTGATTATGATTATTCTACAAGATCATTAATAGTGACATCATATTGGAGTTCTTGAATAATAATCTTTCGAATAGGAAATGTTAAAAGTGTTAGGACTGTAACGACACTAAGAGGGGTGGGTGAATTAGTGTTGTCGTAAAATTATGATTTTATAAATTTCATTCGATAAAAACCGATATCGAAAGTGTGCTTGACTTAAAGTAAATGTAATAAGCAATTAACTCAGAAAGCAATAGCAATAAAGAGCATAAAGAAAATGCACACCAAATTTATAGTAGTTCGGTCATCGCGACATATGTCCACTCTCGATTCCTCTTCCGTCGAGACCACTAACATTCACTAATGATCTTCTTTCAACGGACGAAGATCAACTACTTTCTTTACAACTCTTTCTACTTTTCACAAGCTTATGAGAGAACATTTACACCTCTCTTTTACAAAAAAACCTCACTCTTTCTTTTAGAAGACTTTTAACTCTTGGAGGAAGAGACTTTATACTTCAAGAGAGTTTATAATACTTTTTCCTCAAGAATTCTTTCCCCTTTCTACTCTATTTCTTGCTAACATAAGCAAGAATAACTGGGGTATTTATAGACCCCAAATGACTTAAAAATGGAGCAAAAAATTTAAATCCCCGATTTTTTGGGGTACTGGTATTACCACCGCTTGCATTGCGTGCTACCATCGCCTACCACCCTATGCACTAGTGGTACCATTGCCCAATCTAGGTGGTAGCACCGCTTGATAGTTTGTGAGATCGTGTCTAGACAGTACCACTATCTGATACTAGCGGTACCATCGTCGGGTCTTTCAGAAAACGTACACTTCGTACGTTCCAACTCATAGGCGATTTCACCGCCTAACCTAACTGCAGGTCACTGAATGAGCCTTCTGATCGGCCCAAATCAGTCCTGATTTAGGCCCAATGGGCCTCTAATTGAATTAGCATGGTTACGCCCAAAACTAACTCAATTAAGACCTAAACTACTCCGATCTAGACATAACTGATTATAAAACAAGAATCTTATATTGTCCATCATGTCATTGGTTCATCCAGCGCTTCGTTCGAACCTTTAACGTTTCGTCCTATCGATTGGTGTATTGCCCAATCGATTGATGTATTGTCCAATTTATTGGCATGTTGACCTCCCGCAACATCCGATCTTCTTGGCACAATGTCCAATCCTTCTGATCTGATGCCCGAACTCATGGCATGAAGTCCTTCTAGCACGTCGACCAGTCCTTCGTCTTGACATCCAATCTTCTGACATAATACTCTCCAACTCAATGTCTGATTCTCCTGCTTCAATTGATTTGTCTTTCTATGATTGAAGTTAGTCATGCGTCACTCAAACGTTAATTAAATCATATTTTTATCAATTGATTTCATCATCAAAATCTAAGATTCAATAATCTCTCCCTTTCTGATGATAGCAACTAATTGTGTAGAGTTTTAACTAAACTCCTCCTATCCATATGTCATATTGAAATAAACTTGAATTCACAAAATGATAATTTTAGAATTCAAGTCAAAATAATTTTAATTATAAATTATAATGATCATATGCAACACATCACATCAACATAATCATTACTTGTATCACCAATATAAGTTGAAGTATTGCATGCATAATACCAAATCATTATGCATATTTTTGAAATATAAAATTGTTATTACTTTGGGTCTAACATGCATGATACCAAAACATTAATATTTTTTAATCATCATTACTTCTCCCCCTTTATCATCAATAAAAAAGAGAAAAATTACAATTGGTATGTTTTTGAAACATACAAGCTAGTAAGTTAGCAAATTTTACTTAACTTTAGAACATGCAAGCTAGCAAGTTTTTGAGATGTGTAAGTTAGCAATTTTGATTTTATTAAGATGTGCAAGCTAGCACTTTTGCTTCTCTTAAGATGTGCAAGTTTGTAAGTTTTTGTTTTTCTTGAAATGTGTAAACTAGCAAGTTTGGTTTTCCTTTGAAATGTGCAAGCTAGCAATTCTTCCTCCCCCTTTGTCATTGTAAAAAATAATGGAATAATATAATGGTATAATTTTTTTCCCTTTACATCAATATTCAAATTATCACATGAAATATATCAAACAAAAATCAATAAGGTATACAATTCATGAATACAAGAGAGTCATATGAAATAAATAAATCATGACATGAAAGATATTAATATCAAATATTATGAAAGATCAAGTCGTGAATACCAAAAGATCATAATTCATTTTGACAAAGTATCCATTTTAGTAAAATACGAGAACAAATAATAAAATATCTTCATTCATAAAAAAAATCTCAAGTTATAAATATCAAGAAATCAAGATCATGATTTGGATAAAACTCCTCTATAGTAAATAGCAAAAGGAGGCATAGTAAAACAAATAATAAATCTCAATTATCAAGTGAAAGATTTGGATAAAACTCATTCAAATTTAATTTGTCAAATTATCAAAGTCACTTTCATAATTCAAGAGATTCATAAAAAATAACATAAATAGATTCATCATTCTCTTATTGAAAACTCGATAAGCTTTAGAGATAGAAAAATTTTCAAGAAAAAAATATATTCCTCTTTTAGTCTCAATTTATGTGATTGATTTCATACTTGTATACCCTAGTCTTGTATGCCAAAGTCATGCATCATCGTTTAAAACTAAAAAATAAGTTTCGTCATGATAAAGATCAATAATATAACACATTAAACAATAAAATATCTTCAATCAAAAGATTTGATTTATTACTAATAATTCTAATTCCAATGATCTTTCCTTTATTATTATTATTTCGGTTAGTGAGCTTTATGAAGTGTGTCAGATCTTCGGTCATATGCCTTAAGCATCCATTATCAAGATATTATTTTTGCTCATAGCTTTCAATTTTAGATATATTTATAAGAAAGATAGGTTTGTTCTGGGTACTCATTTAACTTTCGGTCCCTTATGGTTAGATCTATCTATCTTGATTTGTGGCATTAAGTTATTCATGATTCCTTTGGGAACTCAAACAAATTTATACGAGCCATACTTTTTAAATGAATATTTATAAGCATAATGACCATATCTACCATAAAAATTATAACTAACCTTAGGGGGAACATATAATGTTGATCTTTTAACAAATGTGGTTAGCTTTTGTTGAGTGTTACTCATAAAGTCGATTCATTCCTTTCTATGTACATAACCTTTATTTGCAAGAATCATGTTTAATGATTTACTACCAAATTTAAAATTTTCTAATGTTTGTTATAATAATAAATTTTCCTTTTTGTATGAATCTAACTCTTCACATTTAGTGTTAGAAGTTAATATACAATTATCATATTCAATTTATCAAATTTACTAGACAGAGAAATATGTTCTTTTTTTAGCAATTTATATTTCTTACCAACTAATTTAAAATCATCATATAAGTCATAAAAAATATTAAGATAAATGGGTTTCGGTTGAGTCACATATCTCATCGTTGAGAGCCATCAAAGCATAGTTCGTCATCTCATCTTCATTCGTTTGCTCCTCGTTTTTTGATACTTTCATCTTGAATGTTTTCATCTTCTTTTGTGTCAACATTTTCTTCTTTAGTTGTAGACACATACTTTTGAAGTGACCCAGCCTTTTGCATTCATAGCAGGGGGTGAATTAGTGCTATCATAAAATTATGATTTTAAAAATTTTGTTCGATAAAAACTAATATCAAAAGTATGCTTGACTTAGAGTAAGTGCAATAAGTAATTAACTCAAAAATAAATAACAATGAAGAGTAGAAAGAAAATGCATATCAAATTTATAGTGGTTTGGTTGTTGTGACCTACGTCCACTCCTGATTCCTCTTCCGTTAAGGCCACCGGTATTCACTAATGATCTTCTTTCAATGAGCAAATATCAACTACCATCTTTACAACTCTTTCTTCTTTTCATAGGCTCAAGAGAGAACCTTTACACCTCTCTTTTACAAAAAAACTTCACTCATCCCTTTAGAAGACTTCTAACTCTAAGAGGAAGAGACTCTATACTTCAAGAGAGTTTACAATACTTTTTCCTTAAGAATTTTTTCCCCTTTCTACTCTATTTCTTGCTAGCCTAAGCAAGAATAACTGGGGTATTTATAGACCACAAATGACTTCATAAATGAAGTCAAAAATTTAAATCTCTGATTTTTTGGGGTATTGGTGGTACCATCGCCTGCATTGTGTGGCATCATCGCCTACCACCTTATGCACTGGCGGTACCACTGCTCAATCTAGGCAATACTACTGCTTGATAGTCTAGGAGATTGTGTTTGGGTGGTACCATCACTTAACATTGGCGGTACCATTACCGGATCTTCCGAAAAATGTACACTTCGTACGTTCCGGCTCATAGGCGATTTCATCGCATGACCTAATTGCATGTCATTGAATGGGCCTCAAATCGACCTAAATTAGTCTTGATTTAGGCCCAATGGGCCCGCCTCTAATTGAGTTAGCATGGTTATACCCAAAACTAACTCAATTAAGACCTAAACTACTTCGATCTAAATATAATCGATTACAAAACAAGAATCCTATATTGTCCGGCATGTCATTGGTTCATCCGACGTTTTGTCCAAACCTTCGACGCATCATCATTGTTGAATCTTGTATTTTGATAATTAAATCAATTGATGAGTTTGTGATCTAATCTGTGTTTTGAGTGATACAGGACTAACTTCGATCAAGGAGAGGCAAATTGATTGAAGCAAGAGGAATCAGATGTTGGGTTGGAAGTTGAATATGTTAGGAGATTGGACGTTGGGCCGGAGGATCGATCGGCATGCCGGTAGAAGGATTTCGTATCATGAGTTCGAACATTGGAGTGAAGGATTAGATATTACGCTAAGGAGATTGGAAGTTGCGGGAGTCAATATGTCAATTGCGCAATACATCGAAGGAGAGGACGATGCGCCGAAGGATCGAACGAAGCATCGAAAGAACCAATGATATGCCAGATGACATATGATTCATTCTTTGTAATAATTTGTTTAGATTAAGTTAGTTTAGGTATAATTGAGTCTATATTTAGAAGAAACAATGCCAACTCAATTAGGGGCCAATTAGGCCTACTGTTTGGCTCATTTAGTATCATATAGCAAGGTCTAGTGGTGGTACCGCCCAGACTAGGCAGTGGTACTACCCAAACACAATCTTTCAGATTATGTCAGACGGTGGTATTGCCCAGACACAATCTTCTAAACTAGGTCAGGCGATAGTACCGCTAGACTAGGCAGTGGTACCGCCTAGTGTTTGTGTCAGATTGAGCAGTGGTACCACCCAGTGTCAAACTGATAAACTGTCATGGACTTAACTGGTTTTGCCTAAGTCATGCGACACCCTTGCATGTTCGTTCGCAAAGGTCAACATTCCTGAAACCTCCCATGGTCCCTTAGGACCTACAAAAGATAAAATGGGTTAGAGAAAGCGCCTCACTTGGGATCCACAAGCAAATATTTCAGAAAATACTTCACAGCCAATGTAAATTACAAACAAACTTTACAAGCTCTGAATGGTTGCACAACAAAGGATCAAAATGGTCCACTACAAACCGAATATCTCTTACAAGTGTTCACATGACACAACCTTTATTTATAAGCCTAAAATGGCCACCAAACTCAACTAAAATTGGGCTATTAAGCCTTCAACCATCCCTCTACATATTGTGCAAGGCATGATTATACCAAAAGATACGGACATACATAAGCATTATATCAAACATCCTGTTTAGAATTTTATCCGTGACATTCTCCCCCACTCATTTCTTTGACGTTCTCGTTGAAGCATTTGCTGACACTGCAACTCATCGCCTTTGCTAAGTCTTTAATCTTCTACTCTAACTGTAATACGACTCTTGGCTCCCAATTGCTCTTCACTACTGTTATTGAGTAGTTAAACTTTTGATCTGCCATGTTGCTTCAACTCGCCAATGACTTTAACTCTAGTATGGGGTTGGATGAGTTGTGTTGATCCCTATTGGTTCCTGCAGATCCTTTAGATGAAGGAAAAGACCATCCTTGCTATGCGCTAGTCTCTTAAATGACTCATGCTGCTTGAACTGGGTGGATGCTTGTTGAAGCTTTAACAAGCATTGCTTCGTAAACTTTTTGAAGTTTTTGGGTCCTTCCTCCACAAAATTTATACATCGACTCTTCTTTCACTTAGTTGTCACTTCCATGTAGGTTCGCATCACTTTCACTTTCAATTGGCATTGTCTTGAGAAATAAAGCAGGTAATCTACTCTCAGTAGCATTGATCGTTATTGGTGAGGATTTGACAACTATTGTCTTCCATTTGGTTTCTTCGAATGATCTTTGAACATTTACATAGCCCCACTGCTAGATAGATAAGAGAATTGGGGTACTCGGTTTCACTCATTCTCTTAAGGGTTAAGAAGACAAATGTTACTTGACTTTACCTACCTCCTCGAAAGTTCTACTCCATACATCAAGCTGGTTACTGGCCTTCGCCTGCTCTTTATTCACACTTCTGAAGTACTTGAAGTGTTTGCACTCCTTGCATTGAGTTAGTTACTTTGATTCACCTTCTCAATGCCATCGAACTTCTAGAATGCAGAAAGTTTTTACCCCAACTTGGAGCAAGTCTCTTATAGTTTTGGTCACTTCTAGGATTGCACTGTCTTCTCCATCAACCCTGTTGCCTACTCGACTGAGTAGCAAAGGTACAATACCATGTACTGCCTGCTTCTTTCCTTGGTCGTGCACTCTTGCATGACTTGAAGTCATTCACTTTTGGCTATCTTGATGAGAAGCTCATTGACACTGGTCTTGCAAAGTTTCTTGGCCTCTGCCCTTTAGTCTTGTCTCGATACTTAGAGTTTACCTTTGCATGCTCCACCTCCTCGGCCCTTTTCATGACCAAGCGATCTCCCTCCATGAGACCAAGGGATCAATGACTTCACGGAAGTCCCACCTCTACGATACCATGGCACTGCCATGCCCATGGCCCTACTATCCATCGCCTCATATCTACATCCATTTTCTTCACGATCGGTAGATCTGCCTCTGTGGAACTCCTTCAAGTCCACCTTCATTCTAACTATTGCTTAGTTTTGGGTAGCTAATCCATTTGGACTCGTTGTCGCTTCCGCGCCCCCTTCGACCCCCTGCTTCAACACCTCTATGTTCTCCAAGCAGTTCCCCTTGGTCGATGGAAAGACAGACTGTAACTCTCATGCATAGCCTCTGCCATCATGTTGTAGGGTTTGCACCGATTCTATTCTCTTAGCTTCCTTGGTAGCAACGTTCACTTGCTCGACCTTGTCTTCTGACTTGCCGGACTCCCTTAGCAAATATGGGCTATAGAGTAGTCCAACTCTCCAACTGCTTCGATTATACCTTTACATAATCAAGTCCCTCCCATGGGACTCACTAGTACTTGCATTCGAACTTTTTCCTTAGTGGTACACAACCCTCATATGTTGATTACCAAGGCTTTCATTCGATGCAAAATTTGATGCATGTACGGAAGACCCACCTCTATGGTACCATATCTTTCACTCCTTTAATCCATAGTCCTTCTTGTTGTCGTGTTGAAGTGGAGCTCCTAGTAGCTCCCGAGCATACATTCGTATGATATAATCCCTCACGGGATGAGATTCGTGTATATCGCATTGCCACGAACTATTCCACCATGATCCGCTACACCATGTTGCCTTCTAGTGACTTCTCCATTGCATTCTGATCCTCGTGGGATGAACTTGGATTGTGATCCCTTTATGTGTGGCCTCTGCCAACATATCGTATGGCCTCTTCCATCTTCGATTGTGTTCGCTCCTTTAGCAATCGACCTTCGCCCACCCGCTCTCGGGTCACACATAGATGAAACACGGGTCTACGATAGTTTGTCGCCTAGTAGCTCCCAAAGTCCACCGACTTTGCTGAAATTAGTGTATCATTGTCCGGATCCTGGGTCTTTGCCCCTACTAGTATAATCTCCACTGTGCACCGCTTCCTTCATAGTAACTTGAATGGCAGCACTATGGCATATTTTTCAAGAGTACCCACCTATGCGTCCTCTTGTCTTGTGCTAAGGCCTTCTGAACCTAACTTTGCCTCCGCAAGTTGAGTCGCCTTAGTTCCTCCATCAAATGCTTCTCCAAGATAAGGTGCGTGTGTCCATAAGCTCCCTTCGTCTTTAACACCGTGTAAGATAAGTCTGCTCCATCAGAATGAAGGACCCATGGAACGACATGATCCCGCTCTTGCCTCTACAAGAGTTCATGTCCTTGACCTTTGTCTAAGGAAAGCTTTGTGCCTCCGCTCCATGTACCATCTTCTATGCTAGCTTCCTTCATACGGCTTGGGTACCTCGCCAAGTTACACCCAAGTTGCTCCACTCCTCGATTTGCATTGAGTTGATGATGGTCCTCATGCCCACCATTCCACGGGTCAACCCTCCATTGAGTCTAATCTCCATATCGACTCCAAGTGTGCCTTCATTTATGTTGCCTTAGGTCGCTCCCCCGCTTGGTCTCATAATGCATCTACCCATGCATTCTCTCAAGCACGATCATGCGATGACTCCTCGCCGCTCGATCGGTCCATTGAGCTTCGTAGAGTTATTTTTGAGGTACTCCTTATCAACATATGCGGTCTGTTGCACATGATTCTCCCTCTAGAGAGTAGGATTTATCCCTCCTGGATATTTATCCCATTGGAGCAATATCTCTCTTCGTTTCCTTCCCTCTGAAAGTTTCAGAGACCACCATCCCTTTGGACTACTCTGACTTACTAAACAAATTGTGCATTGTTCTGCCTCCTACAAATGCACTTGCTAGATTATGACTCCACATCAATACAGCCCCCACTGCACTACTCAAGGCCTAGCAACATGCTGAACTCGCTGCACACTTCAGCCTCCTACGGACGTATCCTTTTCATGCTGAAGGAAAAGTTTCAATGCTCTATGGCGTCGAGTTTCGGTCACCTTGGGATGACCACAAATATTCTATAATCCGCATACAAGCCCTTACATGAATACCGAATTCTTTGAGTTAGCAATTCCCTTCACCTCTGTAAGCTTTGCATAACTCTTTCGGTCGTTGAGCAATCCATTCCACCTTGTATGGTCTCATCCTTTACCAAGCGCCTCGCTTGCCTTGAGCACCATCAAGTATAGTTGCCAACATTAAGCCGTAGCTCAAACTCAGTCATCCCAACCTTTGTGCATTATGCATTCTTCCCAACTTGCTTGTCCTCATGATGCCTCTTATGTGAAGGGTTGGTTATTCCTCTGAATGTCAATCTCAAATACCCACTCCTCTGAGCGACTTATTTTCCCTACATTTCCATGCTCGCTTTCCCCTAAATGGTCGCGTATGTTGGCTACCCTCAATGCAGCCCCACTAGGTCCCCCACGTTTACATGCCAAGTGTTTCTATGAGTGCTTGTCCTGCTCTAATACCATTTGTCATAGACATAACTAGTTTTGCCTAAGTCGTGCGACACCCTTGTGTGTCCATCCACAAAGATCAACCTTCCTAAAACCTCCCATGGTCCCTTAGGACCTACAAAGGAGAAAATGAGTTAAAGAAAGCGCCTCACTCGAGATCCACAAGCAAACATTTCAGAAAATACTTCATAGCCAATGCAAATTACAAACAGACTTTACAAGCTCTGGATGGTTGCACAACAAAGGGTCAAAATGGTCCACTACAGACCGAATATCTCTCACAAGTGTCCACATAATACAACATTTATTTATAAGCCTAAAACGACTACCAAACCCAACTAAAATGAGGTTATTAAGCCTTCGACCGTCTCTTTATATGTTGTGGAAAGCATGATCATATCAAAAGACACGGACATATATAAGTATTACATCAAACATCCTATTTAGAATTTTATCCGTGACAAGACAGTGGTACCACTAGTTGTCAGTCTATCAAGTAGTGGTACCGCTAGTACCCCCAAAAACCCAAGATAAGATCATTTTGGCTCCATATTTTAATTCATTTGGGGCCTATAAAAACCCCACTCATCCTTGCTCAATAAACACACAAATTAAGAACAAAAATTGGAGAAAACACTATTATAATCTTGTGAAAATTCCCCTCCTCCAACTCTAAGTGTTGATTTCAATTTAAGAGCGGAGTGAGTGAGTTGTAAAGGTTATCTACTAAATTTGTGAAAAGGAGAAAAGAGTAGTAAGAGGGTAGTTGGTCTTCGCCCATTGAAGGAAGACCATTAGTGGATGTCGGTGGCTTCAATGGAGGAGGAATCGAGAGTAGACGTAGGTCACGACGACCGAACCATTATAAAACTCGGTTTGTATTTTTGTTTTGCTTTTCATTATCATTAATATTACTTTAATTGATTATTGCATTTATTCAAAGTCAAGCACACCTTTAATATTTCCGACATGATTTTTTTCATTGAACGAAAGTTTTTGAATTGTTATGGTTGTTATCGAAGTACTAATTCACCCCTCCTCTTAGTGCTGATTTCGATCCTAATAGTCCTCTTCTTCGACATATTAACTAATCTATCGGTATGTTAACCTCCCACAACATTTGATCTTCTTGGCGTAATGTCTGATCCTTCTGGTCCAATGCCCAAACTTATGGCACGAAGTCCTGTCAGTTTGGCAAGTCCCACATAGTCCCACATCGGAAAAATCAAGCTTGTTATCTCCTATTGCAACTATAAATAAGGGCATGGACTTTGAAATTAGATGCACCATAAGAAAATCTAATTATTTACTTTGGGCTTTTCTTGTTTAGTAATTTCAGGTATTTTATGGCCTAGGAACATTTTCTTAAGGCATTTATAATTGTCCCTTTTATAGTAGTGATTTGCTCCTCCTTCGTCCATGGATGTAGGTCAATTGACCGAACCACGTAAATATGGTGTTCTTGTCTTTTTTATTTTTTTCTACTTTATTATTTTTATTGGGTTGCCAAATTATCCTTTGGTAAATTTCTTGGGGCCAGCTCTAACAAATTGGTATCAGAGCCTGGTTTCGAGATTTTTTGGCAACGATGACAATAACAAAGATCGTTGTCGAGAAATTCGACAGAAATGTCAACTTCGGCATGTGGCAGCTCAAGATGGAGGCCATTCTGGTTCAAGACATAGTTGATTTAGCACTATAGGGAGCTGAGAACATTCCAGATGATACGTCAAAAGAAGATCTTACGGTTATGGATAAGAAAGCCCGATCAAGCATTATTCTAAATCTCTCTAACGAGGTTTTACGGGAGGTAACTACGGAGACTACGGTTAAGAGCATGTGGATAAGTTTAAAGCCTTGTATATGAAGAGGACAGTGGAGAATCGTCTTTACTTGAAGCAGAGTTTGTATATGTTTCGGATGACTGAAGGTACATCTATACTTTCACATATTGATAAATTTGATTCCTTAGTTATGGATTTGAAGAATATAGATGCAAAAATTGATGACTAGGATAAGGCCCTATTACTTTTGTATTCTCTTCCCCAATCCTTGAAGTATTTCCGTGATACTATGATTTATGGAAAAGAAACAATTTTATATCAGGAAATTAAATCTACACTAAAATCTAAGGAGCAAATAGACAGGGATATCACTGGGGAAAGTAGAGGTAATCAAGCTAAGGGTCTGGTTGTCAGGGGTAGAACGGATAAAAGAGAATTTGACAGTAGTAGATCTAAATCCAGACATAAGAATTTGGAGTGCAGATATTGTCATAAAATGGAGTACTTTAAGGCTGATTGCTTTAAATTAAAAAATAAATTAAAGAAAAATAAAAAAATTGTTGAGAAAATTACTAAGTCCGCTGAAGCTAGTGTAGCAGCTAATGAGAATGTTGGAAATATTTTCCTTGCTACTAATGATAGGACGAGGTCTAAAAATGAATGAATTTTAGATTCGGGTTGTTCTTATCACATGTGTCCCAATAGAGATTTGTTTTCCACATATGAATCTTATAATAGTGGAATTATTTTGATGGGCAATAATGTCGTGTGTGATGTTGTTGGTAGAGGCATAATCGAAATTAAAATGTATGATGGTATTATGAGGACGCTTACTAATGTTAGACATATTCCTGATTTAAAAAAGAATCTCATCTTTTTGGACACCCTAGAGGCTCTTGGGTGTAAATACACAGCTGAAGGTGGAGTTATGAAAGATTTTAGAAGTGCCCTTATTGTTATGAAAGCTTGTAGGTCTGGTAGCTTATATATTTTGTAGGGAACTATTGTCATAGGCTCGGTTATAGTCTCATCATCATTATTATCTGATTTTGACATCACCAAATTATGGCATATACATTTGGGTCATATGAGCGAAAAATGCTTGAGCATATTGAGCAAAATGGGTATTCTTTATGGATAGAGTACTGGGCCACTAGATTTCTGTGAACACTACATTTTTGGAAAGCAGAAAAGAGTCAACTTCAATTCTCCGGCAGTTCACAAAATGAAAGGTACTCTTGACTATATTCATTCAGACCTTTGGGGTTCAGCTCATGTTCAATCTAAGGGTGGTGCCAGATATATATTGACTTTCATTGACGATTATTCCAGAAAAATTTGGGTTTATTTTCTAAAGCATAAAAATGATGTTTTTCTAACCTTTAAACAATGGAACGCTTTAATTGAGAAGCAAATAGGTAAACAGATTAAGTGACTTCGAACAGATAATGGTATAGAATTTTGTGAATGTGACTTTGATGAATTCTGCAAAAATAAAGGAATTGTTCGGCATCACACTGTTAGGATAACACCTCAGCAAAATGGTGTGGCCGAATGTATGAACAGAACACTCTTGGAGAGAGCAAGGTGTATGATCTCAAATACAGGATTGACAATGCACTTTTGGGCAAAAGCAATTAATATGACCTGTTACGTTGTCAACTACGCTCCTTCTGCAGCACTTAATTTTAAAACTCCGGAGGAAGTTTGGTAAGGTACTCCTGCTAATTACTTTAATTTAAAATTTTTTGGGTGTCCAGCATACATGCATGTAAATGAAGGAAAATTAGAGCCTCAAACTAAAAAGTGCATTTTCCTTGGGTATGCTTTTAGGGTAAAAGGATACAGATTATGGTGTTCTAATCCCAAATCCCCAAAATTTGTAATCAGTAGAGATGTTACTTTTGATGAATTGTCTATGTTATCTTCCAAAGAGGAATCTACTAGTTGTACAAATGATAGTACATAGAAGCAGGTGGAGCTTAAGATTGGTAGTTCTGATTCTTTTCAGTCGAACTCTTCTACTCAAAGAATGCCAGTAGATGATCCCGAGTTTACTGACGAAAATGATCCAGAAGAAGAGCAATATTCCATAACCAAGGATGGACCACGGAGAGATATTCGACCACTATAAAGATATGCAAATTTGGTTGCATATACTTTGTCTGTTGCAAAACAAACAAGTGAAGTTGGTGAGCCTACTACCTACTCAGATGTAGTTTCTTGTGATAATTCCGCTAAGTGGTTGATTTAGATGAATGAAGAAATTGAATCTCTCCATCAGGATAGAACTTGGGATCTTGTGAAGCCGCCTTCGGGTTAGAAAATTGTTGGTGATTGCCCGTTGGGGTTTTTGTGAAGAAGCTAGAGCAAGTTTTGTTGGGACATGCCAAGGTGGAGATTTGTTAGTTTGACAAGTCCCACATAGTCCCGCATTGGGAAAATCAAGCTTGTTATCTCCTATTACAACTATAAATAAGGGCATAGGCTTTGAAGTCAAATGAACCACAAGAAAACCTAATTGTTTGCTTTAAGCTTTTCTTGTTTAGTAGTTTTAGGTGTTTTATGGCCTAGGAATATTTTCCTAAGGCATTTGTAATTGTCCCTTTTATAGTAGTGATTTGCTCATCCTTCGTCCGTGGATGTATGTCAATTGATCGAACCACATAAATCTGGTGTTTTTATCTCTTTTATTTTTTTCTACTTTATTATCTTTATTGGGTTGCCAAATTATCCTTTGGTAAATTTTCTGGGGCCAGCTCTAATAAGTCCTTCCAGCATGTCGACCAGTCCTCCGGCTCGACGTCTAATCTTCTGACATGATGCTCTCCAACCCAACGTTTGATTCTTTTACTTCAATCGATTTCTCTTTCCATGATCGAAGTTAGTCCTGCGTCACTCAAATGCTAATTAGATCATAACTTCATCAATTGATTTCCTCATCAAAATTTGAGATTCAACAAAAAAAAAGCATCAACCTATATCACCTTTATATCAAAATTAATCTTTCAAAAATTTTCACTTCTACTGATCTTATCATTTTCTATGAATATTACATTATCAGATTCTACTATTATTATACTATAATTAAAACAATAAGATCTATATCCTTTAGATAATTTTGAATAGTTAATAAAATATCCAAACAAATAGTTATTGGATCTAATTTCTCTTTATATGGACTGAAGACTTTTATTTCTTTAGAACAACCTCAAATATGTGAATGTCCTAAGCTAAGTTTTCTACCGGTCCATAAGTCAAATGTAGTTTATAAAACTATCTTATTCAGAACCTTATTTAATATATACATAGTTTTTCTAATAGCTTCATCTCATATTAACTCAGATATAGAGGAATAACTCATTATGCTCTTAATCATGTTCATAAAAAGTATAATTTTATCTTTCAATAATATTATTCTACCATGACACACATGATAAGACATATTAAGTATAAATATCTCACTTTTATAGGAATATAAGAAAAGGGCTAGAATTCTGATCAGACTCATCATATCTACTATAGAATTCATTACCCTAATCAAATCTTATAATTCTAATTTTTCTATCTAACTATCTCTCAACTTCATTTATGTATATTTTAAAAGCCCCAGCAACCTAAAACTTTTCATGTATTAGATAAACAGTCATTTCTTCAGAGATCACTTATAAATATGATAAAATATCTCTCTACTAAGATAGGAAATATGTGAAACAAATATCAGTATGAGTAATCTTAAGGAGCTTTGTCTTGTGATATTTTTCTTTATGTATTTAGTTTATTTTCTTTTAATGTAATCTATGCAAATATTAAAATAAGTGAAATCTAAATCTTTTAAAATATTATTCTTTACTAATCTTTTGATTATTTCCTTAGAGATATATCCTAAACATCTACTTCACATGAGATTTCTCATTATTAAAATTATGTTTCAATCCAACATAGTTTATTATAGGGTCATCAATATCTTTTCAAATTTAAGATTTAAATTAATTATATATAAATCATCATACAAAATTTTAGAATCTAACTTTTATTGAATCATAGAATATACTAAGTTTATCATCATAAAAAAAAGATAATATCCTAACTTATCAATTCTCTAAAAAAATAGAAATATAATATATATCTACAAGATCAATCAAAAAATCCATCTCTAGACGTAGGCGATAAGTTCTCACTGTTACTACTTTCGCTTTTAGATTATTTCCCAAAACAATGAATATTTCCTATTATCTTGATTCTCGGGTTGAAAGAAATGTCTCCATATTCTTAATAACATTAGTTGAAGCATCAGAATCAATCCAACAAGTATTAGAAGAAACCTCTATAATGTTTTCAAAATATACAAAGGCCAAATTTATATATTTCTTTTTGAACAAAGCTTTGTGTTTAACATAATCATTTTTTATATATCCTTTCTTGTTATAAAAGAAGTGATTTACTATGAAGACTTTATTTTTATTAGTCTGTTTAGCATTTCTAATCTCGACAAATTTATTTGGTAGATAAAACATCAATCTTATTTTTTGTTGCTAGCTCATTGAGTAATAGTCAATTGCCATGGTGTGCGGAGTCGACGGTTGTTGTCCTGTGATGATCTCGAAGGGGCTCTTGTTGGATGCAGAGCTCCGCTGCAAGTTGTAGGAGAATTGAGCAATGTCCAACAGCTTCACCCAATCTCGTTGATTGGCACTCATGTAGTGCCGGAGATATTGCTCAAAGAGCAAGTTTATCCTTTCAGTCTGGCCATCCGTCTGGTGGTGGAGGCTTGTAGATAAGTATAACTTTGACCCCAACAATTTGAATAGCTCGGTCCAGAATCGTCCCAGGAACCGAGCGTCTCGATCGCTAATGATATTGTGCGGGACTCCCCAATACTTCACTACATCCTTCATCATCAGCTTGGTCGCCTCCTCTGCTGAACAGTGTAGGGGAGTAGCAATGAAAGTTACATACTTTGAAAACCGATCGACTATCACGAGTATCGATCCGAGTCCCCCTACAAGTGACAAGCTAGATATGAAATCCAAGGAAATGCTCTCCCACGGTCTTTCGGGCACGGGCAACGACTCTAAAAGTCCCACCGGCTTCCGCTGCTCCACCTTATCTTGTTGGCAAGTAAGGCATGTTTGAACATATTCTTCCACATCAGTCCCCATCTTCGGCTAGTAGAAGGCCCTCTCCACGAGAGCCAACATTCTGTGAATGCTTGGGTGTCCAACCCAAAGGGAATCATGACACTCTTTTAAGAGCTCACGCCTTAAATTGTCCACTCGGGGAACATAAACCCTATTCCCTTTTGTGTAAACAAGTCCCTCCTGGACCCAAAATTGTCGTGCCTTGCCTTCTTTGATGAGCTGCATCAGGATAACTGCCTGGGGATCACTATACAGTCCATCCCTGATTCGGGAAAGGAAGTTGGAGTGCAACTGACTTGCTTGGCCTCTGCCCTCTAGTTGTACGGCATTCACGCATTCCACTTTCCGACTCAGCGCATCAGCCACGACATTCGCCTTCCCGGGCTTGTACTCCATTGCCATATCAAATTCAGCCAGGAAGTCCTGCCATCGCGCCTGCTTTGGGGAGAGCTTCTTCTGAGTTTGGAAATAGCTCAGGGTGATGTTGTCCATCCTCAGCACAAATCGCGACCCGAGGAGGTAGTGTCGCCAAACTCGTAGGCAGTGGATCACTGCTGTCATCTCCTTCTCATGCACTTGATACCGCCGCTCGGTCTCGTTGAGTTTGCGGCTCTCGTAGGCCACCGGATGACCTTCCTGCATGAGTACCCCCCTAATAACGAAGTCTGAAGCATCTGTATGGACTTCAAAGGGCTCTCCATAGTCCGGCAATTTGAGCACTGATTCATCTAGAACAGCAGCCTTCAGATCTTGGAATGCTATCTCATATTTGTCAGACCACTTCCAAGGCTGCTCCTTCTTCAGCAACTCCGTCAGTGGGGTTTCCCGCTTCGAATATCCCGCTATGAAGTGTCGATAGTAATTGACGAAACCAAGGAAGGATCTCAACTCTGGCACCTTCTTTGGAGTTCGCCATTCCGCAACTGCTTGCACCTTCGACTTATCCATCCGAATGGAGCCATCACCGATTCGATGCCCCAAGAATAAGATCTCAGTTTGAGCAAAGTAGTATTTCTCCCTTTTCACGAACAAAGTGTTCTCCCTGAGAACCTTGAAAATCGTCCAAAGGTGCTTGACGTGCTCCTCGAGCGTTTGACTGTAGACGACGATATCGTCCAGGTAGACGACCACGAACTTATCCAAATACTCCTTTAATAGCTGGTTCATGAGAGTGCAGAATGTGGCCGGAGCATTGGTTAAGCCGTAAGGCATCACCAAGAACTCAAACGCTCCATACCTGGTCACACAGGTAGTCTTTGCTTCGTCGTCTTCAGCAATGCGCACCTACCAATACCTCGACCGAAGGTCAAGTTTTGAGAAATACTTAGCTTTGCCCAATTGGTCGAACAAGTCCGCAATGAGCGGGATGGGATACTTGTTCTTCACTGTTACTTTGTTGAGGGCTCGGTAGTCGACGCATAATCGGAGGCTCCCATCTTGTTTCTTCTGGAAGAAAACTGGAGCTCCGAAAGGTGCTTTAGAGCTGAGAATGAGACCACCGCTTAGCAGTTCACCTAACTGCTTCCTGAGTTCTGCCAACTCTGGCGGGGGCATGTGGTAGGGTGGTCTCGTTGGAGGCTTCACTCCTGGCTCCAGCTCGATGCTGTGATCCACGCCTCTACGTGGTGGAAAAGTCTTCGGCAACTCAGGTGGCATAACATCTTTGAACTCTTTCAGGACGTTCGCCACCACAGCAGGTTCTTGAATGGCCTCCTCGTTGAGTGGCTCTAGCTTCATAGCAGCCACGAATGTCAATTCATCTTTTCGCACCCCTTTCTTCAGTTGTAATGCCGAAATGTGTTGGGGCTCCTTAGTTCCTCTTCGAGAGACGGGAACCACACAGGGGTCATCGCCTCCCATCATACATAGGGAGTTTAAGAACGGCATCGGCACCAACTTCGCCGCGTGCATAAACTCCATTCCAAGAATCACTTGGAAGTCGTCTAGTGGCACGGCCATCATGTTGGTGTTCCCGCTCCATGTCCCAATTTTGATGGGAACTCCCTTCGCCAACCCGGAGATTCGCTTGGCCTCCGAGTTCACCGCCTTCATTCGGCTTGGGCTCTTCTCCAAGATCAACCCAAGTCACTGTGCTTCATGATTCACGATCGGCTATGAAGTTGTGGGTAGCGCCCGTGTCCACCATTGCACGGGTCGTTTGGCCATTTAGCTTGATGTCCACATACATCAGTTCACTACTTCCTGCTTTCTGTAACTTTGTCTTCATGTTCTCCCCCACTTGACCCCACATAGCGTTCAACAAACGCATTGCTCCCATTCGGGGTCCTTGCGACTCCTCGTCGTCGCTGCTAGATTCAGAACCGAGAGCTAAGAGCAACATCTTTGCCCTTGTCCGATCGGGGGGGGTGGATGGAAGCCATCAAAGCATTGAGTGCTTGCTTTTGTGGGCACTCCCTCACCATGTGCGGTCCTCCGCACAAGAAACATCCTCCAGGTTTTGAGGCCTTGCCTTTCGGGTTCGGCCCTTTGTGGGAACTCTTCTTCTTTTGCTCGCCCTCGAGCTCCTTCCCTCGAGAATGTTTTGGAGGGCGATTACCTGAAGATTGTTTCCTTCTTACTGAGTCTTCAGAAGAAACAAAGTCTGTGAGCCTTTCTGCAGTAGCAATTGCCCCGACCACATCGGTAACATTCCTTCGATTTAGCTCCTGTTGAGCCCATAGTTTCAAACCATCGAGGAAGCTGAACAACTTGTCCTTCTTGGACATGTCCAGCATTAGTGCAGAAAATTGTTTTACATAGTCTCGGATGGTGGTACTTTGGCGGAGTTGTCTTAGCTTCCTTCTTGCGACGAACTCTGTGTTCTCCGGTAGGAACTGAGTTCTCAACTCCCGCTTCAAGTCCTCCCATGTGTCGACTCG
The DNA here is from genome assembly GCF_036884655.1 of Musa acuminata AAA Group. Taxonomy (NCBI): domain Eukaryota; kingdom Viridiplantae; phylum Streptophyta; class Magnoliopsida; order Zingiberales; family Musaceae; genus Musa; species Musa acuminata. The sequence continues at coordinate 9,047,200 of NC_088356.1, forward strand.
ACACCGACCTTGTTGGATCTCCTCCCAACGGGTTCGCCACCAAAGTTTCGCATCTCCGTTCAGATACATTGTTGCTATAGAAACTTTGGTATCTTCAGAATCGGGCCTTGTGGCTCAGAAGTATTGTTCCATGTCGAACAGAAAGTTCTCGAGCTCTTTGGCATCTTTGGCCCCTCCATATCCATGAGGCTCAGGTGCCCTCAAATTTTGTGGCGGTGCAACGCGGGTGTTGCTTCCTCCCGCATTTAGTGTTCTTGTGAGCATGGCCACCTTAGCAATGAGTTCCGCCACAATATCCTGTAAGTGTTGCCTGGAGTCTTTGGTGTCATCAGACAATCGGTCGACTGGGGCCTCGACCTTGTCGATCCTGGACTCTGCTTCCTCTTGCGAGCTCTCTACCCAAACAAGCCTTTGTTGGCCATGGTAGAGTTCCTCCATGCTCGCTTCAAGAACATCCAGGCGGGTTTCCGCCGTTGTGAGTCTCTCCTTGTGACTCTTTTTCCCAGTTAGCGCTTTAGATTGCGCTTCCTCCGCTCGTGGAGAGTAGCCAACTTCTCGCTCATCCTGTTCGCTACCGCGCTCCTCTTGAGCGGCTCCAACAGCATGAGAGTGAGTGTGCACATGCAGCCCACCTGTGGCTGCTTGGGGCAAGGGTCCGGTTTGCCCCGTCTTGCTTGATTCGCCACGATGCTTTGCCATGGCGAAGTTGCGAAGTTCGTTCGCTGCTCGCTTGAAGTGCTTGCCCGCTCTGATACCACAATGTCACGGCCTTAGTTGGAATTGCCTAAGACGTTAGGCACCCTTGCGGCCAAAGACGCGAACTTAGCTTGCGTTGCCTAAGTCACGAGTCACCGTTATGGCAAAGACGTAAACTTAGCTTGCATTGCCTAAGTCGCGCTTCGTCCTTGCGATATTGCTCCACAAGGATCAGCCCACTTGTAATCTCTCGCAGGTCCCGAAGGACCTATAAAAGAGAAAGTTGATTAGTTCGAAAGAACGAGCAACGGACAAGTCCCGAAGTCTCGCAAGAAGGGGAAGCTTTACAAGCAATTCAGCGAGCACCTTGCATGCACAAGAGAAAAGAGGGAGAGGGGGAAAACAAGGGCTTTAGAAGGTTGAACGAATAGTTGCAAGCCTGGTCCCGGGCACGACAACAAGTTCCCGGAAAGGCCACGTGCGAACTTGCGAAAGAGAGTTCAACGCCCGGTATATAACCGAAGCCCCATCTAGCCCTGTGCCACCTGGGGGGTTCAAAGGGGCTGAGATGGCTGACGTTTTGGTGAGCGGAGGCAAATTGCATAAATCAGCCCACGTCACGCGAAAACGGAGCTGTTTTGGGCTGTTTTGTGGCTGTTTTGCTCGGCTCAGTGAGCGGTCGCTTTGTAACGCTGCAGCTTGTTCGAACTTACATTTTTACAAGCAAAATGACCCAAAACCAAGAGAAAACATGTTGTCAAGCAGCTGTACATGTAGGTGTGAGCGACGAACGGTTCGTTGAACGGAGTTGTTGCGGGTGCGCGATGACCATTCGTGACAAAACGTCGCCTCAAAGGAGAAGAGTCCTTCCTTTATAAGTCCTCTTCTGGAGCGGCCATCGCAACACCATCTAGTTTCCTATTCCATGCCTTGGATCTCTCCTCCTAGCCTCGAGGTCGGGATGTCTTCGTCTTCCTTCCCTTCCTCTTCTTCTTCCTCAGGTCGGTCGGTTCCCAAGGCCCGTGAGTCGACCTCTGGCAACCCTAGGATAGAAGTGATTAGTTCATCCTTGGGAGGTGTGTCCTCGGAGGACACCAAAACCTTTGCCACTCTCGAAATAATGAGGTCATGGCATGATGTAGACTCGGTGGTAACCGAGGAGCTCCTAGGTCTGATTCGAGACTGTTATTGTATCCCGATGAGCTATGGGCTCCATGCTCCATCTCCCGCTCAGCGTCCCTATGACCCATTCCCCGATGGGTTCAGGCTAACCACGGATGCCCTTGAGGCGGGACTATGGTTTCCTTTGAATACCGTCATTGAGAAGTGCCTCCGCGGGTGGAGGATTTTGTCGTCCCAGGTGGCGCCTAACTCTTGATGCTACCTGGTGGCTTTCCTAGGGTAGTGTTAGGGGGCGAGAATCGAGCCGACACGAATGCTCTTCCTGGTCTGCTTTCTCCTATGCAAGGGGCGAGGAGGGTATTACCTGACCGCCCGTGGTGGGTTCAAGATCAACGATGCACCCTCCAATAACAATGGGTGGAAAGCCAGCTATTTTTCTATGAGTCATAGTTGGGGGTGGGGTTTTAATGATGGATGGACTTCCTGAACCATCAACAATGTTCCCCATTTCTTTTTGACGGATAGACCGAGGACGTGAACCATTTAAGGGAGATTATGTCTTCCTCTCGGGTAATTAGGGGGATGACCGAGGAGTGGCTGATCGAAGTGGGACTAAGCTGAGCTCTTAGGGGAACGGTCGCTTTTATGTTTTGGGATGTTTACTTTGCTCCTGGTGCAGCTGACCAACCGACTCTTTGTTTGCAAAGATAGTAATCCTTTAAACGCTGAAAGGGATGCCTCATTCCAACATTGCCATGCAACAATCATGGGAGTTGGAGAGCTCTGGCACCGACGATGCTTCGAAGAGGACCATTCCCAGGAAGAAGTTGGGGTCATCGAGACTGAGTTGGTCGAAGAAAAAGGTGAAGACAGGAACTCGAAAGATGTCCGAGGGCTCGGCAACCTGGGGGAGGGAGGCCTCGAGGATTCCCGAGGTGGGGGTTGCCCCTCCCGACGAGGGCTCGGCAAGGGGGAAAGGGGGCATCGGTTCATTTGGGGATGACCCTCTGGGGAAAACATCAACCCGCCCGAAGTCAATGTGGGACTTGTGCTGCATCCGGCCTCGTTTCGTGGGCGAGTCGTTCCAAGCTTTGAGTATGGCCAACCTTTCGGAGGGAGAAGCGCGAGCTCCCTATACCTCACGGTGGTCGACCCTCAAGGCTGAGAGTCGGATCTGGTCCAATGGGTCGGTAGCTTAGGAGTTCTCCCGAGGGGTCCTCTATCCGGTGTTGGCGAAGCAGCTCTACGGCTCTACTTTCGTGGTGCTAATGGATCAGGCAGCCAAATCTCTCATTTGGGTAAGTATGGGTGTTTTGCTTCCCCTCTTCTTCCTTCTTTTTTTTTTATGGGTTCTGACGCTAATCTTTACACAGGGTCAATATTATACCATGGCGCTGATCGACCATGTCTACGATGCTGGTCGGGTGATCGAGCGCTTCGGAGAAGCCAACTCCAGCCTCTGTCGAGAGGTTGAGGAGCTGAAGAGCGGGCTCGGTCCGAAAGTCGTGGCCATGGCCGAGCTGCGTGCCTCAGAGTTGGAAGCCAAGGTGAGCCATCTGAAGGCTGAGCTGAAAGAGAGTCGGGTCCGCATCCGGACACTGGATGATAAGCTATTGACTCTCTCTCGGGATATTGAGGTCGCTAGGACTGCTTCCTGGGCTATCAAGGAGGCTTTGAAGGAGGAGTGCTTGGGAGAAGCCAAGAAGATTAAAGAGGCGATTGTTGAATACAAGAAGTTTCCTGGGTTCGAACTCGGTTTGTAGAGGTCAGGGCAAGTGACATACGAGTTCGGATATCGGGTGGCCTTCGCCCGCTTTCGTACGAGATATCCGGCCCTAGAGCTAGAGTAGAATCTCTTTATCAATTTGCCAGAGGATCAAGATGTTGATAAGCTGGCGGAGGTCTCCTTTAACGACAGCCCAGAGGTTCCCCCGAACTGAGGGATGTAATTTTTCTTTTGTCTCAATCGAATCAAATCTTGGGTCATAATGCCTCGACCGAAGTGTATGCACCCTTTTGATTAATGAAAGTCAGCTTTTCTAAATCTTGACTTCTTACTTTTATGGGTAAAACTTTTTCAGATTTGATGCGTTCCAAGTCCTCGGTAGGGGGCTCCCCCCCATGGTCTTGAGGTGGTAAGTCCCCTCTCGAACCACCTCGCTAACTCGGTAGAGACCTTCCCAATTTGGGGCAAACTTCCCCTTTGCTCGAGTCAGGTCGCTTTCTTCGGTCTTTCGGAGGATGAGGTCCCCAACTTTAATCGGGCGCAGGCAAACTTTGCCGTTGTACACTTGGCCCGTGGCCTTTTTGTACGCCAGAGTGCGTACGTGTGCCTTGGCCCTTCTTTCTTCAAGGAGGTCAAGATTGACCCTTAGGCCTTCCTCAGAGTTATTTTCATCGTAAGTATCAGTGCGCCAAGTCGGGAATACCATCTCGGGCAGGAGGACTGCTTTGGTTCCGAATGCCAGACTAAACGGGGATTCCCCCGAGGCAGTCTTAGGAGTTGTTCGTAGTGCCCACAGGATGCTAAGGAGTTCATATACCCAGGTCCCGAGAGCCCCCATCACCCTCCTCTTGAGGCCTTCAAAAATTGCTTGATTCATGACTTTGGTCTAGTCGTTCGTTTGGGGGTGTGCGACCGAGCTGAACCTTAGTTGTATCCCGTAAGACTGACAGTAAGCTTTGAACCTCATGTTGTTGAACTGGGCTCCATTGTCGGTGATGATAGCCTTTGGAATCCCGAACCAGGTGATGATGTTTTTCCATGTAAAGCCTTAAACTTGTTTATCCGTGATGGATGCCAAAGGTTCGGCTTCGACCTACTTCATGAAATAGTCGACCCCGACTATGAGGAAATGTTGCTGCCCTGACGCTGGGGGGAAGGGCCTGAGGATGTCGAGGCCCCATTGGGTAAAAGGCTAGGCCGCATCCATCGGGGTGAGGGGAACTGCATGCTGGTGCTGTAATCGGGCGTGCCTCTGGCATTGTTGGCATTGCTACATGTATGACAAGGCGTCTTGGCGCATAGTCGGCCAATAGTATCCCTGCCTGAGGGCCTTGAAGGCCAACGTTCGGCCACCGATGTGTTCCCTATAGATGCCCTCGTGGAGCTCGTTGAGGACTATGTTGGCCTTAAGTGGCACGATACAGCATAAGAGGGGTTGAGAGAAGGCTCTTCGGTACAATTTTTGGCCAATCTCGTAATACCAAGCTTAGGCACATCGTAGTCGTCGCGTGGTCATTGGGTCGTCGGGTTGTGTCCTATCCCTCTTGAAGCGGAGGATTTCCTCCATCCAATTAGGGGTCACCACGGTCCCGGCGATGTCCCGAGTTGGCACTGTTGGGGTCGTGAGGGACTCGGTTGTTAGAGCTCCTCCCGGGTCACAAGCGGAGGCCAGCCTAGCTAAGGCATTGGCTTGTGCATTTTGTGCACGTGGTATCCTTGTAATCGAGAGACGATCAAAGCGACTGGTGAGCTGTCTCACTTCAGCTAGGTATAACGCCATGATTGGGTCTTGGGGTTCATAGTTCCCGTTGATGTTTTCCATCACTAGCTGAGAATCGTTGAAGGCCTCAAGGTCGTGCACATGCATTTCTAGGGCGAGGCGTAGCCCATGGAGTAATGCCTCATATTCGGCCTTATTATTGGTGGCCTTGAATCGTAGCCAAAAGGCCCGCTCATAGGTTTCTCCGGTTGGGCTCCTGAGGATGAGTCCGGCCCCAGCTCCCACAGCGGTTGTTGATCCGTCCCTATACAGGGTCCATGTGTGCTTGTCATGTCTTTGTTCAATAGCATTGTTCTCAGGGTTAGTTCGGAGATTAAGTCAGCCAATACCTGGGCTTTATGATCTTCTCGAGGGCATATTCGATGTCAAATTCATCGAGATCGATCGACCACCAGAGCAATCGACCTGATGCATCGAACTTTGAGAGGATTTATCATAGGGTTTGGTCGGTTATCACCTTGATTGTTTGGGCTTGGAAGTATAGTCATAGTTTTGCATCATCTTTATCAGTGCGAGGATCAACTTCTCGATCAAGAGGTACCATACCTCAGGTCCAACGAGAATGTAACTGACATAATAGATATGTTGTTATGCTTATGGTGCCTCTCGGGTTAACATCGAGCTGACTGCTTGCGCTGAGGTCGCCAGGTAAAGGCCAAGGACCTTGCTTGGCTCGGGTGATGCGAGTTGGGGCAGTCGAGTGAGGTACACCTTTAGCTTTCCAAAGACTTCCTCGCATTTTGGGGTCCGTGTGAAGCTGTCGACCTGTCGAAGAGCTTGGAAGAAGGGGAGGCACTTGTCGCCTGAACGTGACATAAACCTGCTGAGCACTACTAGTTTTCTAGTGAGGCATTGCACTTCCTTGATCGAGCGTAGAGGTTGCATCTCTGTTATGGCCCAGACCTTTTTCGGGTTAGCGTTTATTCCTCTCTAGTGGATGACGAACACGAGGAACTTGCCTGAACGGACCCCGAAGACGCACTTGGAAGGATTTAGGCACATGTCAAATTGCTTGAGGGTCCATAAGGTTTCGGCTAGATCGGTCAGATGCGTGCTTGCTGACTTGCTTTTTACGATCATGTCATTGACGCATACCTCCATGTTCCTGCCGAGTTGTTGCTTGAATACCTCATTGACCATTCTTTGGTACATTGCCCCGGCATTCTTTAGGCCGAAAGGCATCACTTTGTAACAATATACTCCCCTGTCGGTAATGAAAGCAGTGTGCTCTTGGTCTTGCGGTGCCATCCTGATCTAGTTATAGCCCGAAAATGCATCCATGAATGTGAGGAGCTTGTAGCCTGATGTGGCATCCACCAGCTTGTCACAGATAAAATTCTAAACAGGATGTTTGATATAATGCTTATGTATGTATGTGTCTTTTGGTTTGTTTATGCTTTGCACAACATGTAGAGGGATGGTCGAAGGCTTAATAACATCATTTTAGTTGGGTTTAGTGGCTGTTTTAGGCTTGTAAATAAAGGTTATGTCATGTGGACACTTGTGAGAGATATTCGGTCTATAGTGGATCATTTTGAACCTTTGTTGTGCAACCGTTCAAACCTTGTAAAGTCTATTTATAATTTGCATTATCTATGAAGTGTTTTCTGAAATGTTTTCTTGTGGATTCCGAGTGAGGCGATTTCTCTAACCTGTTTTCTCTTTTGTAGGTCCTAAGGGACCATACGAGGTTTTGGGGAGGCTGACCTTTGTGGACGGGCACGCAAGGGTGCCACACGACTTAGGCAAAACTAGCTAAGTCCTTGACGTATGGTATCAGAGCAGGACAAGCACTTATAGAAACACTTGGCATGCAAACGTGGTGGACCTAGTGGGGCTGCGTTGAGGGCAATCAGCATGCACGACTGTTTGGGGGAAAACGGGCATGGAGATGTAGGGAAAAGGAGTCGTTCAGAGGAGCGGACATTTGAGATTGGCATTCAAAGGAATGGCCAACCCTTCACGTAAGAGGCACCATGAGAACAAGCAAGCTTGGAAGAATGTATAGCGTATGGAGGTTAGGATCGCTGAGTTCGAGTTATGGCTAGACTTTGACAACTATACTTGATGGTGCTCAAAGCAAGTGAGGCGCTTAGTAAAGGATGAGACCATGCAAGGTGGAATGGGTTGCTCAGTGATCAAAAGAGTTATACAAAGCTCACAGAGGCAAGGGAAATTGCTAACTCGAAGAATTTGATACTCATGCAAGGGCTTGTATGTGGATGATGGAATGTTCGAGGCCATCCCAAGGCGATCGAAACTCGGCGCAATGGAGCATTGGAACTTTCTCTTCGGCACGAGAAAGATACGTATGTAGGAGGCTGAAGTGTGTAGCAAGTTTAGCATGTTGCTAGGCCTTGAGTGGTGCAGCGGGGGCTGTATTGATGTAGAGTAGCAATCTAGTAAATATATTTATAGGAGGTAGAATAATGCATAGTTTGTTCAGCAAGTCGGAGCAGTCTAAGATGATGGTGGTCTCCAAAACTTTCAGAGAGATGGAAGCGAAGAGAAAAGTTGCTCCAATGGGATAGATATCCAGGAGGGATTAGTCCCGACTCTCCAAAGGGAGAAGCATGTGCAACGGACCGCATATATTGAGAAGTACCTCAAAATAACTTCATAAAGCTCAACGGACTGAGCGAGCAGTGAGGAGTCATCACATGATCTCGCTTGAGATAATGCATTGGAGAATGCATTGCGAGATCAAGTGGGGGAGCGATCCAAGACAACACAAATGAAGGCACACTTGGAGTCGATATAGAGATCAGACTCAATGAAAGGCTAACCCATGGAATGGTGGGCGCGAGGGCCGCCATCAACTCAATGCAAAATGAGGAGCGGAGCAACTTGGGTGTAATTTGGTGAAGTACCCAAACCACATGAAGGGAGCCGACCTAGAAGATAGAACATGGAGCAGAGGCACAGAGCTTTCCTTATATAGAGGTCAAGGACATAAACTCTTGCAGAAGCAAGAGCGAGATCATGTCATTCCATGGGTCCTTCATTCTAATGGAGCGGGATCATCCTGCATGGTGCCAAAGATGAAGGGAGCTTCTAGGCACATACACCTTATCTTAGAGAAATATTTGATGGAGGAACCAAGGAGACTCAACTTGCGGAGACTAAGTTGGGTTCAGAAGGTGCACGGGGCAAGAGGACGCGGAGGCGGGTACTCTTGAAGAATATGCTACAGTGTTGTCATTCAAGTTACCATGAAGGAAGCGGTGCACAGTGGAGATTGTGCTGGTAGGGGCAGAGGCCCAGGATCTAAACAATGGTGCACTAATTTCAGCAAAGTTGAAGAACTTCAAAAGCTACTAGGCGATGGATTGTCCTAGAGCGATGCTTTGTCCAGGTGTGACCCGAGAGCGGGGGGGATGAAGGTCGATTGCCAAAGGAGAGAACATAATTGAAGGTGAAAGAGGCCCTATGATGTGTTAGCAGAGGCCACACATGGAGGGATCACAAACCGAGTTTATCCCATAAGGATCAGAATGCAATAGAGATGTCACCAGGAGGCGACATGGTGTAGCGAATCATGGTGGAATAGTTCGTGGCAATGTGATACATATGAATATAGCCCCGTGAGGGACTATGTCATACAGAGGTATGATTGGGAGCTATTGGGAGCTCCACTTTGGCGAACAACACGACGGCAAGAAGGGCTATGGATTCAACGAGTGAAGGCCATAGTACCGCAAAAGCGGGTCTCCCGTGCATGCATCGAATTTTACATCGAATGAAAGCCTTGGTCATCGGCATATGGGGGTTATGTACCACTGAGATAAAAGTTCGAATGCAAGTACTAGTGAGTCCCATGGGAGGGACTTAATCATGCAGAGGTATGATCGAAGCAGTTGGATAGTTAGACTGCTCTAAAGCCCATATTCGCTTAAGGGAGCCCAGCAAGTCAGAGGACAAGGTCAAGTAAGCGAACATTGCTACCAAGGAAGCTAAAGAGAATATAATCGGTGCAAACCCTATAACATGATGGTAGAGGCCATGCATGGGAGTTGTAGTCTATCTTTCCATCGACCAAAGAGAGATGCTTGGAGAACACAGAGGTGTTGAACCAGGGGGTTGAAAGGGGCGAGGAAGCGACGACGAGTCCAAAGGGACTTAGCTACCCAAAATCAAGCATCAGTTAAAATGGAGGTGGACTCGGAGGAGTGTCACAGAGACATATCTACTGATCGGGAAGAAAAAGTATGTAGATGCGAGGTGACGGATAATAGGGCAATGGGCATGGCAGCACCATGGTATCGCAGAGGAAGGACTTCCATGAAAGTCATTGATCCCTTGCTCTCATGGAGGGAGAGCGCTTGGTCATAAAAGGGGCCGAGGAGGTGGAGCATGCAGAGGCAAACTCCAAGTATCGAGACAAGGCTGAAGGGCAGAGGCCAAGGAACTTCGTAAGATCGGTGTCAACGAGCTTCTCATTAAGATAGCCGAGAGTGAAGGACTTCGGGTCGTGCAAGAGTGCACAACTGAGGAACGAAGCAGGCAGTATGTAATGTTGTACCTTTGCTACTCAGTGGAACAGGTAGCAGGGTTGATGGAGAAGACGGTACAATCCCAGAGGCGATCAAAACTATTAGAGACTTACTTCGTTGGGGTGAAAACTTCTTGCATTCCAGAAATTAAATGACATTAAGAAGGTGAATTATAGTAGCTAACTCAACGCAAGGAGTGCAAACACTTCGAGTGCTTCAAAAGTGTGAGCAAAGAATGGGCGAAGGTCAGTAACCAGCTCGATGCATGGAGTATAACTCTCGAGGAGATAGGCGAAGTCAAGTAACCATTGTCTTCCCAACTCTTAAGAGAATGGGTGAAACCAAGTACCCCAATTCCCATATCTATCCAAAAGAGGAGCTCTGTATAGGTTCAAAGACCCTTCGAAGATAATGGAAGACAATAGTTGTCAAATCCTCACCAATGGTGATTAGTGCTACTGAGAGTAGATTATCCGCTTTATTTCCCAACAAAATGCCAATCGAAAGTGAAAGTGATACGAATCTACTTGGAAGTGACAACTAAGTGAAAGAAGAGTCGATGGGCAAATTTTGTGGAGGAATGACCCAAAACTTCAAAAGTTTATGAGGTGATGCTCGTTAAAACTCCAACAAGCATCCACCCAGTTCAAGCAGCAAGAGACATTTGAGAGACTGGCGCATAGTAAGGATGGTCTTTTCCTTCATTTGGAGGATCCGTAGGAACCAACATGGATCAACATAACTCAGCCAACCCCACACTAGAGTCAGAGTCATTGGCAAGTTGAAGCAGCATGATGGATCAAAAGTTTGACTACTCAACAACAACAGCAGAGAGCAGCTGAGAGCCAAGAGCCAAATTGCAGTTGGAGTAGAAGATTGAAAACTTAGCAAAGGCGAGGAGTTGCAATGTCGACAAAAGCTTCGACGAGGACGTCGAAGGAATAAGTGGGGGAGAATATCACGGACAAAATTCTAAATAGGATGTTTGATGTAATGCTTATGTATGTCCGTGTCATTTGGTTTATTTATGCTTTGCACAACATGTAGAGGGACGATCGAAGGCTTAACAGCCCCATTTTAATTGAGTTTGGTGGTCGTTTTAAGCATGTAAATAAAGGTTATATCATGTGGACACTTGTGAGAGATATTCGGTCTGTAGTAGACCATTTTGACCCTTTATTGTACAACCGTTTAGAGCTTGTAAAGTCTGTTTGTAATTTGCATTGTCTATGAAGTGTTTTCTAAAATGTTTGCTTGTGGATCCCGAGTAAGACGATTTTTCTAACCCGTTTTCTCTTTTGTAGGTCCTAAGGGACCATGGGAGATTTCGGGGAGGCTGACCTTTGTGGACGGACACGCAAGGGTGCCACATGACAGGTTGGTCTATTCTCAGGAGTGGGTAGCAATCTTTGGGGCATGCTTGGTTAAGATCAGTGTAGTCGACACACATCCTCCAGCTCCCATTGTGTTTCTTAACAAGGATTACATTTGACAACCACCGAGGATATTTTATCTCGGTTATGAACCCAACCTCACTAAGGCAGTCTATTTCATTACTGATTGCCTTTTGCTGATCAGGGGTGAATTTCCTCAGCCTCTGCTTCATAGGTCGCGCTTCAGGGTGGATGTTGAGGTGGTGTTGGGTCGTCAACGAATTGATTCTGGGCATGTCTTTTGGGAACCATATGAATACATCAGCATTTTTCTTTAGAAAATCGATCAGCTAGAGTTGATCTGCTTTAGGGAGCGTCGTTTCGACTTTTACGGTCATGTCGGGCCAGTCCCTTTTCAAGGGAACTTCGGTGAGCTATTTTGGTGGTTCCAGGTGTGTTGGTATTCTGGCTTCTTCATGGGGATCTGGGGCTTGCTGGGGTCGCGGCTTCTTCAGGAGAGTGACCACCGTCAGATAGCACCGCCTTGATTCTCTAGGATCATTTCGGGATTTCCCGACTCTCGCTGGCGTTGGAAACTTGATGGCTCGGTGGTAGGTGGAAACTACCGCTCTCAATTTGTTGAGCGTCGGGCAATCGAGGATGACATTGTAGGCTGAGGGAAGGTCAACTACCATGAAGGCGATCATCGTCGTCTTAGCTCTTGGTTCTTCTCCGATGGTAACGGGGAGGGTGGTGGTCCCGAGTGGGGAGACAGAATTCCCCGTAAATCCGGTAAGTGTCAATGCCATGGGGGTGAGGTCCTCATTAGTTAGACCGAGCTTTTTGAAGGCGTCGAGGTACAGCATGTCGGCATAGCTCTCGGTGTCAACCATCAGTCTCTTCACTCGAGCGTTGGCGATCTGGATGGAGATCACTAAAGCATCATCGTGCTTTGGTTCTAAAGGTGATTTTGGGTTCGAACTCAGGTCTGAGATGCTTCTCCACCGTGCTACGGGCATAGGCTTTTCTCGCCATTGTGCTGCTACCGCAAAAAATCGGTCCGCCGGTGATGATGTTGATTTGTTTCTCGACGGGGTCCCTGGGGCGCGATAATGCTTGTCTTGGTTCCTTCAAGTAGTGCCCGAGGTGACCTCTTCAGATCAACTCAATTTGATTCTGGAGGTCGTGGCAGTCTTCCGGATCATGGTCGTAATCCCGATGGAACCTACAATATTTAGATCAGTCCTTGTTAGTAGCTTTTAAGGGGTTGGGTTGTCTCAAGAGTCCTTTCTCCCTGATCTGGAGGAAGATCTTAGTACGAGAGGTGTTTAAAGGCAAAGGCGGGGACCTCGGGAGTAGTGACTCGGGTCGATCGGGCCTTATATGGGGTTGCGCTACTGGTGACCCTGAAGTTGTCCCTTGGGCCTATTCTATCCTTTGCCTCTTGCCATCCTCGCGCCTTCCTGCCATTAGGACTTCTGCGACAATGTACTGGTTGGCGCGTTGGAGCATCTCAGGGATGGTTGCGGGTGGCTTCTTGATTAACGACCAGAAGAACCTTGAGGGTCGAAAGCCTATCAAAAATGCTTGCATGATCAGAGAGGGGTGGGTGTCTGGGAACCCCCGGATTTCAACGGCAAAGCACGCGATAAATTGGGAAAGTGATTCGCCATCACATTGAGACAATGCAAGCAGCATGGCCATGGAAGACCTGGGCCGCACACTGGCTAGGAAATTTTGCTCGAACTCCCTTGCGAGCTAATCAAAAGAAGAGACCGAGGCCAGCTATAGTTGGCTGAACCACGCCCGCGTCGGTCCTCTGAAGGTAGTCTGGAATGCCCGACACATTAAGGTGTCGGAAGTGCCATAAAGGGTCATTTGAGCCAGAAATGCAGCGACATGTTCCGTGGGGTCGGAGCCGCTGTCATACGTCTCTAATGCCGGGATTCTAAAGTTGAGCGGCACAGGCTTGTCCTGGATCTCTTAAGCAAAAGGGGATCCACCCGAGCTGCTTTCCCCAGTCTCGCCGCGTGACTTCTGGAATTCGTGTTGGAACTCGTCTAGGCGACAGTTGACCACGGACAGCTAGACCATGAATGAGTCATACGCTGAGTCGATAAGGTGTCAGGCTCAGGGAGCGATGGAGTGGCTCGGTGAGGTGCGGGGGCACTATGTTCGAGGAGGTTTCTAAGGGTTGCGATCTGCTCTCGAGCTTCTCCTATCCTGACTTGTTCCCCGTTTGGCCTTTGTGGTGTTGGGTCAGTAAGGGAACTCGCTGACTGCACGATCTGCGGGATGAGCGGGATGATTATTTGCATCATTCCCGCCAAGGTTTGCACTTGCTTGGCCAGGTCGAGGAACGCCTCAGGCGAAACGACCGAGGGTCCCATAGTATATCCAGGGGGAGGGAGTCCTGGGTCATTGAACAGGCGCCAGTAGTGATCCGACGTCGGGGTCGGGATGCCCCCATTCTTGAGGATAGGGAGGGGTTGATCACCGAGTCTGAAAGGGAGGTGATCAACTGGTGGTTCTACCTCGGGGTGAGCTCCTGCGGGGTGCTCCTATGACATCGGCCCTCATTCTAATGTCAAAATATTGGTAAACTTATGCACCGAGGCCGAGGAGTTAGCACGGCTTGGTCCACGGGTCGATGTCCGGAGTTCTCGATGGCTTGGAAGAAGCCATGGAGCCGGCTAGATCAAGGGTCGGGACGACTACGCCTCCGGGGGTGGTCGAGTTCTTGCACACACGCCCTGATCGGGGAGGTTCCCGACTTGGGCCCCTCATAGATTAAGTCGGTAGTCTTGTTTTTCTCCTCTCTTGGCTAGGTGTTGGCTATGGGTTTTAATACTGCTGCTCGAGGATCGATCGTACGTGGACCTGGCGCGTCGACCGACCCTCGAGTGATGAGATGGTACTTTCGTACGATCGTCGCTCGGTATGCGTGGAGCGATGCCATACGGCATCGTCCCGAGCTTTTCGGGATAAAATTTGCAGAGGGGGTGCCTCCCTATATAGGCTTCGGTTCGACGTGGAAAGTCAGCCCTCGTGCTGACTCGACAGAGGTGTGACGTGACGTGGGTCATGACGTGGTCGAGATCCAAAAACAATTTTTTCCTCTGTTAGACAGAACGTAGAATAAACGAAGAAAACGGTTTTTCCCTCTATCATGACATGGCGTGGGTCATGACGTCAAAAATTTCAGGTTGCTTACGTCAGTCGCGGGCCGGGACCATAAATGGGTGCAGTTGCTAACCTCTCGCGCTCCCCCTCACCTTCTTCCCGAGTTCCGTAAGGTCCTCTCGCAGATCTTTCTGTGTTCTCGCTTTCTCTCTCTCTCTCTCGCTCTGTCACTCTACCATCTCTCATGGCGGATCAGCTTCTCTCCACCGCAACACACCACCATACCCTTCCAGAGAACTACGTAAGACCAGAGTCTCAAAGACCTCGCCTCACACAAGTGATCACCGACGCAAGCATCCCCATCATCGATCTCGGCTCCCCCGACAAGGCCCAGATCATCTCTCGTATAGGCCAAGCCTGCCAATCCTACGGCTTCTTCCAGGTCTACTAATTCCAATAACCTGCTTGTAACTGTTCCCTTGCTGCTCAACTGCGTCCCTCAAGCATCGTTTCTGGTTTTCTGTGCACAAATAGGTTGTGAACCATGGAATTGACACTGAACTGATGGTGAAGATGATGACTACTGGTCTGGAGTTCTTCCGTCTTCCTTCCGAGGAGAAGGCGAAGCTATATTCCGATGACCCGTCGAAGAAAATTAGACTTTCGACGAGCTTTAATGTAAAAAAGGAGTTGGTTCACAATTGGAGGGATTACCTCCGGCTTCACTGCTATCCTCTCGAGGAGTATGTTCCCGGTTGGCCTTCTAATCCCTCCTCATTTAAGTAAGTCTTTCGTGCTTCTCCTCCTCTTCATCCTCTTTAGTGGGAGAGGAGTCATGTGGTAGAATAACATCTAGTCAACGCCGTTCTCTAGGAAGTTCAAGAAAGCTCCAATAGATTTTAAAAGATTGGTTTGCAGCTAATCGATATATTCTATTCATGCATTATGTCGTGGCGTTTACATCCTTTGCACTTGCAGCATGCACGCATGAGAGAAGAACATCGGTTCTTTCAGTTGACCCTTCATAGGAATTGAGCAATCATGCATGCACGAGAGAAGAACATCGGTTCGAGTCGACTCTTCACAGGAATTGAACCATCATGCATGCATGAGAGAAGAACATGGGTTCTGGTCTCTGAGTTGACCCTTCAACAGGAATCGAGTCATCGTGCATGCATTAGAGAAGAACATCGGTTCTTTGAGTTGACCCTTCACGGGAATTGAGCCAGTGAAGTCTGCTCGGGGAGGCCGGATAGAGTCTACCTCCGGCTTTTCAGCTTCCTTATTGTTGAAAAGCCGAAGGTAACATGGAAATCAACTTGGGGATGTCATCTGACACAGACTTGACCATGAAATTTCTTGACGTAAAAGAAACCCAAAATCTGAGTCAGTACGAGACTCTGATCAAAAGAATAGGAACCTAATTGTACTCAAAAAGACCTTCACATCCCGGGGAGAGAAGAGAAGCTTCTTTACTAACTATGGACTCGTAGGCAATTAAACGTGAGGACAAAAACAACTCGAACCGAGCGTCAGAACATGTGCTCGCACATGCTAAGGAACCAATCAGACTTAGATGTAGGACAACGGAGCGACATTGGTAACATCTGAAACT
Source organism: Musa acuminata AAA Group (assembly GCF_036884655.1). Lineage (NCBI taxonomy): Eukaryota > Viridiplantae > Streptophyta > Magnoliopsida > Zingiberales > Musaceae > Musa > Musa acuminata. Next base: position 9,063,128 of record NC_088356.1, read on the forward strand.
ATGCATTCAATAGTGGGATCTGTGCTAAAACATTGGCTTAATTGAATAGTCTAATTTCTTGATGATCAAATTTGAAGAGCTTGTGCTTCTTCCTTCTTCTTCCTCGTCACAGGGAAGTGGTTAGCACTTACTGTCAGCAAGTTCGTGGACTGGGATTCCGTCTCCTTGGAGCAATATCATTGAGCTTAGGTTTGGAGGAGGACTTCATCGAGAGGGCGCTGGGCGAGCAAGAGCAACATATGGCCATCAACTACTACCCCAAGTGCCCGGAACCTGAGCTCACATATGGCCTGCCGGCCCACACTGATCCAAATGCCCTCACTGTTCTTCTCCAGGATTCTGATGTGGCTGGCTTGCAGGTTCTTAGGGACGGCAAATGGATGGCAGTGGATCCCAAGCCAAGCGCGTTGGTCATCAACATCGGTGACCAGCTACAGGTGACAATGGATCACACACTCTTTTGTTGCACCGAAGTACCCCTGTTTCTCTTTTCATTGCTCTTTAGTCGAACTGTGTAGCGTACTGTTTTGGAGGTGGCCAAAGTCGGCCATTGACAGTATGGCCTTAGGCGATCCTGCACTCAAGAAGCTAAAACACTAGCCTAAACTTTGGATTATGTACTCACAAAATGGGTTGGTCTTCCTTAATAATGAATACGTACTTGTAGTGCCATCCCATCTCATATCTGAGATCAGCAGTCGGCGTTGGAACTTTGACAAGTAGTAGCTGACAATTAAATCTGTTCATGCAGGCATTAAGCAACGGTAGGTACAACAGCGTTTGGCATCGAGCTGTCGTCAACTCGAACAAGGAAAGGATGTCTGTGGCATCCTTCCTCTGTCCTTGCAACAACGTGATCATTAGCCCTCCGGAGGAGCTCGTCAGCGAGGGATCTCCAGCCACTTATAGGCGCTACACATACGACGAGTACTACAAGAAGTTTTGGAGCAGAAACTTGGACGGCGAACACTGCCTGGAGCTTTTCAAAAGGGAGAAAGCTTTTTAGGTGGACTGTGCCGCCTGCAACATCTCAACGTGACGTAGTCACCACTCATCAGGTGGCGCTGACGACGGTGTTCGTTGGCGACACAGTCTACCCAAATACCTGAGCGCTTTCGTTGTATCCATCATGTAGTCCACGAACGCGCTGTTTTAGTGGTGGGGGGTTTACTTTTGACTATGTTATCTGTCACACTGAACTGCTCACATCCCTTGTACCATTGTTTTCTCTTGAACTAGTCTTATCTATTTCACCGAATTTTCCTGTTCCAATCTGGTAGTGGCGTGGAGTAAGAGGATCTGAAATGATTTTGTTGTAATCGTTTGTGTGGGATGCACTTGATCGGCTTAGAATCCACCGAAGAGCAGAGGACTCTAGAATCCAGTCGAAGAGCACAAATAATTCTTAAGTCGATGGAAATTTTCCAAAGCGTAGCGTGTGGATATGGAAGGTGTGCTTCAATCATTATCTTCATCTGGACATAGTTCTCAAAGCTTCTGAAACATTACCAGCTTGGTCAATGGATCTTGGCATGGTAACAGCGAAACATACCATGTGGAATGCAGGCAACGAAAGAAGTGGAGACCGGGCGATTCTTTTGACGCAGAATTCGGCCATGGTGGTTCAACCTCGCTGGACGCTGCTGGAGATTGCTTGTGTGTCCTTTCGAGATGAGGGGTGAGAAAAATCCTTTACCTTCAGTAGCAGAAAACACTGCTCTTCATCCACAGCTGCCGACTATGGACTTCCTACAAAATCACACCCAATTATGAGTCTCAGCTTGGCGCATCATATTTCCCAATTATCCGACCACATCCTCTTGAGCCCATAAATGATGACATGATATAAATCATGTACATATTCATGACGAATTGAGATCAAAAAGAGGGCTCGAGAGGCATAGTACAATGGGCAGCTTCAGCGAAGCAGATACGATAACTGATACAAAACTCAATTGGCCGAGACGATGAAGGCATGGTTAAGATACTGCCATTGGAAAAGAGACTTGGGTGAAGGTGAAAGTGAAGGAATTGAGAGTGAAAATGCGTGTGCAAATGCTGCATATGAGATATATGAGCCAACGAAAAGTTGTACAATTCCCAGCCCACGTGTAGGACAGGCTAAGCCAGGCTGCAGAGTTTCATAGGCCTCATCCACCCATATCTCTCTCTCTCTCTCTCTCTCAATCTCTCTCTCTCACACACACACAAATTTATCATGCATTCATACTCTAGAAGCATAAACTTTTAAATTGAATAAAAAAAACATATATATGTTAGGTTTATCATTGTCAAATTTGTGACTAAGAGAGAGTTCAACTCACTCCACCCCATTAAAGAAATAGAAAATTGATAATATATATACATAGGTCACGATGTCGTAATATATATGCATAATGACTAATTAATACGCCTCCATGCTGTCATTATGCTGTAGGAATTGTATTACTTAATTTGGTGCTCAAAATAGATAAAAAGTAGTCATCAAGTGTCATCCAACTGTAGCCAGAGAACGAGGATCTCGAGACAAAAAAGTTGTTCTGACCCGCAGTCGACGTCTTTTCCTCATCAACCTTTCCAAACACGGTTTACGAGCCTTCTTCCTTTCCGCACGTAGCCTCAGCCTCTAAAGTTCCCCCAAATCCATTAAAATCGATGATAAGTCAATAACACTAGGCTCATTTCCTCGTCCGTAGTAGAATCCTCTTCGTCTTCGACAATTTGGGCTCGACCACCGCGGCAATTTGGGTTTGGCTTGCTCAACTCGAACAGTCGATTGATGGCGCGAGAGAACCGGCAGAAGCGGTCGAAAGACACAGGCACGCGTTGGGTACAAGTGGAGTGCTCCGGAAATGGACGGTGTTGCGTCTGCGGAAGACAGGGAGGGCCTATTGCAGCAGCACGAGAAGAGAAGATGGTGGCACCAATACTCGGAGAGAGAACAGACCGATGGCTACCTATCTTAAAGTAGGTCCTTTCCACAATTAGAACAAGATAAATGTCTGGAATTTGAGATGCATGGCATATGCTGCTATACATGTCGAAGTAGAGGTATTCAGCTCAAATGCATACGTGTGTGTGTAAAAAGTTCCTGAGACAAGAAGACTGCTCTCATGAGGAGGGTTGTCATCTTAATCTAAAACGCGGGCGGAATAGAATGCTACAGACATAAGAACAGCGACTAAGATACCAGGAGATGAATTGGACTACAATCATGATTAGGAAAACTCGAAACGCTTTGCGAGCCCAAATGTCAGCATCTCTTCCCGAAGACAAAAAAATAATTGAAAACGAACAGCGAAAAAGCTGGCAAAACCGCAACCCAAAGAGTACAAGCTCCCATCACTGCATATATTAGAAGAAAGGAAAGCTGCTCCTACTGCTACTGCTGCTGCTGCTGCGCTCTTCCTCATAGTTCAAGAATTGTAGACGTGGTCCAGTCAAGCATCTCTTCGACCCTTTCCTTTCCCTTTCTCTTGCGTCTCGTACGTCCTGACAACTTCAGCGTCGTGTCAACAGCAGGCGTTGATGTAGCTGAAGATCTGGTGCACCGCCGTCGCAACCTCATCCGCTGACCCCAACTTGCACGCTTCCTCCATCTGCACTCCGAAGAAACAGTGAAGTCATCAGCTCGCGTTCGCGACGTCTAACATGGCAGACGAAGCGGGGAGCAGATGGTGAACCGACCTTCAGGCTGAGGGAGTACAGGATGGAGGAGGGTTCGAGGGAGGCGACGTTGAGATGAAGCACAGAGAGACGGAGCTCCTCCATGGCCGCGATGGCCCGCGCCAGCTGCCCCCTCCGCCGCCGCGTGGCCACCTTCAAATTCACATGCCCCTGCACCACCGTCGCTTCCACATCCACCCCTGTTCCATCCTCCTGTTGTGCTTCTTCTCCGTTAGCGTATCGCCGTCGCTGCTGCGACCGCGAATAGCCTGTGTACTGCGGCGAGATGAAGAACCCGTCGTGCAGCACGGACGTGTGGCGCGGTTCGTCGTCGTTGGGCCTCAATCGGACGGCGGCCGACTCCAGCAGCCGCTTCTGGGTTCGAAGGGAGAGGAGGCGCTGTTCGAGCTCCTTGACGAAGTCGATGGCACCACCGATGATGGACGCCTGGTCTCCCTGTGTGCAGCAACGCAGACACATCAGGTCGAAGCTTGTCTGGGAAGGGTGGGATTGCGAATTATGAACTATAAGCGTACGCGGTGGACATAGGAAGACGGCATGAGGGAGCGGAGGGTAGCGAGGTGGTCGTTCATGAGGCGCCGGCGGTTGCGCTCCACGGCAATATGGGTCATCCTTTGGCTCTCCACCTCCTGCGCACTCTTCGACGTCGAAGCCTGCCGCGGCCTCTTCCTCTTCCGCCGCTCGTTCGGCCCGACTCCCGCCGCGGATCTCGTTGGCCCGGTCGTGGCAACGGTCGCCGGCGTTTTATGGTGGACCACGCCTCTCGTCTCCGACTCGGACGCGTGGGTAATGCAGCTTTCCAGCTGCTCCACCACGCGGGACGTGTCCGTCTCGGCCGTCCGCAGTTGCTTGAAGCAGTTCTGGCCCTGTAGCCGCAGGAGGAGCTGGAAGTTGGATTCTTGCGTGCAAGAAGTGAAGAAACTTTCGTGCTGATACTGATACTGTTGCAAATGGAGCTCGACTTCCTCTTCCCCTGCTTGCATGGCTCCTTGGAGTAGTTGAAGGAAAGGCATTTGGTGAGAGAACAGGTTCCCATAGATCATTTCAGGATGTTCAGAGAAGGTGGCGCTCGCTGCTCCTGCTTCCAAGCACCCTGCGCTCGGCTCCTCTCTAACCAACTGCTTTGGAAACAAAGAAAGAGGGGAAATGAAGGGATAGGCAAGTATGTTTAAGCTGAAGCAACAACATAAGAAAACATAAGCTTAGCCATATATAGATTGCATGTTCAACGATCATTACTTGCATCGCATTGAATGGAATGTCCAAAAGTGGGATCCCATAACACATCGATGTTCTTCTATCCGCAAATAGGTCTTCTTCATGCAGATGTGACCAGGAGCGAAAGTGACAAGGAAAACAATAAACGAAAGCAAAGGTTGGGGATACTCGAGGGAGGGCTTACAAGGGCATCATTAATGGGTTCTCCTCGTAGCTGCTCCATCGGAGCAGCAGGCAATGCAGCAGCAACAGATGTGAATTTGACCACTCCCGCTGCTCTGCTCCTCCAGGCAGCAGATCGAACGACCTCTGACCGCTCCTCCTCTGCTTCTCCTCTTCACGATCGAAGCATAGTTCAGGCTTCTGTCTTAAATTCTGCCACTCACCACCCGCCCGGAGCAATAAATACATTCAGAACAAGCATCATCACCGGTTAGGAACCCAGCTGCTCCTCCGCCTTCCTTCCTGATCTCCCTACAGACGCAGGGATGCAACAACATAAATGCTGAGTTGAAAGAAGAAGCAGAGAAGTCAGGAGCGGTGATATGGAACGCGGAAGGCTAAGAGATAGCGAGGGGAAGCTGAAATGTGGACAAAGTGATACAGCGCACAACATAAGATGGCTACTAAAGCAAGCAACCAAACCACCATGGGGTGGTTAAAAGGGAAGCAGGCGGCGATTGCATCTTTACTAGCTAGCTACAGAAGAGCTGTGGGGGGATTGAGGACCTCTTCCTGTCGACTCCATCACAAGCCCCTCCCATGCATTATTGTTTGGTGGCAGATTTGTCCAGCAACGAAGACAACACAGCCGTGGGCTCCTCTGTCTCTCTCTCTCTCTCTCTCGTTCCCTTGACTTTCTTCTATATTCAGTTATTTGAAGAAAGATATGTGCGTGTCTCAAAATACATAGAGCTGCCTATGGAGGAGTTAAATGAACTTTGTTGCGTAGCCTGCAACACGTGCTGTCGTTATCATGACCCAATCCGAACACACGTCATGGGAGTCAAATCCTTAAGATATATCACTTAAAATATTTCTCTTCCAACACAAATTACATCAATTCAAACAGCCACATTATCCACTAAAATTCAGAACCAATATACAATTCTTGGATCAAAGATACAATTCATATTATAGGTAAATAGGAGGGTGACACGATGAAAGGTCAGTAAGTCCTCGTAGAGGGGTTTTTGGACTGTGGTTGGTCGTCGCCAAGGGCACCATCTGCTTGTGCATGGAGTCACACAGCACGGATAACGCATCCGGTTTGATGAGCCCTTGCTGTCACGGCACCAACAATTCGAGTTTGTCGGTATGTGAAGAGACTTGGCCACTGGTAGGGAGGGAGAGAATAATTTTAAATCTAAAAAAATTAAAGATCAATAATTAAACATATATTTATAAAAGAATAATATCTTTTAACGTGATTTGATAAGTTTAATCTATATTCATGTAAAAAAATTAAATTCTTTATGAGATCAATTATAATAAATTATCAATTTTTTTACGCATCACATAAATCTAAAAAAATTTATATTTTTATTATATTTAAAAATCTTAGAGAGTATCTTATTTAAATATCATAAATAATATTCTATTTATATATCCTAGAGAAAAACTTAAGAACACCAAAAATATTTCTCACATCTTATTTTTTCTCACTGAAATCTTAAAATATATAAAATATTTATAGAAGAATCAAGTCATAATTAATAGAATATAATTCATTCTCCAAAATTTCTTTTTATATTAGGATTCCTTATCTACAGGAATTCAAAATACTTATTAATTCCAGTAATATCTTTCTTGATAAGTATTTTATCTATTTTTTGCCTTCTGAAAAAAAAAATTTTGCTTTACACTCCTTACAATATTCGTCACTTATTTTTGTTAAATCTATGATAATATTTTAAGACCTGACACCACATATTGGAAATGAAAGAAGATTTTTAAAATCAAAATAAAACTCAAAGATTAAGAAACTAACAGACATACTAGAAAGTCGACATAAGATTTAATATGATTAGACTATATATATATATATATATATATATATATATATATATAATTAAAAAAATTTAATACATAAAAAATCAATTACAATACATTGAGTTATTCTCGCTTAGGCATAATTTTCTTATAAACCATATCATATAAATTTTAAAAAAATTATACCATTTTCTCTCGTGTTTTTTAGAAATTCTAGAAAATATCCTTTCTAGATTCCCTAAACCCAATAACACCAAAAATATTTTTTTTCATTTTATTCTATTTATCAAAATTCAATAATATATGATATATTTATACGACAATCATATCTTAATTACTGAAATTTTTTTCTTTCACAAAAAAGTTATTATATTAAAATATTTATCCCACTCAACTTTAAAAATATTAAAATACTTATCAATTTCAATAGCAATCATTCCGTTCGACTAAACGGGGGTGGGGTTGATGGCCGCACCACCTACAAGGGACGTGAACGATAAAAGTTTCACATAACTTCACGGGACGTCGAGGATGTCATTAAATATTCAAAGTTGTCGTATGATTTTTATCTACTACACGAAGTGACAAAGACATCGTTTTGTGTACTTTTGTGAGCGTATCCTAATCTTTCTTCTCCCTCTTGCTTTGCGTCGAGGGGTAAATGGGATCGGTAAACACGGTTGCAATTCATGAAAACTAGTTATGGTAACTTTTCTGTCCTTAGCCCATCTTTTAGATAGTAGACAATTTATATAATCCATTGGTAGAGAGCTCCACTTCTATCTCATCCCTTCGAGTCTTGGTTACGATGACTTACGTCCTCATAAGGGATCTAAGATTCAAGTCCCTTAAGGTTTTAAGGGAATTAGATGGTAAATTTCCTCGTATAATTGGAAAAATCTTATCTTCTATCAAACATCTTTAAAAATAATTAAATAAAATTAAACTCTTTTATTTCTTTTACTCTCTTCTAACATTTTCTTTATATCTTTAACCAAAGCATATCGATACGAGAGCATGTTATTGATATGACATCGATCTTATAATACAATTAAACTAATATCATAATCAAATTAATTTCTTAAATCACATCAATATATCATATAAAAACTGTCTAAGCGATTATGAAGGTCTATATTCTTTGTTACCATCCTTTATAAGTAACTTTTCATGAGTAATTTTTTTAATATTTGAACCAATAAATATTCATGTAAATATGGAGGTTCGACTGTTTAAAAATGAAAAAAACAATTACGAAAATATAAAACCTCAAATTATTTTACTTGGCCAATAATTATCAAGGCATGAGTTGGAAATACAGTAATTACAATCACAATATCAAAGTTATGCATGCCGTTCACTACACATAAGATATTCTAGGGGTATTAACAAGGTTTAGTTTTTGTTATCTAAATTTAAAAAAAATATTAAAAATAATTATTAACATTCGATAAGAAAAAAGATACCATCTAATTCCTATCGAAAAGGCGAGTTACACTAACTCGAAGCACAACTTGGTTTACTCTGTTCTCTAATCATTTTTTTCTTAGAATTAATTATAAATTATCCTTTATACTTTGATCTTATTAATATTACGGTTTATATACTTAACAAATTTATATTGATATCTCTATAATTTTAAAAATAAAATAAATAATTTTATTTATTATAATACTATCAACATTGATAGAAAACATAACACATAACATAATGTACTGGATCGATATAAAAATAATGGATAAAAAGAAAATTTTAATATTATTTTTATTTTTTATCAATAAAAAAAATAATTTCTAACATCTCACATGCTAAAAACGATAGAGATATTAAAATTATTTTTTTCTCTATTACTTTTATATCGATCCAATATATTTTGTTTTATATATAGCTGATGATGTTATGATAAATAAAATTATTTATTTTTATTTTTTAAATTATAAAAAAATTAATATATTTTTTATATAAAAAATTTATGATTAAATATAAAAAATATGTAAGTCCCACAGTGTTGGGGTGGGTGGTGGGGGGCGGGGGGGTGTGGGTGGCGGGGCCGGGGGCGTGGGGTGGAGGTTTGACCTGTAAGGAAATGTGGCAGATCCAATCAGGCACTTGACGGTGCTCGGCGTGATGACACCCGCCACAGTCGATACGTCCCCAAACTTTGTCTCATTAAGATGAAAGCATGCTTGTGGGAACTCCAATTATTTGCCCTTGCAGTCGAAACTCGCTCTTTAGAGTAAGCTCCCATGTGCTGAGATGAACCACAGACAGAGAAAGCTACAGCTACCACTGGTCATCATGACGAAGAAGCAGTTTGACCTCTGTTCCTCCGACGACCTCTCTGCAATCTGCCAACAATAATAATTCACGGCGCGGACGCGAAAAAGCCTTGCACCTCTGGCGCCGCACATGTTCTTCGCTGAGCCTCCATGCCTCCTCGTCGTCCATGACCGGTACTTTCGAAGGACTGCGGCCTTCAGCGAGCAGTTGAAGCAGCAGATCTCGTCGAAAAGACGCGGGCGTAAGCGCATCCGCTATGGGCGATACGCCGTGCAGTGCAGCAATAATGCACAGTGACGACCCTCCTGTCGATGATCCACATCACCTTGACCGGCTCAGCTAGTTAAAGTGAGGAATCGACCTCAGGACACGTATGACAACGTAAAGCCTCTCTTTGAGATCTCGGAATGATCATTTCTGCTGCTTCATGCCATGTCTCTTCTAGCAAATAGGACAACAAGAAGATGAGATGGAATAGCAGATGAGTTCGTCTTAATTTTTAGGATGCATCGGCAATCATTCGATCGCATGTATCTTTTAGGAATGCAACGTTTTTACATCCACCAATCACTTCAAAAGATTTAACCTGTTCTTCCAAAAGGTTTACAGGCGGCTGTAAAATCTATCATGGAATTAACACCGAAAAGACAAGAAACTTTGTTGGGCAAAAAATAATAATTAAACCACCAAATGATACGTTCTCTCTCCTGCCTGCAATCTGCGCTCCGAGTTGTCTATCCTCTATCATTTTTTGTTGCTGCCATTCGATCCATACATTACTGCTGGTTGATACTTTGACACAACCTCTGGTACTGATAGTTCCCCGAGCCCTTCTGGTCCACCACAAACACTACAGCGGTATAACAAGTGATTCACCGGTACTGGAGCTATAAATGCTAGTAATTTCCAAGACGCAGGCAATCTCGTTCCATCCTTTGGCTGTTCCAGTGACGGATGCCACAGAACACCTATCCTCCTTCCCATATATATTCTGTGCCATCCAATCGGCCCCCTCGGAACGAGTGGTGGACGTTCTGTCATCAACGATATCTGCTGTTCCCGAGTACCGTTTTAAGTGCAGCAAAGCCTGGTAACGAGGGAGGGAAGCCATCTCTGCGAGACGAGTACTGGTAGCTGAGCCATGGCTTCCACCACCAGCGTCACATGCGGCCTCACCTCCCCGGCTCTGGTCGACGCAAAGGTGACCCCACGTCAGTCCGCCCCGCACTCCATCTGCCTCCCGTCCCTGCCTCCTCCGCCCCACATCGCGTCGCCCAGCCGCCCGCAGGCCAGAGAGACATGGACCACTGCTGCTTACTGTAAGTCCTTCGGTTCCTCGATACCCTGCTGCTTTAAATAAGCCATTATACAGGCAATTCATCGTCCATGCGAAGCCTTCTATGGCGTTTGCTGGATTGCGTTATATAAAGCAATCGGATGGTCTCTATTTTCTGCTCAATCTTTGCTCTTAAGCTCATTCCGAGTCTCATATAAATATAGCCAAACAGAAAAATGGCATAGAGACGAACAGACTTAAAGAAGAGCAATTAAATGCTTTCCTCTGGATTTTTGGTGGTTCAGGTCGTAAAGTAGCAGGAAAATTTATCGTCAGGGCCGCAGGAGAATCATCAGCTGAAGTTGCAACCGAGCTTCCAGAAATCGTGAAGAAGATACAAGATGCGGTCAGCTTTTCCTGTTCATACTCCCTATGTGCATTATTCTCGCCCTTGGAGATTTCAACTGACCTCTTTTAGGTAGGCAGTGGGACAAACTTGAAGACAAGTATGCAATCAGCGGCCTTGCACTTGTTGGAGCTATTGCTCTGTGGAGCACAGGCGGCATGATCTCGGTACACCTAATACTGAAACTAATCTCAGCATTCCATCTTTTGCCTTTGTAAATGTCAAATGTTGTCAGGTAATTCTCGTAGATTCTGATGTCCTCATGTTACCTAAATCTGTTCTCATTTCTGCAGGCTATCGATAGGCTTCCTGTAGTTCCTGGTGTTCTTGAAATTGTGGGAATTGGCTACACAGGGGTGAGTCTCATCCATTAAGCGAAGTCAATTACTGCATGCATCTACTTAGCAGGCATCCTCTTTGCATCATACAGATTACGTTTCACATGACCTAAATAAGCTTATATATTATGCATATGCTGTTGCTAAGATCATTGGTAAACATTGATTTGCATTTCTTGATCTACAAGGGAAGGAAAGCAATTAATTGTAATTGAAACGCCAATACTAAACCCTGTTTAGTCTCTAACACTGATTGTTTCCGTAGACTAACTAATTCCTTTTCTCTTTTGCTCTCAAATCTTTGCAGTGGTTTGCATACCACAACCTGGTTTTCAAGCCTGACAGGTATCTTGTTTCCACTTTGTAGGATATTATGTTGTTCATCGTATCAATGCTATTACATAAATGAGCATTTTTCTTCACCGCATATCATTTTCCTTCTTCCTCTTGTGAAATTTACTGCAATGTTGGAGATTTTTGATGTATTTCATAAACTGCTGTATGGCTTTAATCTGTCGAATCCTTATACCCATCTGCATCTCAGGGACGCACTGATAGCAAAAATCAAGGGCATATATGGTGAAATTATTGGGAGCAGCAGCTAAACTAAGCTACATGAGACGAGACGGTATCAAAGAGATTTGAAGTGTTTCCACTGAGGCCATTTCTCATGCATCTAAAGATCTATCCATGAGAGTAAAGAAAGAATATATCCTTGCATGGTTTTGCTGAAGTATTTTGATTGAATTTTGACCTTAGTGAACGTGTCCATCAATCAAATTCTCTTGATAGTAAATATATATATATATATATATTTCTCTTGATAGTAAATAGCTAAAATTGTGCACAGCAGTGAATGTTGATTGATGATATATGTGGCTTTAACAATATTAGATGAGAAGGTTTCCATTAGCTTATGTAGTAATGACTTAGACGTAAAGCATAGATGCTCTTATAGTAGGACAATGTGATACAAATCCATGTATAAACATGCACTGTGAGCCTTGCCAAACTAGCATAGAAAGCCCAGAATGGATATGGATTGGGTCATTACGTGAGAAGGTTTTATCTGATCCATTGATAGGCCGACCGGTGACGATGAGAAGCTTTTTCTGATAAATGATGCCTCTGAAAGTCCAAATCTCTCTGAACTAAATCACAAGTAAATACAAATCACTTGACCATTATTGCCCAAAAAATTTCTCTATTAACACAGATTCATAATATCAACCATCATCAAGGATTCAAAATTTTAAGCATAGAAGAATCTGCTTCTATGGAAATTGTTCTCCTTGTGGCGTGTTCATGGGTAATCACTGCCTCTATACTTTTAGCCATTTTATTTTCACCTGTAAATCATTATGACCTCAGTCCACAGAAACCGCAGCATCATTATTTTGTACCATCACTCGTGAACAGGAGAAGATTCTGTAATCTCCATTAAATGTAGGAATTTGATTGTGGAAGAACAAAATTATGGTACCTGTATTTGGATGATCGAAAAATGCAGGAGTCCATGTACGCAAGAATCATCACCATCTTATCTTACCTGAGAGTCTTATCCATCTTGATCTATGATCAGGGGTCATGGACTTTGGAAAATGATGTTATCCTGTGGAGGGAATAGTGTTGAAGCATGCTTTGGGTCCCTCGCACATTGCTACAAAACTGGGTTTGTGGACCCTTGTACAAGTCCTAGTGTTAAAAAAGGTATCGATCTGGTCAACCAGTACTCGTCCACTCTACTGCGGAAGCGCGAGGTTTCATAGTGGGGCGCTACTCGTTATAGTTTATTTCTCTGCCTGCCAACAGCGCCTCACAATCATGTATGATTCCATGGTGGTCTCTGATGCATCGCTTTGGCCTGTCAAGGCCTCCATGGTAAAGCAGTCAGTCGCCCGATGTCCGGGAAAACCCTAAACGCGGAGCAGTCGTCGGCCAACAACTTTTGACCCGTCGCCGATTCTGGCCCTTCCATTACTCGTCACCAGCAAAAGAATGGCCGGGCCTCCTCCTCATCAACACCAGAGTCGTCGCGGCCACTGTAAGAGCACCCGTCGTTTCCGACAGACATCCTTAAATTTTCAACCACGGCCGCCTGCCGCAGGGGACACGCTCCCCGCAAAACCAAGTGACGCGGGGCCCACCCGGCCAGCCTCTCTTAGCTCGGGCGGGGCCTGCGCTTTTGCTGGTGACCCACGTTCTCTGCGCCCAGACGCACACCCGGCCATGGTAGCTGCACATCCAGGGTAGCGGACACACGCAAGAAACAAGACATCCAGCGTCCGCGTCCCGACTCACAGCAGGCGTAGGGAAAAAGAAGCAATAAATGCCCTCGCCATTTAATGGCCATCAAATCACGGTACGTCGGAAACGCGACGTAGCCCGTAGCCTAGCCTGGTGAATCCCCGCACACCCTCCTCCCCCTTCTGATCTCTGCATTATTTTACGAAACGCTTCAAGGTGAAGGCAACGAGCAGAGCACAGCAGTGCAGTGCTGGGTGACGGTTCATGGAAAAGAAACCACGGGGGAGAAAAGGCTGCAACCCCTTCTTGTTGGCTTCTCGACGCGAGCATTTACACTGTCAGCTCCCAGCTGGCACCGCAGTGGACAGCTTGTAAGAAGTGCAAACTGCTGTTGGGCATCACTAATCTTTGATGGAGACCTCGCACAGCAATCTGCTTAACCGAGAGAGGGAGAGACAGAAACAGCTCTCGGATTTTGTACCAGACGCTGGATTTATGCCAGGGAGAGAAAGAAACGTGGGGTTATGAATCCAGATCGACTGTCGTGGAGAGATCAGCACCGTTGTGAACGACCGCCAAAAGTCGTCCGTGATCGACCCGTCCAAATCACTCTGCCGAGATACCTGCAATTGCATTGGTGAGTTTTATTGGGTCCATTGCGGACCCCATCAGTCGGTGGGCGACAGGTGAAACGGGTAACGCGAGGGAAGTTTAGGTTGGCCAAACAGTTCCCACGATCCGAAGCAGTTGAACCGAACCCCACTACCCTCAGCACGTGCCGGCCAAACCGCCTTAACTTTAAACCCGGTAATACCAGTAATATTAGTATTGTTGGTAATTCTCATAATATAGACAGACCTAAATCGGATCGAGGTTTCTCTCCCTCACTGGCGCATCTCTTCCCCGTCGTCCCCACTGTGCCACTCGCACCGCCAAATCATCGAAGCATATCTGCGCTCCGTCTCTCTCGCTCGCTGGTCTGAGGAGCCGGAGACGACCACGTACGTGTTAAGGTCTTTAAGAGTCAAAGAAAAAGGCAGGTCTTCACAAAAAGCCATATCGCTGAAAAGAAGAGGAGAATAGAGAGAAAGAAAGAGAGTCGCGTTGATACACCGCCGAATCCTTCCCAGAGAACAAAATCTCGTCGCCCGATTCCTTCCGCCCCCTTTGCGTGATTCGTACGGTTTATCACCGCCTTTCTCCTTCTCTCTCTCAGTCCATCTAGTTAATAGGGATTCTCTCCTCGCCCTACCCCTCCAGTGTTTGCTTCGAGGAGAAGTCTTCGGCGTTGAGGGGAGCTGGAGATGGGGGGCGAGCCCACATTGCCCGGGCCGGCGGGCGCAGCGGCCGCCCTCGCCAACGGCGGCGGCGATCCGGCCTCCTATTGGTTCGACGCCTGCGAGGACGACGGCCTCTGCGGCATCGACTTCGCCGACTTCGATCCCTCTTCCCTCCCCTCCTTGGACCACGTGGACGAGGATGGCTTCCTCGGCGAGATCGATCGCATCCTCGACAGCATCAACGGCGACCACAACGCCGCCCCGCTCCCGCCGCCGGTGGAGGTCATCATGGAAAGCACCATCACCGCGGGAGCCGCAGAGATCGTCGCCAAACCGGCGGCGGAGAACGGTTTTGGCGGCGATGAGGCTAAGGAGCGCCGGGAAACTGTGGATGAGAAGGTCGCAGAGAGGGACGGAAGCGTTGCGAATGGTGGGTGGAGGTACAATAGCAGAAAGGATAGGGTCTGTGAGCGGGGGGATGAGAGGGCTTATCGGCGTGACCGGTATAGGGAATCTCCGGGGCGGCGGCGTTCCCGCCACTGGGACGAGGTTGATCGGAGGAGGAGGGACGGGGAGTGGGGTAGAAAGAGGGAGCGGGATGCCGGTGGAGAGTGGAGGGAGAGCAGGGATAGAGAGTGGAGGGAGAGGGAGAGTAGAGGGTATTGGGAACGGGATAAGTCAGGGAAGGTTGTGTTCCGGGTTGGGTCATGGGAAGCGGAGACCAACAGGGAGGCAAAGAAGGCCAAGCTGGATATTACCGAGCAGGTTAGGAGCCCCGAAAAGAGACCTCAAGAGAAGAGGGAGAAGTCGACTGAAGAACAAGCACGCCAATACCAGCTTGACGTTCTTGAGCAAGCCAAGAAGAAAAACACGATAGCCTTTTTGGAGACGGGTGCAGGCAAGACGCTGATTGCGGTAATGCTCATCCAAAGTGTCTGCACCGAGATGCTCAAACATAATAAGAAAATGTTAGCTGTATTTCTGGTGCCAAAAGTTCCTCTCGTATATCAGGTACTGGGTTGAAGAGAAGTAACTTGCTTTGTATTTCGTTGATGTTCTATTGATATGCTATCATTTGGGATTTTCTTGTAGCAAGCTGAAGTTATTCGTGAAAGGACTGGGTATAAAGTTGGACATTACTGTGGAGAGACTGGTCAAGATTTCTGGGATGCAAGAAGGTGGCAGCGTGAATTTGAGTCTAAGCAGGCAAGGCACTTGTACTCTATGATGTTCTATCAAAAATTGTTTTCTGACTAACTTGTTTCATCATAATCCTGTTGCTGCCTCTATAAAAAAGGCTTGTTTTTCCATTTTCATTCTATAACTTTGAAACTAGATGACGCTTTGATTGTCTGATGTTCTGTGTTCCATCCTGAATTATGTGATATTCAAGCAAACTAATTTGTGGGTTTCACTTTCCACTGAATGCTTTGGTTTAATTTACCTAAGCCAAAAAAAAGGATTGTGGAGGTAAAATAGGTTTTTCGTGTATGTATTCTCTGTTTTCAGTGATTCCAACTTGTTGTTTACTGGGCGAAGCAATGCTGTTGAAGTCCTGAAAGTGATTTTATCTGGCAGTAGGGCCTTAGATGTGGCAAGGTGGAATAGACTAAAGGGGAATTGCTGATCAGTTTAAGTGAATCTGTATTGCTATCTGCATTTGAATGCTATATATGCTTGTGGAGGTGAATTTGATGCTATGGGAGGTTGGTTGTCATCAAAATGTTGATGCACATGCTTGTGTAGGCTATTAATGATCGATAAACTAACTGAAATCTTCATGGTATTGGTAATTATTTGATGTGAGTGAATCTTTCATTCAAGCATTTTCATGCCAGTTCCTTCATCTGAGGTCAAAATGAGATTATTCATTGTGTAATGAGTAATCAATACAAGAAAAAAGTTGGTAAAACTCCTATTCATGGAATAAAAGGAAGAGTTGCCCCTTTATACATGCTCTGGGGAGTGGCAAATTTTTTTCTTTCCTCTTTTTGGTGGGTTTAGAAGGATAAGTTTTAGGTGATTCTTCATTGCAACAAATAGGAGGTGTAATGCCATGCTGTTTTAGGCATTCCAGGGACTTATGTTGAATTAATGAGGAATGATAGGAAGAGTCTCCTTACCAGAAAATGAACACCAAAGTGGTGAGTCCATCACAACCATAAGTTGATAAGTTATGGGCCAACACCTGAGTTCATCTAACCCAACTGTTAATTTCTTAGCAATGTGAGACTATCATTTTTGCTATGCGATGCTCAATTAGGCCATGACTATTAGGCTAACCCGATGTTGGGTGATACAAGCTTTACCATCTTTTGCTAGTTGATATGTTATTCATATGCTTATTGCTCATGATATTGAAATTTTTATTTTTTCTAAATTAAAAAATCTTGTTGGTGCCATCATATGTTCCATTCTTTTTAAAAGTTGAGTAGAAAAGATGCACTAATCACTCACCACACTTCTTGCTGAAATATTAGGCCACTTCAATGTTCTATTAATCAGTAATTTATCTGGGAGCAATGTTCTAAAAGATGCCTCAGATATATGATATATGGTTGGGCTTGGGATATTTCATGTACCTTATTTTTCGATGACTATATGGTTTTATGTTTTACTTTGTATCTTGAAAAAAATTATATATGATAATATATAAAACATGGTACCTTCATCTCTAGAGAAAAATTTGGTTAAGCAAATTTTTGCTATCGTTATTATATATATTGATTTCGTGAAATACACGTTAAAGATGGACCATTTTGTTGTCTTATAAATATCAATATGGTTGTCTACAACTACTACAATAAATTTTGTCCAACACACACTTTTTGTTGGACACTGATTGTTTGTTTTAGGATCCTGTTCTTCGATTATTCTTCATTGGAATGTATGCTATTGAGGTGTAATGCCAACTTTGGAACCCCTTCTGGTGATGCTTTTTTTATTTCAATAGATCAACTATGTAGATTTGATTGTACATTATAGCATCTCAATTCTCACGAACATTTTAAGTCAAAAGAGTAAGTAAAACCAACCTTCCTGTTACCTCAACAGTGTACTTTAGTTGTATTGAAAGCAAGTGGTTCCATTGCAGGTACTAGTTATGACAGCTCAAATTTTGTTGAACATTCTCAGGCACAGTATAATTAAAATGGAATCAATTCATCTTTTAATTTTGGATGAGTGCCATCATGCTGTGAAAAAACACCCGTATTCTTTGGTAATGTCTGAGTTCTATCATACAACTCCGAAGGATAAAAGACCAGCTGTTTTTGGTATGACGGCTTCTCCTGTCAACTTAAAGGGTATGGTGTACATTTGATTTTTTTTTTTTTTTTTTCATTTTTCGATTATGGATACTTGGTTTCACTGTTTTTTAGCACTCTCTATTATTTTGTCATGAGTTTCATTTGTTGCAGTATTTCTTAAGCTTTTGCCATCTACTGTCCAGGAGTTTCTAGTCAGGAGGACTGTGCCATCAAGATTCGGAATCTTGAAAGCAAATTAGATTCCATTGTGTGTACAGTGAAGGACCGAAGAGAGTTGGAGAAACATGTTCCAATGCCCTTGGAAATCGTTGTGCAGTATGATAAAGCAGCTGTTTTATGGTCTCTTCATGAGCAAATAAAGCAAATGGAAGTTGAAGTTGAACAAGCTGCTCATTCTAGCTCTAGAAAAAGCAAATGGCAGTTTATGGGAGCCAGAGATGCTGGGTCCAAAGATGAACTGCGCTTGGTTTATGGTGTTTCTGAGAGAACAGAAAGTGATGGTGCTGCTAATTTGATTCAGAAGTTGCGGGCTATAAATTATGCTTTAGGTGAACTTGGACAGTGGTGTGCTTACAAGGTATCTGTTGTTGATTGTTGCTGTTTTCTCTATTTTTGGTCATTGATGTTGTGAAATTTGACAGCATACTTTTTCAGGTTGCACATTCCTTTTTGACAGCGTTGCAGAATGATGAAAGGGCAAATTATCAGCTTGATGTCAAATTTCAAGAATCATACCTGAAGAAAGTTGTCACTCTACTGCAATGCCAGTTGTCTGAAGGGGCTGTCAATGATGGTGGTAAAAATGGTGCTGATGTGCACAGCTTTGATGCTCAAAGTGTAGAGGAAATTGAGGAGGGGGAGTTGCCTAACAGTCATGGTTGGTGGCATTAAACTTTAATATGAAGATGGGCATTATTATTAACTGAGTTGTTTAAAGTTTTAATCGCGTCTTCTATTTAGTAAGAAATTAGTGCTGTAATGGTTGATCATATGAATTGCTGCAGTGAATCTGATTTTTATAATTATATAAACCTTATTCTCGTTGATAGTCCTATATGTAGTTTTAATCTGTGGATATACATTCTTGAATGTAAATCTATATACTAGATTCAAATTGTCTATCAGTCTTTACTGCAGCAAATTCGGCATGTTAATTCTTCTTCTGATAAAGGAAATGCATCATTTCTTGTATTTTGAACAAGGTTGTTGATGCCAGCTGCTCTTGGAAATGATCCTGGGTGATTCACAAGATGGCATTTTTTAGCAAAAGCTATGGTTAGCTAGCCAAATTGTATTGTTTTGTGCTTCACCTTGATTTGGTCACTCAGTTACCTTTTATGGGGTTTTGAAGGAGTCTGGCTCATTTTGTTTGAGACAGTCAAACCAATCTTTAGGCACTGAAATATTATTTAAGTAGCTTCTGTCTGAAACCAGTCTTTAGGCACTGAAATATTACTTAAGTAGCTTATTTTGATCCCTACTTTTTTCTTTTTTTTTAATTAATGAATAGTTGTGATATATGATTATATTTTAGTAAAGTTCATTTCAGCATTTGAATCTAAGCTTTTGAAAAGTTGCACATTGTTTGTTTTCGTTTGCCTCGGTCAGTTTATTGGGTTACCCATTCGGCTTCTTAGACTGTCACTACACTTCTTCAAGTTGAGCTAACTTTATTGCCTAATTTAATTTGTTTTTGTGGAATTTTTTGGCACAATATAATTTAGCATATGGTTTTAGTATTTAATTAATTGGTTGTTTGTTT
This sequence comes from Musa acuminata AAA Group, assembly GCF_036884655.1. Taxonomy (NCBI): domain Eukaryota; kingdom Viridiplantae; phylum Streptophyta; class Magnoliopsida; order Zingiberales; family Musaceae; genus Musa; species Musa acuminata. The sequence goes on from NC_088356.1 coordinate 9,082,883, forward strand.
CTCTTTATGGTGATGCACTTGAATTCAGTTTTGGCATGAAGTTTTTTTTCTTCTTCTTTTTGCACTCTGTTACGTTACAGAGTTTTGTATTTGAGTAACCAATGCTTTTCTTCTCTAATCATGATTTATATATGTCATAAGGATTTCTTGTAATAATTTTTCATTCATTTGATGCTTCACACTGTGGCATCTGTTAGCTGTCCATTTCATCGCCACTTCATGCAGCAATGGCCTTATCCTTACCTTTGCCCAGAGTGGGTTGCATCTGTTAATTATAGCTAAATATGATAAGAGAGAGCAAGCTTTGCTGGTAGCATAGATAAGATTCACTGGTTCAACATTACAAAGGTGTATTTGGTAAAAATTTTGATATTTCTTTTACAATTCGTCAAATGGCTATATTGCTATTTTCTGGCCATTGATCTTGTTTGTTTAGGTTACTTCATTGTCATTGTCCAACTAAAAGATTTTTTGCCCATAACACGTTTTATCACTGGTTGATTGTTGATATTCATTGTTCTCATGAAATTGTCAGCGTTTATCTGGTCATCGGTCATGTTTCATCTGTTATATGATGTTAAAAGTCTTTTCTCAGTTATGAAAGTTCATCTGTTTCATGCAACTGCCAGCATCTTTCAAGTTCATCTTGTTGAATTTGGAAAATCGCTATGTAATGCAATGTGCCAATTTAATTGACCTTAGGCTTGCATATTTACGTTTTGTTGGTTTGTTATAATTTTTGTAGATGGTCCATGCTGCAGCTTCCAATTTTTAGTCTGACGAGGTTGTTGTTCAACCAGTTTGAATCATTAGATTGGTTTGTTTAATTTTATTTTAACTGCTAAATTGTAAACATTCCCTTGACAGCTGCTGGTGCAACAGAGTTGTCCTCTTTCTTGTATACGTATCATTTCATATTTTTTTGCAGATGATATTTTGAAACATAAAATGAAAAAGGAACCTGCTAGTTCATTTTTATTCTCTAAACTGTCCTTTTATGGTGCTACATCTAATGAATTGTATGTCGTGGATTTTCTTTTCGGTTCCATGTCCTCACTCTTATTTTTTGTATTTCTTGATCAGCATTTTTCCTTAAATTTTAGTAATCTGGTTACGGTAATCTTTCATCTGCTACAGTTAGGAGATTTTGGTGACATCTGACTTTACACGATTGTACTTGCATCTCAATGTCATCTGATTCTGTGTATCATTTTGTACTGTACATTGTCCAGCTGTCTCTGGTGGTGAGCACGTAGATGTCATAATAGGTGCTGCTGTGGCAGATGGAAAGGTTACTCCTAAGGTTCAGGCATTGATTAAGATACTTCTTAAGTATCAGCATACTGAGGACTTCCATGCGATCATTTTTGTTGAGCGTGTTGTTGCTGCCTTAGTTCTTCCGAAGGTCATTTGCTCATTGTGGCTTACTTTTTATTTCTGAGAACAGGATTATTTTTCTCTGTTTCTGAAAAAATGCTGATGTAAAATTGTGGCACATATGCAGGTCTTCTCAGAGCTCCCATCGCTAAGCTTCATTAAGTGTGCAAGTCTCATAGGACACAACAATAACCAGGAAATGCGTACAAGCCAAATGCAAGACACCATTGCTCAATTCCGTGATGGCCGGGTATGATCCTTTTTAGCATTGCACTGTTTTTAAGCTGATTTCAAGGAATATGGTTAAATTCTAAAAGCTGGAACAAGAAGGGTCAAAACAGCACTTTTGTCTGATTTTGAATTGAACTTGCAATACTTGCTGCAATTTCATGAGGATTTATGTTTTTATGTATTCGAGTAGGAATCTTCCAGGGGCTGCCAACTAAATGTAGCAGCAGCACAATCAAAGTGAAGCTGTTGTAGATTATTCTTCACCTAGCTACATTCCATTTTATGCTGTTGTGCTTTTTCTTTGCAGATTACTTTGTTAGTTGCCACAAGTGTTGCTGAGGAAGGACTTGATATCAGGCAGTGTAATGTTGTCATTCGTTTTGACCTTGCAAAAACAGTTTTAGCCTATATCCAATCTCGAGGTCGTGCCAGAAAGCCTGGATCTGACTACATTTTGATGCTTGAAAGGTATGTATTGTTTATGATGTTGATGTTAAGCCTACCAATTGCTTATGTGTAATTTTAAGTTGGTTGCTAACTTTTCTGAAGCCTTATTTATTTATTATAGAGGGAATCTGTCACACGAAACTTTCTTAAGAAATGCTCGGAATAGTGAGGAGACACTGAGAAAAGAAGCTATAGAGCGAACGGATCTTAGTCATCTCAAGGATATTCAACGATTATCTACCACAGATACTTTACCTGGCTCTGTGTACCAGGTGCAATCAACTGGTGCAATTGTCAGCTTGAATTCTGCAGTTGGACTCATTCACTTCTACTGTTCACAATTACCGAGTGACAGGTGCTTATTTCATCAATTTTCAAGCCACATATATCTAAACTTTTTTATTCTTAGTAAACATCTGTTACAATTCTTTTTGATATTTTAAATTAGATATTCAATACTTCGGCCTGAATTTATTATGCAAAGACATGAAAGGCCAGGAGGGTCAACTGAGTATTCATGCAAGCTTCAACTGCCTTGCAATGCACCGTTTCAACAGCTTGAGGGTCCTTTATGCTGTTCAATGCGCATAGCGCAGCAGGTATTTCTTGGAAGTAGTTGTGTCCATCAATATACCTAGGGTTCACTTACACATGCCTAACAAATATTTTTATCATGCAGGCTGTTTGTTTAGCAGCATGCAAGAAGTTACATGAGATGGGAGCATTCACAGACATGCTTTTGCCAGACAAGGGAAGTGGAGAGGAAGGGGAAAAGGTTGAGCAGAATGATGAAGGAGATCCTCTTCCGGGAACAGCACGGCATAGAGAGTTCTATCCTGAAGGCGTGGCATCTATTCTCCGGGTGAGTACCTTTGGAGTAAACTTCTCTATGAATAACTTCCTGTAAATTAAAATTTTCTTTCTTATGTCATATACAGAGTGGTCCTTACATCAAATCTGTGTAAGTTCTTACCTGATAAATTTGGCTATCTCACTATGTGAGGCAAAGGTTGCTGAAGGTTAATGTTTGAGCAGATGTATTTTTCATATGATCTAGATAGTCATAGGTTTGTTGCAGATTGAGCTTGTTCATTATCATGTGAACAATATAGTTCATAAGGTTGTGTATTGATTTGTGTTAAACATCATTGAGGACTGCAAATGATTTTTCTCTTAGTCCCTTTTTTTTTTTCATGAGAACTATGACCAAACATGATTTAGTTATAAACGATCAAATATGAGTTGGTAAGTTCAGGAAATTCTTGTTCTAAACTCTGTAGCTGCCTTAAAAGTTTGAATTGGAGGATGTTGTGAAACATATTTGGCAGCAATGAGAGTGTTGAAGGTGATACAATTCTCTTTCGCTTTGTGTATGTAGATTTATTTGTCATTGAATTCATTTTTTAAAAACTGTTTATCATGCTTCTGTCTGAAATACATCTTTTTAGACTGTCAGTTTGTTATCCTCATATACTTTTACATCTTTAAGTTCATTGATGATGCCAAGCTAATGTATTAAAGACGAAGTTGAGTTCGAAACTCAATTCTAAAAGAGAGGACTAGTGCAAGTCTGTAATTTGAATTTTTAAGTTCTAAAGTAAAATGAACAAATGGAATTTTTTAGAATACATAGCTACATTTGGTGTACTAGTTGATATACTTTGATTTGTTGATATAGGTTTTCACTTATTACAAGGTTTTTATGGTTTGATTTGTTGATATAGATGAAGTAGGATTCAGATGGTCACATAGCCATGATGTGGAAATCTGTTTACAAATTGATTTTGTTTTACTTTGTCACTTACACTAAATGCAAGGTCCTCTCTTGAGTGGAAAATGAGATACACTGCTTTAAACTTCTGTGGTCAAGAAAACCTGTACTTCTTTCTGCTGTGGGTTCTCTCTCCTTTCTTTACCATAATGTTGCACCTTATTAATCCTAACTTTGCTCATTTATTTCCTGCATGTTGAGATTTTTGACTTTTATTTCTGTTATGTACTTACACGAACAATTAAATTGAGAACCAATTTGGTTGGGTTTCTTACAAGTGATCGTCAAATGTCTTACCAAAATTGTGCATCACAACCTGCAGGATGGTCCATATTTATTGACAACCATATACAATTGTGTTTATTTTGTGTCTAAGAATGTATTTGTGATTTCGAACGATACCAACTTATTTGGTGCCTACTTTCAGTTTAGGCTGAACACCTTCTGGCTTGAAGATTACTAACCAGATTCGTTTCAATGATATGGCCTTAGTGATTTATTAAATAGTATTTAATCCAATGAACCGCTTACTCCAATGATCCCAGATTACTTTGTTTTTCGCACTGCAGCCTAAGTAGCAAGTTCAAGTTTTTTCTTGCATGTAATCTATGGAGAAATTTTGATCTTGCCTGCTGGTCTGATGGGTCAGCGTTGAAAATATTAGATTTACTATCATCTTTCATTGCATGAAGCATATAGTAAATGATATTTAGAAAAATATAATAGAAATGAAGTGCTGATATATGTTTACGGAAGGCTAGGATAATATCAATGATTTTTAAGATTGTTGGTGCTTGATGCCCCAGAGCATACTTTCCCGGAGGTTAATGCTTTATCTAGGTATTCTTGGAGTTAAGTTGTATTGCACATCCTAGGGCCAATCCACTTATATCCTACTTCAGAAACTAAGAGCAAATATGATGTGCAGAAACATTGAGCCTGAAGGATTTTAGTTTGTTGTGACATGTTTTTGTGTCTCCCTGTACACAGTTATGAGGCACCACCATTGTCTCTCCTTTGCAAATTCTGCACATTATTTATGATATATATATTATTAATATGATGATCATGCATTCCAGTGTATACATTTTTTTGGTGTGAATCACATGAATGTAATATTTTTCTGTACAGAATTTCGGAAATGTTAGAACTTTCAATGGCCGTACCATGTGATTCAAATGTGACAATCCTTTCCATTCTTCGAAATACAAACTTTCATTCCTATCCTTTTTCTCTTTGATTATCTTTTTAAATTTTCAATTGTATGATTTTTTTCTATACTCATTCAAAATTTGAAATACAGGGTGAATGGATATTATCTGGTAGTGAAGGTTGCAACAGTTCGGAATTTCACGAGTTGCATATGTATGCAGTAAATTGTGTCAATGTTGGAACTTCCAAGGATCCATTCCTTACACAAGTTTCATGTTTTGCTATACTTTTTGGAAATGAGCTGGATGCAGAGGTATATCTAAGCAACAATCTGGTATATGTACGTAATGTGAGGAATTGCTTACTCATGGTTTGTTGGTCTTGTAGGTTTTATCGATGACGATGGATCTCTTTGTTGCTAGAACAATGATAACAAAGGCATCTCTCGTCTTCCGGGGAACCATAATGATCACAGAAACTCAAGTAAGTTGCTTTCTTTGTCTTTTACCTTTTCATTTCTGTTTTTGATAGCGTAGCTATTCCTGATTAAATGGTAATCTGATGTGTTCATCCAGCTGGTTTCACTAAAGAGCTTTCACGTCAGACTTATGAGCATTGTTCTTGATATTGATGTTGATCCTTTGACTACTCCTTGGGATCCTGCAAAGGCGTATCTCTTTATCCCTGTGGTGGCTGAGAAATGTCATGATCCTTTGAAAGAGATCGACTGGTGTTTAGTTGAGAAGATAGTGGAGACTGATGCATGGAATAATCCTCTTCAGAGGGCACGTCCAGATGTTTATCTTGGTACTAATGAGAGAACCCTAGGTGGTGATAGGAGGGAATATGGATTTGGGAAATTACGACATGGCATGGCATTTGGTCACAAAGCTCACCCTACATATGGAATAAGAGGGGCTATTGCTCAGTTTGATGTTGTGAAGGCTTCTGGATTGCTTCCCAGTCGAGAATCAATTGAACCCATAGATTTTATTTACCACTGTGAAGGAAAACTGTTTTTGGCAGATTCTTGGATTGATGTGAAGGATCTTGTAGGGAGGATCGTAACTGCTGCGCATTCAGGGAAAAGATTCTATGTGGATTCTGTCCGCTATGACATGAATGCTGAGAATTCCTTTCCAAGAAAGGAGGGCTACCTTGGGCCATTGGAGTACAGTTCCTATGCTGACTACTACAGACAGAAGTAAGAGTTTCTTACGAATAACTTCTGCAAGGGGTTTTCTATATAATACTTGACCACTGTTGTGATCTTACATATAAAATAGGAATTTAAAATGGTAAATATAAAGTGATTCTTACTATAAGTGATATATTTTTTTTCTGTACATCAATGTAAGGACTTCAATTTCCATAACTTCGATATTTCTGATCGATTGACTGGTTATTTTGTCGGATGGCATAAAATACTCTGTTTAAGCAGGTACATATGCTGTATCTGACTAGAGGTTACTTTTATTGTTATATTGGCAGGTATGGGGTGGACTTGATGTACAAGAGACAACCTCTTATAAGAGGACGTGGAGTTTCGTACTGCAAAAATCTTCTCTCCCCTAGATTCGAGCATTCTGAGGGTATTGTTATGCATCTCAGTTGTGTTTGCCTGCTTTTGTCATTCTAGCTTTTGCTATTCTATAATTCTCATGGTGAAATTTTTGGTCTTATCACCAGAAGTTGAAAATGAAGAGAATTTAGACAAAACATACTATGTATATCTACCTCCTGAACTATGCCTTATTCATCCACTTCCGGGTGCTCTTGTTCGTGGCGCACAGAGGTTACCCTCAATAATGAGAAGAGTAGAAAGTATGCTTCTGGCTGTTCAGCTGAAAGATATGATCAGATATCCTGTTCCTGCAACTAAGGTATTGTATATAGTTTTGCTTTCCTTTTGTCAACTTGTATACCATCATGTCTGAGGTGTTATTTTTGTGCAGATATTAGAAGCTTTAACAGCTGCTTCATGTCAGGAGACCTTCTGCTACGAAAGAGCAGAACTTCTTGGTGATGCATACCTAAAGTGGGTTGTCAGTATCTTTCTTTTCCTCAAATACCCCCAAAAACATGAAGGTCAGCTAACAAGGATGAGGCAACAAATGGTTAGCAACATGGTTCTGTACCAGTATGCACTTAATAAGGGACTTCAGTCCTATATCCAGGCTGACCGATTTGCTCCATCTAGATGGGCCGCGCCTGGTGTGCTTCCTGTTTTTGATGAGGACAGCAAGGAAGCAGAACACTCTATTTTTGATGAGGAATGTCCTGCTGATGAGACTGAGCCACTAAAGGACTTCTATGCTGATGATTGTATAGAAAATATGAGGGAAGATGGGGAAGTTGAGAGTGATTCCAGCTGCTACAGGGTTCTATCCAGTAAAACTCTTGCAGATGTTGTTGAAGCACTGATTGGGGTGTATTATGTTGAAGGCGGGGAAGTTGCTGCAAATCACCTTATGAAATGGATTGGGATTCAGGTGGACATTGACCCTCATGACATTCCATGTCCAAAACCATACAATATACCTGAAAGCATTATGAGGAGTGTTGACTTTGATGCACTAGAAGGTGCACTTAATGTGAAGTTCAGAGATAGGGGCTTGCTCGTCGAAGCCATTACACATGCTTCGCGGCCCTCGTCTGGGGTTTCTTGTTATCAACGACTGGAATTTGTTGGTGATGCTGTATTGGACCATCTGATTACAAAACACCTGTTTTTCACATACACTGACCTACCTCCTGGACGCCTGACAGACTTGCGTGCTGCTGCCGTTAATAATGAGAACTTTGCCCGTGTTGCTGTCAAGCACAAGCTGCATGTGCATCTTCGTCATGGTTCGAGTGCCCTGGAAGCACAGGTGTTTGCCTGCTTTCCTATTAGTCTTTTTATATCACTGTTATAGTTCAAGCGATGGTAGTATCATCATTTTTGATGAAATTGCTTTTGAAATTTTGTAGATACGGGACTTCGTGAAGGATGTCCAAGATGAATTATCAAGAACAGGTTTTAACTATTTTGGTCTTGGAGATTGCAAGGCTCCCAAAGTCCTTGGGGACATTGTTGAGTCTATTGCTGGTGCCATTTTTCTGGACAACGAGCATGATGCATCAATCGTCTGGAAGGTGATTCTCAATTCAAAAGCATAATTTTTATTTGTGCAATCGTAGAATGTAATGATATAGTTGTGTTGCATGTTATCAGATTCTCTCGTTTTGTTTATTGAATTTTGTCATTGATTTTCTCTTGCTGGAACTTTGACAAGGTCTTCCAACCCTTATTGCATCCGATGGTCACTCCTGAAACCCTTCCAATGCATCCAGTGAGGGAACTTCAAGAACGATGCCAGCAACAGGCAGAAGGTTTAGAATACAAAGCCACACGGACAGGTAACATAGCAACCGTTGAAGTTTTCATTGATGGGGTTCAGATTGGCATAGCCCAAAACCCACAGAAGAAGATGGCACAAAAGTTGGCTGCAAGGAATGCGTTAGTAGTCTTGAAGGAGAAGGAAAAAGAGAATGCAATAGCCAAGGATATGGACAAAAATGGAGAGAGGAAGAATGGTATTCAAATCTTCACTAGGCAAACTCTTAATGACATATGTTTAAGAAGGCAGTGGCCCATGCCTCAGTACCGTTGTGTTAATGAAGGTGGTCCTGCTCATGCAAAACGATTTGTCTATGCAGTCCGTGTTAATACATCCGATCGTGGTTGGACCGATGAGTGCATTGGAGAACCTATGCCCAGTGTTAAAAAGGCCAAGGACTCGGCTGCTACTCTTCTTCTTGAGCTTCTTAGCAGATGCTATCCCGATAACAAATAGATGCTGCTGTGTAAAGCTAATTGTTGATGAGCAAGAAAAACATGGGTCTTGAAATTGCTGGGATGTTGTACGTTTGTAACATTTTGTTGTTGCCATTAGTGTAGACAAAAGTTGTTGCGGTCTTTTTACATAGTGCCGAAAAAAGAACCACTCTATAACCAAGTCACTTTGAGCAGCCTGGATTTTGTGCTTCAGCATTTTCTCTGTACCATTCGGTGGATATTTATTTATATGCAACACCACTAAATCATGTTTAGTTTTGCGTTCCTGTGCAATGTATTTTGTGATGGGAATCCCTATTGTCAGGACTATTAATTATTCTCTTAATGCTGAGAATGGTGAGAGCATATCCGTCGCAAATTTTGGTTGCCCCGGTAAACCTCTCTTCCCCGTCTCATTGACTGTCCATTGAACACGGATTTCAAGGCTACGATCTTGTCTTGGAGACCTTGGTTGCAGAGAAGGGTTAGTGATCGTAAAGATCATTCTAAATTAATGAGACAGTGAGTTCATAATAGCAAGATCGATATCTGGGGGTTCTTCTCGGCTCTAGTTATCGTCGGCCGGAGCACCAGCATACACCTGTCCACCTTGGCCGTCATGCTGCCGGGGATGGTGGGGAGGAAGGGAGAGGTATGTGTCAGACATTGGGCTTTCGATTCTGGAATCCCGAATTGCCAAACATGAGGTATGCGTCAGACATTGGGCTTTGAGATCATACACAAGATCTGAATAAATTTAGTTTGGACATCGGAATGCTATATTTCGGAATCGTCAAATAAAACTAGATAATGATTGTGTAGGTGATGTCGATTAGCATTACTCGATTCAAGGTTATGTGTATAATATGTCTGGTATGGTTGGAAGAGAGGTTCAGATATCCATTTGAGGGCTGAGATGGATTCGAGCCCATTCTTCACGATCGACTTAGTACGAAGACCAAGGTCGGATGAGTTTTTCAACATATTTCCTTCAATATTTAATTTAGTAATCGATAAAAATAATATAATTTAATTTATATCGATTCTCGTGTCCAAGATAATCTTTTAAAAGAGGTTTATCAAGAAGAATATTTTACGAGTAAAATATTTTATGTTATCTCATTCTCAAAATATTTCTTTAACTATTATTTTATATTGATGCCCTCCACGTAGCTTAGATATCGAATGAGTCGTATCATTTCATTATCGGAGTGCAGGCAGAATGACCTGTCTTGTCAGCATGCGGTGACTGAAAAATATTGTTCGAGCAATATTTCTCTTAGTACTTGAGAGCTCTGTTAGCTCTTTCGTTTGAGCCACATATCCATTGAGCGTTGGAGTGGTTTCGTCGACATGTCTTCGACGTTACTGTTTTGCAAGTGACGTCTGACTTGAGAGGCTAACTAAGGGTAAGATCTTGCAGGAGCATCCAACCGCTTAGATGATCCAATTTGAATGACGTGACCGTAGAACAAAAAAAGAAAAAGACAAAGTCGAATCGACTCTATGGCATCAACCGTTAGTACAAAAATTATTCTTATATATAAATTTTAATGTCAAAATCTGAAATCAAGTAATAAAAGATTTAAATTTATAATACGTAGCTTTCGATATTATTCAATTTTTTTTTTTTTTGATATGTGAGCACATTATCAAATCCAAAATCTATAACGACGATACTAATCTACAAGAAGAACTAGATTAGGAACAAAAGAAAGATGAGGAAAGATATTTAATCTCTTATTGAGAGGTTTACGTGACTAGGAAGAGATAAGAAAAGGTATATAGTTTCTCAATAATATCATATATTCATGTATCCTTTTATCTGCGTATATCTATGTATTATACTTTTAGTCTCTAAAAAGTTTTAACTATTTATAGACGAGAGTACAAGATCATCTCTTAAAAAATCTTATTATAATTGGGTTTACTTTTAATTGATTAATAATCATAATAAAAATCTAATCATATTCATAATATATTTTACGTAATTAGATAGGATCACGTAATCCAACATAAACAACTAGTTTAAACTATAGATAGATAGGGTTTATCTTATTGGAACATTTCTCAAATTTCATATATTAGTGTGGGAATTCACTTGTTCCAAAAGATAAATATTATCATTAAGTTGACAAATATTATCATTAAGTTGGTAATATATTTCACGTTTGCTCCCTACTCAGCTAGGGGGGTAGATGGAAGGATAGAAAGTTATTTATTATTTTAATAAATAAAATAAATTTTGTTGGTTCAAATATGAATCCTACTTAAATATGGATAATTAATCGATATTGACGAGTGCAACATCATCCTTTCACTAGTCGACATATGGACACTAACGTGAGAAGAAATGATAAAATTATTTACATCAAATCTATCACATCAGTAAATGTCTTAATATGATATATTCCTCTAATCATTCTTGATGTTTTGCTAGACATAAGTCGTCAAGTAGCACCGACAATAAATAGCAAGTTCGACATCTAAGACGTGATTGACTTTATTTCGCTTAAGATCGAACTACGTCGAGTCGTTTCCGACATCTCACTAAGATCGCTGATCTTGGAGATAACAAGTATCAAATCGAAATCTGCATCCAATAAAAAAAACAATACGACACTTCTTTTGGATTGAACTTCTAATTCTACTCGACCACTGTGTTTTTACTGCCCCGACGGCATGCAGAGCACAAAGGAGGCATCTCTTTCCTTTCTTCGATACCAAGCTCATGCACGATGAAATAGATCAAAATTAATGACTATAGTGATTGAATGTAATCTATTTAACTTCTGACTATAAGACATTATCAACAGCAACAGTTTTGAGACGATAATTTTCCATCCCAACTCGAGTAATATAACATGAAACAAATCATCAATAATGTAAATTTGCATTAATTAATTAATTAATTAATTATGATAGGGCTCAAAATTATACTATACTAAACTATGATGTTTGGGTGATCGCAATTCTCGAAATATTAAGTTTCGAGGAAGGGATCTAATATATAATTTGTGTCCACGAAACACATTAATATTTACGAGTAAACAAAATTAGCACATGCGTAATATATAATTTAGCATTTTCTCACAAGTAAGCCTACCACATGCATAAATATTTATTTTTAAATATATACTAGAAATAGAAACAAGAGATAGATAAAATATATGATTGGATGATTATAATTTATAAAAACTTAAGTTTTTGGAAAAAAAAGGGAAAATGATGATTTTCTTGAAAAGACTTTCTTTTTTTTTCCTTTTTCCGAAGAAAAGGTTTCTAAGTTTTTTCCAAATGGTATCTCTGTTTTGAATAATGTCCAAAATATCTCTCACCAACTCCAATGATATTTGTTCTGCACGTTGCAATGTTTTGATCTATTACAGTATTTTTTAAGTTATTATAATATTTTAATCATAATAATAAAAATATTATAAAGCCTACTTGAAAATATGGTAAATGATATAAATGAACTCATAACCTCAACCAAACTAATTTTAAACTTCAAATTTTAGGAAGATACAATATATGATATCACTTACAATGTTTTTTCAATAGTTTTATAGTATTTTCGATACCTCAACAAAAACACTGAGTGAATCAAATGAAACAAAAACACACTAAAAATCATTTTTGATATTTCATACTAAGATTTAAATGGATATGTATAATAGTTTAAAAACAATATGGTCCAAATAGGGATAAAAAATTGACATGTTATAAATTTGGTATTCGTAATAAAATACTACAAAATATATTTAAAAATATTATAAATGATTCAGATGGATTTCTAACCTCAACCAAATTAACTATAAGTTTAAAAACATGACATCGTGCAATAATAGCAAAAGAGATATAATATGATGTCACTTATAATATTTTTTTAATAATTTTGTAGTATTTTTAGCATCTCAATAAATACATTAGAAGTGAATCAAATGAAAATACTAAAACAGTTTAAAACTAGTAAACTATTCTAACAGAACAAAATATATATATCATTCGAGTTGGTGAGAGGGATATTTTGGGTATTATACGAATTGAGGCACAAAATACGGAACAATTTTTTGGTGGAAAAAAAATGAAAAAAGAGGATTTTTATTTATTTTTATTTTTTTTATTATGAGGGAAATCACCCTTTAAAGAAAGCATTCGATATATAATCTTCTAACACATGAAATCGAAATCCAATGCTGGTCCTTTGTTATGTATGCATCCATTCTGATCGCGAGAGGCGTTCGGTGGCTGGTCATTTCCACGCACGGCACAAATCTTCTCCCAAAGCCATTTACTATTCCACTCGGGGTGGAGTAGCTGAGACTGATAGCTCATCTGCACCCTCTCCGATCAAAAGCAATCAGGCCACCTCTCCGTCGTCACATTACAGCTCGGCCGACAGCCTCTTTTACATGAGGTGAACTGCAGGTGTTTTTTGGATGCTCTTCCTGTGCTTCTCTTCTCGATCACTCATGAAAAAGACGGCTTCGTCGATCAAAGTAAGCCCATCCATCGCTGCCACCCCACAAGCCTCCGACGGCCAATTTGGTTTCGGTTGGTAGAGAGCAGTTTGCTCCCATTGGTTTCCCGTCCTTCTTGTGGTAGTTGGAAAGTCGACTTCAACTGACGGGACATGGACGGAACATGACGCCGTCCCTTTCCGCCAACCCATCGGTTCCATCGCCGACTTCACTCTCATCTTTTGGCACGTTGAAAAGACAAGAGGAGCTTTCTATTTTTTTATTTGAATTTATTATATCAAATAACGTACATAAACATTCACATACAATTCGAACATAGATGTACAATAATATACTAGTCTGAATTTATCATTCTAAATTTGCATGTAAATCATATATAAATTTTACTGTTAGATTATTTGATCCTATCTAATTAGATAAGATATATTATATATCTGATTAGATTCTGATGATAATTATCAAGTAATATAAAAAAATTAATTATGATAATATTTATTAGGAGATGATCTTGATGTGAAGGACTCTACTAATTACTTATTTTAGATCATCTGCTCTTGCCTATAAATAGAATGAATTTTTTAGAGACTTAGTGTGAAGACGTAGATATGTGACATTATTGAGAGATTACAATTATTCTCTCATCTCCCCTTAGTCACATGAGCCAGTCATTAAGAGATTACATATCTTCACTCATATCCCTTTGTAGATCAACATCACTATAATTTTTGGATTCGAGGATAGTGCCCCTGTAGATTAGATAAAGATTTTTCTAGATGATTCTTAAGGTTACACATCATAAATCTGATTATTATTATTTGATTCTAATGATTCTAACATTAAAGTTTTCGTATAACAGTAGCATGTTATAATTTTTTATGCTTACGATTAGAATCAGAACCAAGTTTTTTAAAATCAAATATACCTTAGATCTATTAGTTTTGATTTACAATGCTTGAATGATCCATGCATATTATCGATCAGCCTTTCTATTTAATCTGTCTTGTTGCCTCCTTATGGGCGATGCAACATTCATTGTATTTGATTAATGAACCATGGTCGATAGCTTACTATCGACGATATTATTGTTGAGGGTCGTAGTCTTCGATGATCACCTGTCTAGCCATGGGTAGTAGTTGCGTACGTAACGAAAGTACCTAGGGTAGCTATAGCAGCACCGTTGCTTATAGCAGATGTGGTGGCTACACAGCATCACTCCGATGGCAACTACGACAACTACAACAATGTTGCTATGTGTTCCCGTTATGACGATTGCAGTAATGTCGCTACGACGACATTTGTTGGCTGTCGATAATGTCATTGGATGCTTCACCCCAACGATTATGTCGTGCGATGTGTGTGCATAGTGGCACAACATTGCACAGGCGATAAGTACTACCGTCACTATAGGCGGCAGTAAGAGATGCATAGGGGAAAGTTACGCATCACGTTGGGAGCAAATTTATTATATTGATCTTATATATTGATGATATTTTATTTACTAATAGTAATATTGTTTATTAAGATATTTCCCACTAAGAATTTTAAGATGATTGATATGAATGAGACAATCTATATTAGTAGTATTGAGATATTTAGGTATAGATCTCAAATATTATTAGGAGAGTTTCAAAAAAAAATTATTAATAGAGTTTTGGAGAGATTTAATATGCAGCTTTGTTCAGATAATGATACACCTATTATTAGAGGTAAAAAATTTAATCAAAGCCGGTGTCCGAAAAATGATTTAGAAAGAAATCAAATAAAAGATATTCCGTATGCCTACGTAGTTGAAAGTCTATTATATGCTTAAATCTGTATAAGACCAAATATCAGTTTTGCAGTTACAATATTAGGTAGATACCCAAGAATGAAACATTGAAAAACTACAAATAATATAATTGTATATCTATAGGGGAAGAAATATTATATGCTCATATATAGAAGATCAGATCAACTTGAGGTGATAGGATACTCAAATGTTGATTTTACAAATTACCTCGAGAAGTTCATTTTAGGATTTATATTCATGTTAATTGGGGTAATTTCTTGAAAAAATATAAAGCAATCACTTGTTGTTTCATCAACAATCGAAGCTAAATTTGAGATATGCTTTGAGGCCACAAATCAAGCTTTATGACTATGGAATTTCATCTTCGGACTTGATGTGGTCGACTCAAATGTCAGGCCTGAAAATATTTTGTAATATCATTATATTAGTTTTCTTCTATAAGAATGATAAGTATTCTAATGGTTTTAAGTACATCGAGATAAAGTACTTGGTGGTTAGAGAAAGAATCCAAAAACAACAAGTGTTAATTGAGAACTTGAGCACCATCTTAATAATTACTGATTTATTTACTAAAATTTTATAGTCTAAAATATTAAAAAAATATGTTCTTAGGTGGATACTATTATTAATATTTTTCTTACTTAATTAAAGTTATTTATTTTTCTATTTTATTTACATTTATGTTTATGAATATTATAGTTAGATGTAATAATAAGATTGTCTTGATAAAATAAATTATAGATATCATTATATACTACATTAGGAAAAGGTAATAGTATTGTGGTATAAAGAATGAAGTATGATATTACTAATATACAACCATTATGACTCACATTAGTAGTTGAATTTAATATGGTATTATTATGCTTATTGGATTTATTAACTTATTTTAAAATTAATGACAATATATAAAATATTTTTTTAAAATCCTATTAGGTAAAATTATTTTAAAATAAAATTTATTATATTTATTTTAATCTTAAATTTTTTTTATATCTAATCAATTAATAGGTGAAGTAGGAAAATATTGGATTATGTGGTACTATCTAATTAGGTAAGATATATTGTAGATCTGATTATATTCTGATAATAATAGTTATTAGCTAATAAAAAGTAAGTTCGATTATGACTGGATTCTTTAGGATATGAGATAAATTCTCTTAATTATTTATCCTAGACCTTCTACTCTTCCTTATAAATAGACAATGCTGACTTAATATGAAGATGTGGATATGTGAGAAGTTATAGATATTTTTTATTTATTCTTGTTACTAATCCATCGATCATAATGATACTATAAAGGATAGAAAGAGAAAAGAAGACGAGTCTAGTTCTTCTTTCATATCGATATGATTTTTGGATCCGACGATGGTGTCGTTGCATATCAGATAAAGATTTCTCTAAATAACATCTAGGGATATTCATCGTAAATATAATCGATTATTAATTGATCTTAATAATTTTGATATTAAAGTTTTTTACATGATAATAATATAATATATATTTTTAATGTTTACACTCGCTTGATTGCATCACATATTAAAGACTGTATCAACAAACTAAGAACCAATCATTCCACCCCTTCGGAGACATGTGCGGTATGTTATCTGCCAATATCTAATCGATCCACGACCGTCGCATGGTGAGCACCAAGTCAACTTTTGCTTGGCCTCTTAACGAAAGATCATCATGGTGTGGCCACCACGCGATGCAGTCCGCGCCTGATTTGGTGGATCTTCTCCCACGGTGTTGCTCAAGAGCGAAGGAAGGAAGGAGGAGCAAAGAAAGAGTTGACGAAAGGCCACAATTAGTGCGTTCGTAGTGACATGTTCCAAACACGAAACCATCCTACTTGATGACTGATCTCGAGAAGCTTGTGGCTTGGGAGAACGAATCGAGATCCGGAGACGTCAACACCAAATGCTTTCGTGACGATGATTCATCGATAGAACGATTACAGTCAACAACATAACAGTACGGTGGACGGAGTGATCTTTTTGTCTGTAATCCTGATCGAGCCGAGGAGTAGTGTCCCACACACCTCGAAAGAGAAACAAATATGAAGCCATCGAGATTTAAAACGCGTTTCCAGAAATCATTCCTTGAGTCGATATTACACCATCACCACCTTTCGTCTTCCTCACACAGTGGGAGGAAATGGCTATAAAGTTAAAGAAGAGTCTGACGTCTTCTAAAGTAGGGAACAAGACGACTGAACATGTCACATGGGCATGAAGGGGAACGATGAGCTTTCCTACCAACATGCTTCTTCACGAGACTTACCTGTCCTACGTTTTCTCTCTCTAACGCGCTCATCTGTCGTTGTCTTGGAAATTTGACCCGTTCAACTTTGGGACACAGCACACTAATCACGAATTCTCCGTTGCTTCACTCAAACCGATCATTTAAAGCATTCGGGTGGGAGGAGAGTTAACTTAGTCTATAAGAACTTAATGTGTGTCATGATAAATGATATCAGTATTGCTCATCTCGTTGATGGGACTCCAACCACATCATTCATGTCTCGATGTGAATTCTCGGTTGGGATATAATCATTGAATCTACGCACAATTGCCTAAAAGATTCCAAAAGAAAATTCCCAACTTTCACGTAGTTCCGAGAAAGAAAGAGACACACACACACACATCATATCAAAATTCTCTTCAAACTCATACTACCAAGAAGAGTGAGTGACAAACGAGTAATCTGCAAACGATAAGAATTAACTCTAAATCCTACGGAATGTGCCTTATCAGGATCTAATGATAACGTATGTATAAAGAGAAAGAAAGATTCTTACTCCTTGTTGAGAACGCTATAGGGAGATCTTAAAAGACTAACTTTGTTTCTTAGATGGGACACAGGTGGACCGGATTGATATTAGTGAAGTTAGATAGGCATGCATGTTCTCTCCTGCTATGGTGGCGCAACCAACGCAACTATGTTTTGAAGTTTAGGTAAATTAAAGGTGCCGTCTAAGAATTAAATTGGTCCCAACTTATGCCTCTTCCTCCTTTGGATTGTTTGGTAGAAATCTATATGGCCTACAAAAGAATGCTTCCTACGTTCTAATGCAATGTCTTGTTATTGTAGTGCTAATAAAATACTATTCAACTTAATTGTCTCTATTTTCTTTATTAATTCATATTCTGTACCGGTAATAGTGATAATGATGATAAATGAAGGTGCTTGTTACGAAGAAGTCGAGAAAACCTAATTTGCTTCCTTAAGGATGTTATGAAATTAATATCGGGAGTGCGCTCGATGGGATCACTCCTCCGATGCTAAAATAAGTTTGAGGTCTTGTGTAAGAATAATAAAAAAATATTCTTGAATCAAGAACTATTCCCCTCTCCAATGAATCTTGGCATGATCGATTTAATAACTAGGCTCCAATTTTGATTAGCTTGAAATACTACTGATGATATCTTGGATAGTGATATTACAATGATATGGTGTCATGATAATATAATTACTGATTTGAATTGAAGCGATTAATGATGAAATTTGTTGTATTGATAGTAATAAAATGACGAGCGATAGATAATGATAATGATGATGATGATAATATGATAGCCGTGAGACGATGATACTACTAATCATAATGATGATGTATTGTTGGTGCTACAATACTAATGATAATGATGACTATGGTATAATGAAACCAATGATGATTTACATTTATATCGATCATAATCTTACAAAACTTAAGAGTCTGTCATGTGAATAAAATATAACTTTAATGATATTTATTTGACAAAGTAACACATTTTTAAATAGCAAAGGATTTTCATATATAATAAATAAAATTCCGGCAGCCTTTTCGCTTTGGGGATTTCTTATTCCTAATTGTTAATTAGTCCCGAGGGTTGCTTAATCTGCTTTGTGAACATATTAATCGTTCCTACTCATCATCCCATCGACAAAAAAAAAAGAAACGAGTAATCATTCTTATCTTGACCTAAACATAGTAACCACCGGAGTTTGAGCCTTATCTTCTTTACTCACTTGGAGTGGTCTCACAAAAGCGAATTGCTTCCCAACAAAACAAACGAAAAAGTGAGATGTATTGGGGGAACTTTTATGGATCAAAGTAGGTGTGTGGAACACTATGCATTGTTTTCTTGTGCCGAATGAACATCTTGCTGTCTTTTATCTAGGAATCTACTAAAGAAGACACACAATCATCTATCAGTGCATATCTTATCAATCAGGACCCCAAACGTGGACTCTCCTTAACAATGGAGGATCCCAAAAAAGCCATTAAAATAAAGGACTCGTAAAAAGCAATGCTAAAATAATTTAAGATAACTCTAAAACTTGTTTTCGATGAATTATTTTCTAAAGTTTTATCCTCGTTTATAGAATTAATTTTATTTATATTTTGCACATGTTATCGACTTTTGTAAAGCTTATTTAGTATGTGATAGGAAATCTATCGTTAGTTGACATGCAATTCCCACATTGATAGAAATAATAGAAGATAAGAACAATAATTGAAGAAGCTTTATTGTAGAAATGAAATAGCTTTAGCTTGAATATATTAAGCTTCCCTCATTAGAATAAACAGAATAGAGAGATTTCGGGGAAATCTTATCCTCTATCAAGTTGGAAAAATCTTATCTTCTATCACACATAAGATCTAAATTATCCTCCATCGGCTTTCAAAACATAGAAATACAAACTTCGTTATCGTTCATTATAACAAATATGGAAATTATAAACTTTCTTCTCTCTCGTTCTTCTAAATCCCTATTTCTTTTTTTATGATAAAAGAAAGTCATTATAAACTTACTTCTGCTCCTTCAAAAATATAAAAACATATCTATTATGAAATTTAATGTTGTGGCAAAAGAGTCGGCATGACTAGGTTCAATCTCAAAGATGCAGTGTCACCCACTTGAGGATCTAGTGATGTGACGGGAGAACTAAGTCAGGTTGGGAAGCACCTCATCAGTCAGCTCGAGGCAAGCCTTCGATTACTGCTCCTTCCTGGTAAGAAAAAAAGTTAACATTAGGAGGGGGATTCTCGACTTGACCACTTCGAAGTTTAAATCAGCTCAAGGTGGTATATAGGTGTTTGAAGTGTGCTCCTTTATTATGGGGAGGGGATTAGTTTTTATACTTATTTGTTGGAGGTGTTTGAAGTGTGCTCCTTTATTATGGGGAGCATAATATTTTTACCTTAGGAGCACAATAATTTCATCTTCGAAGAGCAATATTTTTATCTTAGAGACATCTAAGATATTCATACCTATACGAATCTGGATGACATAAACAATATTTTCTCATAACAATACGTAATAATTTTGATCTTTGTTTTTTGCTTCTCAAATAATAAAGTTTGATTATTTTAAGATTGATGTGGAGCCCATTGGCGCTGGATTGAATTATGTTGGTCACATTAAAAATAAAAAAACCCAAATGGACTGAAAAGATCCAAAAGACTTTAAAAACCAGTCATCGTGAATGTGCATTGCTCTTGATTGGCCAAGTCACCATCAGTTTCCGATAATATAATAGAAAGGTTGCATGAATCCTGCGAACTAATTAGGCAGGTGTTGCCACTCAAATCTAAATCCTCGATCTGTTTCCGATAATATAATAGAAAGGCTTAACCATTCAATCACTGATTAGCACAGTCTATTCTGACGAGGTTGTCGTTTTTGGATTTTTTTTCTAAACTAAATTGATAAAAGAAAATTCAATTATGTGACCATAAAATCGAAAAACATAGGCTGTGAGTAGGACACCTAATGTACTTATGAACTTATCTCACGTGCAAGAATATTACGTAATTATCAATTAACCATTGGATAAAACAAAGAGTAAACAGTGATACCAAAAATTACTATTAAAAAAAGAAGCCAATACATTTATGAATATTATTAACAAAATTTGATCTAAATTTTTGCATATATATCATTAATTTATATAATTAATATTATACTATATATTATTTAATTTTTGTTTCATCAAATGGCTTATATAATATTCATAGATATATTCGAATATAAGATATATCACTTATATAATATTGTGTCTCAACAAAGACATTGAACTGAATCCATACAAATGTAACAATCGACTGAACCTAATATAATCCAGAAACTTATTAGTTCATATTTGGATCTTAAAAGGATCCAATCTGATACCATCACGACAGGGACATCATTTACAGGCTAGTAAGAATGCTTCTTATCATGTGATAGGACGTCTGCGGTGCCACTTAAGCCGTATCTGCGGTCACTGAAGCCCATGTGTATAAGATAGAAGAATGTGGTTTAGCGTATGGCTCGCATCACCCCCAAACAAGACGAGCAAGTTTCGTGCAGTGGATTTAGGTAACCCGTCTCCATCTTGGAGGACGACAGCTCATTTATCTCGAGGAAATCGTGTCTTCCCAGTGTACCCATCTGCCTCTGTGGTCGAGTTCATTTCCTCTCTCTTCCATCTCGATGATCGCTGGCGGAGTACCTGTTGTACTTACACTATTATGTTCGTCCCCTTGGCTTGCTATGGCGTAGGTTCCACTTCAGGTTCCTGTGCCTGTGTAACACATGCCATGGAGGTGGACAATCACGCTATCTCATCTACTCTCTCACGGCCGAAGGACCACTGGTCATTGGGCCATCACTCTGCGATCCTACTGCCAGCAAACGGTGGTGGGGGTGGCATAAAAAAGAAGAAGAAAATTCATGCCCGCGTCAATGATATGATCAGTCGAATTTGTCAGGCAGCGATGTGTCTTTTTTCTGTGTGCTTGTGATCATTCAGTAATTCTTCCCTCCTTTCTCTCTCTTGAAAGAAAACAATGGCTTTTTATCTTTGCAGAACGTACAATGACTCATTCATTCACCTTTCACTTTGCAGTATAGTTTCGGGACCGTATCATACGTCGGGTACGACGTCGGGGGGCATCGTTTCCAGCCTTGCAAGTTGCAAGGCATAGACGTTGCTACTGCAACAGGGTTAATAGGAAAAGCAGCTGCTGGGATAAATCCTGACCTCTCTTATTGCTATTTATGAGATGACAATGGGAGGCAATGTTGCTGCATAGCACGGGGCGGAGCGAATTGGGGAGACATGGCGTGGGGAAGAGGAGCGATGCTGGTGGCCCTCGTCGTGGCCTTGTGCCTGAGCGCACTCGGGGCGGACGCCCAGCTCAAGGTTGGATACTACTCCTATGGCTGCCCAGCAGCTGAGCTCATTGTTAAGGAGGAGGTCGAGAAGGCTCTGATAGATGACCCTGGCGTCGGTGCTGACCTTCTCCGGATGCACTTCCATGACTGCTTCGTGAGGGTGAGTTCCTTCTCGACACCTTGATGTATTATTGCATACACGGATTCGTTTGTGTTGGAATTGGATGAATGGCCGTGCACACCACACCAGGGTTGCGATGGCTCGGTTCTTATCGATTCGACGGAGGACAACACCGCCGAGAAGGATGCACAAGTCAATCTAACCCTCGAAGGATTTGAGATTATCGACGCTATCAAGGAAAAGTTGGAGGCCGCCTGCAAAGGAGTCGTCTCGTGCGCAGACCTTCTGGCATTCGCCGCCAGAGACAGCGTCGTACATGTGAGCTTCATTGATGCTCTGTATTCCCCTGCTGCCGATTCAAGCGATTGATATCGGCATTAGCTTCTCGATGTAGTCATTTAACTTGGGATTGAACTGGTGGTATTGGACAGTACGGAGGAATTCACTACAGAGTCCCTGCAGGCAGAAAAGATGGAACGGTATCCAAGGAAGGCGACACGAGCATTCTCCCTTCGTCGGCCCTTGACCTCACTGAGCTCACAAAGTTGTTCATCTCCAAGGGGTTGAGCCAAAATGACATGATCACTCTTTCAGGTAATAATTAAGAAGCTCCCGCGACTCACTACATAATCAAAAGCGCACGCAGAGAGATCTGAGATAGCTTCCACGCGCGTGCAGGAGCGCACACGGTCGGCATCGCGCACTGTGACGCCTTCACCGACAGGCTGTACGACACAGACGAGACGCTGGATCAGAAGTACGCAAAGGCGCTGCGGAAGCAGTGCCCTCCGGGCAGCAACAACACGGTGTCGATGGACCCGAAAAGCCCTCAAAGGTTCGACAACCATTACTACAGGAGCCTCCTGAAGAACCGAGGGCTGTTCACCTCGGACCGGACCCTCCTTTCCACGCAGGGCACGACGACGCAGGTGAAGCGGCTCGCGAGCAACTACAAGCGCTTCCAGCGGAAGTTCGCGGCTGCCATAGTGAAGATGGGCCAGATCGGAATCCTCACCGGGAGCGAGGGCGAGGTTCGCGCCAATTGCAGGAAGATCAACTGATGATGACTGCCATTGACAAACGAGACAGATCCCTTTCGGTGGAGTACTTCATCATCTTATATATATATAGATATGTATATTTTATTTGTTGGAGATTGCCTGTATTGTTTCATGTGATTCTTCTTCTTCTTCTTCTTCTCCTCCCTTCTTGAAATATGTCTATCTTTGATGAATAATGAGGGTGTCAAAGACATGTTTTGGGAATCATCTCATCTGTGCGTGTCGGTGAAATGAGCTGAGATTTCTTTCTCCTTTTTCTTTATGGTGTTGAACTTTTATTATATTTTAGTGCAAAGCAAAAGCCACACCACTGCCTATGGTATTATATCTTCAATCATTGATGTAGAATTGGATCTCCTGCTACGGTCGATGATAATGCAATGCAATCATTGATGTAGAAGCCGCCGATGGAGAAGTTGAAACTACCGAGCAATTCGACAATTGCAATACGTGGTAGCAGCCACAGACGAGCAAATGCAAGTTGGAAGTTGTCGGTCCTCATCGTGTGATGTGAAGCGGTCTCGTGTCCAACCCAAATCGGTCGCTTATTGCAACGCTAACTCTCCTACTTACTCAGATTAGTTGAATTAATAATTATTGTTGTTACGGGAATCGATTAAATGTTACCATCCCCATCATTTTCTTGGAAGAGAGCAATTTTCAGCACAACTGTTATTTCTGTGATGTCCAATGCATTTGGTCTCATGACCAATAATGCAGGGAGCCCCATCTGGAGCTGTTACTGCTTGATTATTATATTGGGTATGTGGATCCTAAACGAAGTCCATACCCGTTATTCGTACTTGCTCCGTTAACAGTAACGGATAGGGCTCGGGGTTATTGGATAGCAGCGATGATGGGTTCCAGCGATGACGTTGAATCAAACCCGTTGCAAGATGAAATTAGCGACCACTTCATGAGTTGATCGATGCAGTCTCCCACGGGTGGAGCCCTGTGTTTCAACCCACATGGTGAGGAGATTAAAATAACCCCAATAACAGATGGATAAGACTTGAGAGCAGGCATCATGTCCTAATCCAAGATTCACAAGCACAGCGACCAACCAACAACCACATTAAATTGTAACACGAAAGAGGGACGAAGGTTTCATATATTATCAGACCTTTTTCTCAGAACAAATTATACTACCGACAATAGGATTGTCTTGACAATCCTGTCGCTGTAAAGCAGCATTGGCTCATCAATCGATCTCTATAGTGTGTAAATTTCTTAACAGGAAGGCCTCTAATAGACTACACCAAAGAACAGCTGCTCTAAAGTAAATGTAATGTCATAGTGGAACGTGTCCAAATTATATATAATGTGTGGGCCCAAATTAGGTCAAGAAATCCGGTCCAAGCATGCTTATTGTACAGAGTCGCCGACATAGTCTTTCGTTCTTTGACTGTTGCCACGCTGTGATATGGAACTGAACAGGAACGCCATAAAGCCGATGCAATCCTTATCGGATTGGTTATTTGCAGGATTCAACTTTGGTGTAACCACTGAAACCTGGATCACATCGAACAGCAAATGCATGCATCAGAATATTGGGTAATGGTTGGCGGGACAGCCCAAATCCATCTGTCTCCCGCATTAATGCACAAAATTTTCTTCGTCTCCAACACAAAATGCGAATAAAGAACGACTTATCTCTCACTCTTAATTCATCGATCGCGTAATTCGATGACCACTCACATGGAAGCAAGCAGCCAAATCAATTCCTTGTTCTTTCAACTGGATCATCCACCATTTTATCTCTAAAATATGCATTTTTGGCCACATGTTCTTGGTGAACCGTCCATGTCTCTAGCCACATCCACACTCTATAATGCTAGCTAAAATATGCATTAGTTAGCCGACCCCTGTGATTTTTGGAGATTCTTAATGCATATTGTTTCACATCCTGACAGTGCACATGAATTATGTTTCTATTTGTAACATTTACCACGACAGAAGCTCTAAGTTATTTCAGTAGCAGCCGAAGCTGCATGACAAACTCGCACATGATTAGCTAATGGCGGGACAGCATTCGAGCTAAGCACTCATGTCACCGGTCGCCAGACGGGGCCCCACGTTGTGTTGAGGAGCTGTAAGGCAGTGATTCGTTCACGTATCTGCTCGGTGTTGTCTTAGTTTTTGGAGAGGGGTAATGGTTTGGTGACGGCTTCCAGCTTCACATGGGTCTGCCACTGATAATGGGCATTATTTGGCGCGTCTTTGTTCTATAAAGAGGGACAAGACCTCATTGCACCACAACACCACATAGCCGAGCCCACTAAGATTTAGAGGAAGATGGCTTTGGGAAGAGGAGAGATGTCGCTAGCCATCATTGTGGTCTTGTGTCTCAGCGCAATGGGGACAGAAGCCTATCTCAAAGTTGGCTTCTACTCCTACAGCTGCCCTAAAGCGGAGGAGATCGTTAAGGAGGAGCTTGATAAGGCTCTGCAGGAAGACAAGGGCATTGGCTCTGACCTTCTCAGGATGCACTTCCATGACTGTTTCGTGAGGGTTAGTTCCTCTTTCACACCTTATCTTACTTGTTTACCTGACCTTCTCAGGATGTGATGAAGAGTAAATGAGGTTGACGTTGTGTTCGGGATGGATCGTGTCAGGGTTGCGATGGCTCACTTCTCATTGACTCGACCAAGGACAATGCCGCTGAGAAGGATGGGAAACCCAACGAAACCGTTGAAGATGAAGGGTTTGAAGTCATCGACAAGGTCAAGGAGAGGTTGGAGGCTGAATGCAAAGGAACGGTCTCATGCGCAGACATTCTTGCATTCCTCGCCCGAGACAGTGTTGCACATGTAACGTTCTTTGACTCCACACTCGCATGATTACCAGAGCATAGTGGTCATTAGCTTAACTTGGTCTTCTACACCATGAGAAAAATCAGTAGCAGTGACTTAGAAGCGATCGATTTATAGTTTATGGACTCCAGTTTACGATGTAGAACTCTTTCTAACTCGGAATCGAACCGGCGTTGTGCAGTACGGAGGAGTTCACTACCCAGTCCCTGCCGGCAGAAGAGATGGAAGGATCTCCAGATCAAATGACACGATCGATCTCCCTCCTCCAACATTTAAACTTGGTAATCTCACGAAGTTGTTCGTCTCGAAAGGGTTGAGCCGTGACGACATGGTCGCTCTCTCAGGTATGTGAAGATTGGAATGACACTTAGGGTATCAACTCCTCGTGCATGACGCTGAGTAACGACGACTGCGGTGTCGTTTTGGTACACAGGAGCACACACCATCGGCATCGCGCACTGTTCTGCCTTCTCCGACAGGCTCTACAACTTCAGCCAGACGGTGAAGGCCGACCCGAGCTTGGACCCGAACTATGCTTCCCAACTGAGGGGCGAGTGCCCAACTGGGAGCGATAACGAGGTGGACATGGATCCGCCAAGCCCCCTCACGTTCGACAGCAGCTACTACAAGAACCTCCTAGCGCACCGCGGACTCTTCACATCGGACCAGACCCTCATGTCCAAGCACGGTACCGCGACGTTGGTGAAGCGGTTTGCCAAAAAGCCTGCGCTCTTCAAGAAGAAGTTTGCAGTTGCCATGGTGAAGATGGGGAGCATCGGCGTCCTCACCGGTGAACAAGGCGAGATACGTACCAACTGCAGAGTAGTCAACTGATGAGCGCGGATCACCGGAATATATGCCGTTCTATTGGATCTCATTTTTCTTAATCTCTTATATCCCTGAGGTTAGATCACCAATGGGGCATTAAGAGATTTCATTTATTGTTTGGTGTGTGTTTCATCGATGAATAAGAATTAGTGTGACTGACGTGTTTGAGAAATTAAGTTCATTTATGTTCTGTCAGTCTCGCAAATCGAGCAAATTAAATGGGATTCGTACTCTATTACAGTATCGGCTGCACTAAGTCTCTGGCTTTGACTGAGGTTCCACAAACTGGAACCTTATTTACCGTAGGTCTTCATCCATAGATTTGATAGATTCTCCATTCCAATTCTATTAATCCTACACGAGTTGACCAATTGCATCCAATTCGCGGCCCCGATTGAGGTATCACCACTTGGAGTCTTGAGTAGAACCTATTGGGATAACTCAGTGGGAATGATTTACTTTTAATTAACTCGAACTAGAACAAATATGTCGAATAAGAATTCGACACATTAAGTTTACACCAAAATTAATCCTTTTGTGTGTTTACAGTAAATACTCACTGTAGCTCCAGAACGAGGCTAAATGAAAGGAAATGGCACTTCAGTCCATAGTATCCAACCACAAGCCGCCGTATGATCTCGATTACTACTTGATTCAAGAAACTGTTATTTAGTCACTTGACACGGTCAAAGTTTCTGAGGATGACAGCTCTGCACTGATTAGAATACGCTGCGATCGCCAACCTCAAACCTTTAGTTAATGGACTATACATTTCAGCACCAAGTAAATTAATAGCGGATAAGGATCCATTCGTACATAAGATGCTTCAGCAGGTTCCAGTCTCCTTGACATGTTACCAGGTCTTGGCATATCTCATGCACCGTACATGTTGCAATTTACAATTAGCACCACAAAAAGCACCGTTATAGGTCCCTCGACATCTTGCTCGTAGGAAAGACTCACGTAACAAAGTTGGGCATGGACAGCTTGACCGACATCAATATCCGCTTTACATGCACGTCGTGGTACCACGAATGGGAGGGGAAGAGAAATGATCACGTCGTTATAAATAGGGCATGCAGTGGAAGGCCTCATTGCATCACATCGATATATCTCCGAGAGAGATGGCTTTGAGAAGAGGAGCGACGCCACTTGCCATCGTCGTGGCCTTGTGCCTGATCGCAGCAACAAGAACAGAAGCCCAGCTCAGAGTGGGGTTCTACTGCCGTATCTGCCCTAAACCTGAGCTCATTGTCAAGCAGGAGGTTGAGAAGGCTGTAAGGGCTAATCCTGGCATCTCTGCCGGCCTTCTCAGGCTGCACTTCCATGACTGTTTTGTTGGGTCCAGCCCATATGTGGGTTTGGACAATTGGGTCTATTGAGCCCAAATGCACAGATCAGATTGCAACGGGCCGCGTGCTGAGAAAAAAGAGGAGAGAGAAATAGAGAGAGAAAGTAAGGTTTCTGAGTTTTTCTGCTTGACGATCGGTGGCCAAACGTTGTCAGTTTCGGCCCAAATTTTATGTGGAGAATCCTTGCAGCAAACTCTACAGTCCTAACGGTGTTGATCTGCAGTTTACCCTCTCTAAGGTACTTTCCTATGATATCCACTTTGTGAGATCTAGAATTCTCTTTTGAGGAGATCCATCCTACGTGATGAAGATATGCTATCCTTGAGCCAAGATCTATGTTCTTGATGTTATTCTGATCCTCTAGTTATTCTAGAGAAGACCTACTGTAAACCTGTTATCATTATTATTGATAGTGGAAGTTTGAGGTGGACTACGGTCCCGTGGTTTTTCCCACATTGGGTTTTCCACGTTAAAAAGATTTGGTCTCACTGTGTGATTGATTTATTGCTCTATTGTTTATGTTGTGCTGATTGATATTAGCATTTTGATATCAAGTTGGTATTTTGATGAGGAACCTATTTTGATACACAAAGAGGGAAAAGAATTATTCCGCATTAACAAGTTTCTTCCCAACAAGTGGTATTAGAGCATCAGGTTGTTTGGTGCTAGTTTTCTTTTGTGATTGAAATGAAGTCAGATGGTATGATTAAATTGAACTCATCAAATTATTCCACTTGGAGGCGTCTGATGGAAGATTTGCTCTATTGCAAAGATTTGTATAAGCCTATCAAGGTTAAAGATGAACCTTCTATTATGGACGATGAAGAATGGGAAGTTCAACATAGAAAAGCTATTGCCTATATTAGAAGATGGATGGATATAAACTTGCATGAGCATATTTCAGATGAAATCAGAGCTGATGTTGTTTGGCAAAGGTTAGAAAATCTCTTTGCGAAAAAGACAGTGGGAAATAGAATTTCTCTCCTCAGAAGGCTTGTAAATTTGAAATATAAAGATGGTGGCAATATTGTTGAGCACATAAGCCTATTTCAGAGTCTTGCAAACAAGTTGGTTGCTATGAAAATGAATATAGATGATGAGATGCAGGGATTATTACTTCTCAGCTCTTTACCAGAAAGTTGGGAAACGTATGTGGTGACTATTTGTAACTCCACGCCAGAGGGGACTCTAACCATAGATATGGTTAAAGACAGTTTGCTAAATGAAGATGCAAGAAGGAAAGAACAGGGTGAATCTTCTTCTGGTGCATTTGTTACTGAAAAACAAGAAAGACGTGGAAGAAGTCATAGCAGAAATCCATATGGTTATAGAGGAAGATCCAAGTCTAGAAGAGATATCAAATGTTTTCACTGTAATAGGCCAGGTCACATGAAGAAAGAGTGTAGGTTTTGGAAGCGAGAACAGAATGAAATGAAGAAAAATGAGAAAGAGATCAATACAGTTGCTGCTGAAGGTAATATCACTATTGTCTGTGATGAAGGTTGTGTTAGCCTTGTAGCTCAGGACAGTAACTGGGTAATTGACTCTGGGGCTTCATTTCATGTTACTTCTCATGGTGATTTCTTTAGATCTTACACTGTTGGTGATTTTGGTAATGTTAGAATGGGAAACAATGGTACATCTAAGATTGTGGGTATTGGAGATATTTGCTTGGAGACCAGTATTTGGAGCAAATTAATACTCAAAGATGTAAGGCATGTTCCAGATATTCGTCTTAACTTGATATCTACAGGTAGACTTGATGATGAGGGCTTTGCACATTATTTTGGTGAAAGTAAATGGAAACTCACTAAAGGTTCTCTAATTGTGGCAAAAGGAAAGAAGATTAACTCTTTTTATGTCATGGAAGCTAAGCTACATAAAGGAGAGATTAATGCAATTCGAAAAGGTGAAAGTATAGATCTTTGACATAAGAGGCTTGGACATATCAGCGAGAAGGGACTTCAAACTCTTGCTAGAAAGCAGTTCTTACCAGAGTTGCAAGGTACATCTCTTAAATCTTGTGATCATTGCTTAGCTGGAAAAACACATAGAGTTGCATTTCAGACATATCCATCATCTAGAAGATCTGATGTTATTGATTTAGTTCATACTGATGTTTGTACTATGCAAACTAGAACTCTTGGAGGTGCTCTTTATTTTGTTACTTTTATTGATGACCATTCTAGAAAAGTGTGGGCTTTTGCTTTGAAATCTAAAGACCAGGTACTCGATGCTTTCAAGGAGTTTCATGTCAATGTTGAAAGAGAAACTGGCAGAAAGCTAAAGTGTGTTCGATCAGATAATGGTGGCGGGTACAGGGGTCCTTTTGAGAATTATTGCAGGTTTCATGGAATCAGGCTAGAGAAAACAGTTCCTAAAACTCCTCAGCAGAACGGTGTGGCAGAAAGGATGAACAGAACCATTGAAGAAAGGATTAGGTGTATGCTTTCCCACGCCAAGTTACCAAAGTCATTTTGGGGGGAGGCTATGAGAACTACAGTTGACCTGATAAATCTTTCTCCATCAGTTCCTCTGCAAGGTGATGTTCCAGAGAGAGTATGGAGAGGAAAATATATATCTTATAATCATTTGAGAGTCTTTGGGTGTAAAGCATTTGTTCATATTCCCAAAGATGAGAGGTCCAAGCTTGATAATAAGGCAAAAGCATGTATCTTCTTGGGATATGGTCATGAAGAGTTTGAGTACAGATTATGGGATCCAGTGAACAAGAAGATTATTAGAAGCAGAGATGTTGTGTTTCTTGAAGACCAATTGTTTGATGATGGTGATAATGTTGAGAAGCCAGAAACCTCTGTTTATATTCCTTGGAGTTTGGGTCCAGTTCCTTCACCTGTAGTTCATGATGATCATGGGGGAGATGAACAAGAAGATTGTGGTGAGAATACTAGTGATGATACACCTACAGTTGATGATGCTGAACCAACTGAACAAGCACCTCCACCACCAGTTGAGATTCCATTGAGAATATCCACTAGAGAGCGACAACCCTCTACCAGATATCCTCCATATGAGTATGTTATGCTTACTGACGGGGGAGAGCCAGATACTTACCAAGAAGCTATTCTACATGAGAATAAGAATGAGTGGGTTAATGCCATGCAAGAAGAGATGAGATCCTTGCTTGAGAACCATACCTATGACTTGGTAAAGTTGCCCAAAAAGAAGAAAGCTCTCAAGAATAAGTGGGTTTATAAATTGAAGACTGAAAATAATAGCTCACAACAAAGATACAAGGCACGACTAGTTGTGAAAGGATTCAGTCAGAAGAAAGGTATTGACTTTGAAGAAATATTTTCTTCGGTTGTGAAAATGTCCTCTATCCGAGTTGTTCTTGGTTTGGCTGCCCGCTTAAATTTAGAAGTTGAACAACTTGATGTGAAAACAGCATTTCTTCATGGTGATTTAGAAGAAGAAATTTACATGGAGCAACCAGAAGGTTTCAAAGTCAAGGGAAAAGAAAATCTGGTATGTAAGCTTAGGAAAAGCTTATATGGACTCAAACAGGCACCTAGACAGTGGTACAAGAAGTTTGATTCCTTTATGATGAGCCAAGGGTATGATAGAACCACATCTGATCATTGTGTGTTTATGAAGAAATTTTCAGATGATGATTTTATTATTTTACTGCTATATGTTGATGATATGTTGATTGTTGGCCATGATGTTGGAAAAATTGAAAAGCTTAAAAGAGAGCTAAGTAAGTCTTTTGCCATGAAAGACTTAGGATCGGTGAGACAAATACTTGGCATGAAGATTCTTCGTGATAGGAAGAAAAGGAAGATTTGGCTATCTCAGGAGACTTACATTGAAAAGGTTCTTGAAAGATTCAACATGAGTAAAGCCAAAGCAGTTTGTTCCCCACTTGCAGGTCATTTCAAGCTTAGTTCGAAACAATGCCCTACAAGTGAGAAAGAAAAAGAAGAAATATCCAGAGTGCCTTACTCATCTGCAGTAGGCAGTTTGATGTATGCTATGGTTTGTACTAGGCCAGATATAGCTCATGCAGTTGGAGTTGTTAGCCGATTTCTCTCAAATCCTGGAAAGAAACATTGGGCAGCAGTGAAATGGATATTAAGATATCTAAGAGGTACTTCCAGGTTAT
The DNA here is from genome assembly GCF_036884655.1 of Musa acuminata AAA Group. Classification (NCBI taxonomy): domain Eukaryota; kingdom Viridiplantae; phylum Streptophyta; class Magnoliopsida; order Zingiberales; family Musaceae; genus Musa; species Musa acuminata. The sequence goes on from NC_088356.1 coordinate 9,115,394, forward strand.
GTTTATGTTTTGGTGATGATGAACCTGTGTTAGAAGGGTACACAGATGCAGACATGGCAGGTGATACTGATTCCAGGAAGTCCACTTCGGGATTCTTGATGACATTTGCAGGAGGAGCAGTCTCTTGGCAGTCTAAGTTACAGAAGTGTGTTGCTCTATCAACCACAGAAGCAGAATACATAGCAGTTACTGAAGCCTGCAAGGAAGCTTTATGGATGAAAAAGTTTCTACAAGAATTGGGCTTGAAACAGGAAGTATATACTGTTTACTGTGACAGTCAGAGCGCTATTCACCTCTCCAAGAATTCAACATACCATTCTAGATCCAAGCATATTGATGTGAGATATCACTAGATTCGTGATGTGCTTGAGATGAAAGAATTACAGTTGGAAAAGGTGCATACCAATGATAATGGTTCAGATATGTTGACAAAGTCTTTGCCTAAGGAGAAGCTTGAAGCATGTAGGCGAAGAGCGGGCTTGGTACAACCCATCATATGAGCTGGAGGGGGAGAATTGTTGGGTTCAGCCCATATGTGGGTTTGGACAATTGGGTCTATTGAGCCCAAATCAGTAATTAAGAGAGAAAGGGCAAAATTGTGCAGGGTGTGTGTGCGCACATATCAGATTGCAGCGGGCGTGCGGCGGCGTGCTGAGAAAAAAGAGGAGAGAGAAATAGAGAGAGAAAGTAAGGTTTTTGAGTTTTTCTGCTTGACGATCGGTGGCCAAACGTTGTCAGTTTCGGCCCAAATTTTATGTGGAGAATCCTTGCAGCAAACTCTACAATCCTAACGGTGTTGATCTGCAGTTTACCCTCTCTAAGGTACTTTCCTATAATATCCACTTTGTGAGATCCAGAATTCTCTTTTGAGGAGATCCATCCTACGTGATGAAGATATGCTATCCTTGAGCCAAGATCTATGTTCTTGATATTATTTTGATCCTCTAGTTATTCTAGAGAAGACCTACTGTAAACATGTTATCATTATTATTGATAGTGGAAGTTTGAGGTGGACTACGGTCCCGTGGTTTTTCCCACATTGGGTTTTCCACGTTAAAAAGATTTGGTCTCACTGTGTGATTGATTTATTGCTCTATTGTTTATGTTGTGCTGATTGATATTAGCATTTTGATATCAAGTTGGTATTTTGATAAGGAACCTATTTTGATACACAAAGAGGGAAAAAAATTATTCCGTATTAACAGGTTTCTTCCCAACATGTTTCGTGAGGGTTAGTTCCTTCTGTCAAATATTACTCCATTACGTACTTTTCTTCATCTTGGTTGTTGTACAATCCTGTTATATGATCGTATCAGGGTTGTGATGGATCGGTCCTTATCGATTCAACATGGAGAAGTACTGCAGAGAAGGATACACTCCCCGACAAAAGCCTTCGAGGATTCGAAGTCATTGACAGAGCGAAGAGAAGGTTGGAGGCTGTCTACAGAGGGAAAGTCTCGTGCGCAGACATTCTCGCGTTCGCAGCCAGCGATAGTGTTGTACATGTAACGTTCCCCTGCCTCTTCTTCTTCGTCCTCTTCATCCAGTTTCAAACTGAAAGCACGCAGTACAATATAATTAGAGTCTTGTAATACTTGTCAACTTGCAAATCGGTGGTAATGCAGTACAGAAAAGTTTCTACCAAGTCCCTGCAGGACGAAGGGATGGAAGGATTTCCAGGGCTGCCGATGTGATCGATCTCCCTCCTCCAGCCTTTAACCTCAGCCTCCTCGATCCATTCTTTACCAAGAAAGGTTCGAGCCTAGATGACATGATCACACTCTCAGGTAATCAGAAGCGATTGCATATATATATATATATATATATATATATATATATATATATATATATATATTGATCTCTTATGGGCGGACAGCTCATTGATTCAGTCGATAGTGGACTTTAATAGTCTACCGCCTCAACTCTATTTTCTCATTTAAACTAAATCCTAACCTTTTTAATCATTAAGACGTGTGGCAATTAGAGAAGAAAAAAGGGGCAATAGTGGCTGTGAAAAAGAGAGACACAGCAATGGTAGTTAGGGAAAAAAAATAAGAGAAAAAGGAAAGGGAAGAAGACAAGGATAATGCAGAGACTGTTCTCAATCATCCATGCAGTATTATCACCTTAGGTTAGATCAGATTTATAGTAAACTCTTGCTGTAATTTTTGAGGAGATTTTGGATATTGTGCACAATAACATAATCATTGTATTCTAGTTATTCTCTTATGATTGTTGCTTAGGTTTTGAGCAAGATATTCTGATATTTATATATTCATTATTCTTATAATGGATTTTCTCTAACTTATCCCATAATTTTTACCCTTCATATTGGATGGGTTTTCATGTAAATCTTATTGTCTTATTTGATTGTGATTTCTGTATAATTTCATTATGTGTTATGACCTACTTGTATTTGGTCGTATACAAAGTTGCTTTTTATCCCATCAACTAATGTCAAAGTAAGGTTTTGATGATTTAATTTTTGTATTCAAACATAAAAATCGGTAGTACTTCTCACATGGTTAGCTTGAATGGAAACAATTAGATAACATGAAAATCATGAATGAAAGATCTCTTGTATTGTAAGGATTTTTATAGACTTTGCAAGGGGATAGTGCAAAACCCACAACTATGACAGATGATGAATAGAAGAGGTTATACCAAAAAACATTTGGGTTTATTCAACAATGGTTTGATGACAATGTCTTTTATCATGTTTCTACCGAAAGTTCTACATACTCTCTTTAGAAAAAACTGAAGATCTCTACAAAGAAAAAACAACTGATAATAAAGCATTCTTGATCAGAAAACTTGTAAACTTGAAATATAAAGAGGGTGCTTCTATCGTCGAGTATTTGAATAAAATGTAGAGTATCACTAACCAATTATCCTCAATGAAAATGTCTCTTGATGATGAGTTGCAAGCAATATTACTTCTCAGTTCATTGTTAGAAAGTTGGGAGACACTAATAGTTTCCCTTAGTAATTCTACGCCAAATTGTGTTATCACTATGAGTCAAGTAATAAGCAGTTTGTTAAATGAGAAGTTGAGAAAAAATTCAACAACATCTTAGATTGATTCATAAACACTTATTTCGGATAATAGAGGAAGGTCAAAAGCCAAGGATAGAAGCGGCTCATGCATGGGTAGAAGAAGTCAATGTCAAGAAAAGATATTATTTATTATAACTGTAGTGAGAAAGGACATTACAAGAATCAATGCAAGTAACCTAAGAAGAACAAGAAAAATGAGAAAGAAATAGAGCCTATAGAATCAAAAGATAATACCATAGTTATAGTACAAGGTGGTGATTATATGATTTTATCTCATTTTGATAATATTTTTTCTTGTATGTCAGGATCTTGAGTAGGTGATTGACACATGTGCTTCTTATCATACTACATCACGGAGGGAGTTATTTACTACCTACAAGTCTAAAAATTTTGGTGTTGTCAAGATGGACAACTATGGTAGGGCGAACATCATTAGCATGAGTAATATCCATATAAAGACCAATCTTGGTTGCAAGTTGGTGCTTAAGAATATGAGGCATGTGGTTGACTTAAGGCTGAATTTAATTTCAGTTGAAAGGCTAGATAATGAAGACTATAATGACCGATTTCATAGAGGGCAATGGAAGCTCAGTAAAAGTTCTCTTGCTATAGTTAGTAGAAAGAAATATCATACCTTATACTTGTTGTAGGCTAAAGCTTGTGGTGAACAGTTAAACGCTACATGGAAAGACTTCAGGATGGAGTTGTGGTATAGACGACTGAGACACATAAATAAGAAAAGACTGCAAGTTCTTTCCAAGAGATAGGTATTGTCAAACCTCAAAGATACATGTCTGAATCATTGTATTGATTGTTTTGTTGGTAAACAATATAGAGATTCATTTGTTAGTTCTACTTTATCTAGAAAGTTGCATGCCTCAAATCGTATTTATGCAGATATATTTAGTCCTTTGAGGACAAAAATTTCTAGTGGACCTGTTATTGTTTCTGGTATTAGTAGTGCACTTTATTTTATCACTTTTATAGACAACTTTTTTAGAATAGTTTGGGCCTATACTATGAAGATCAAAGATCAAGTTATTAATATCTTCAAAACTTTCATGCTAGAGTTGAAAGGGAGACAGAAATGCAATTGAAATATATAAGATCAGATAATTATGGTAAACACATAAGATTGTTTATTGATTATTACAGGTCACATGACATCCAACATGAGGTGACAATTCCTGATACACCTTAGCATAATACAATTGTAGAGAGAATGAACCACACAATCATGAAAAAGATCAGATGTATGCTTTCATAGGCCAAGATACCTAAAAGGCTTCGAGATGAGACTTTGACGACTATAGTTGATGTGATTAACTTGTCACCTTGTACAACCCTAGATAGTGATATTGCAGAGTATGTATAGTCAGAAAAAAATATTTTCTACAAGCATTTGAGAGTGTTTGATTGTCATGCATTTGCATATATTCCAAACAATAAGAGGTCTAAGCTGAATGGTAAGACTAAAGAATGTATTTTTCTTGGCTACTCACATGATCAGTTTGGTTATAGGCTTTGGGATCTAGAAAAGCAGAATGTGTTTAAAAGTAGAGATGTGGTTTTCTTTAAAGATTAAACTATTAAGGATTTAAAGGAGGCACTAACCAAGACTTCTACAAAAGAATTAGAAAATTATGACTCAATTACTCCCAGTATATAGGGTGATAAGAGAGATGTGTAGGACGATGGTGTAGAGCCCGATTTTGATCTACCTGTAGGATATGTTGAGCAAGAAGAAGTTGGGGAGCAACTTCCCACAAAATCTTAGTTGATAAGATCTTTACCTTCTAGAAGATACTCTACATATGAGTATATGATGCTGTTGGGAAATCTTGGGGGCGACATCACATGCGCAGCGGAAGAATAAGAAAACAAAATCCCCGATTCCCAAAGAGATGTTCGTCGTCGTTCGAAGATTGGTGCGCAAAATCCGCAAAACTTAAAACTACGTATAGAGTATATTGTGTTACTTAGGGATATCGTATATCCCTGTTTCCTTGCAGATCCTTAGGAGAGGGTGAATGAGGTCAAGCGTCCTCCTCTCTAGCGGTGATCCACACAGTAGGGTTGCGACGATGCTCCTCAAAACTCAAGGCCTGCTCTAAGGTGGAGAGAGAGAGGAGAATAGGAGAGGCAAGCAAAGGCTCTAGCCCATGAGGCTCTGAATCCCTCCTATTTATAGAGGTCCCCTGTTAAACCCTAATGGGTCCTCCCCTAGTGGGTATTGGATCTGCATCCAATAAGACAAGGGCTCCGTCAGATATCTCATATCCGAACCTCTACTCATCGCAATGCCTACCATATGTGTGTGACCCTCTAGGCCCAATATCGAGCTGGCCGTGAGTCATACCTATCAGAACTCCTTCTAACTCAATGAATTATTATATCTGTAATAATTCACTCGACTCATCGACTACGGACATACTAGGCCACTACGCCGTAGTCCCCAAACGATACAGGGGAATCCAATCCATTGGACCTGTCTGTCCTCAGTTACCGTGTACCTATAGTCCATCATCCATCTAATATCCCAGAGACCGTATATCGAGCATGGTGTTGTCATACCCATACGGTTTCTACTCGAGTCTCGCTCTAATCGGATTCTCCCGGAGAACTCTTTCTCTCTCAACCCGAATGACCCTAGTCAGGGATTTGTCTGAGCAAGAACACATGGGATATTCCTCTCATGACGCTGAGAGTGGATGATCCTCTATCGACACTCAATAGCCCTCGTAAGGTTGACTGCCACTCCCAATGACCAACTGTACTAGATCTGGGACAGCCAAACCTATAAGTCTGGTGTCAAAGAGTGGAGCTCTCATACAGGACATCCTTAGTGTCTCAAGTCTAAGGACCAGATATACCACTAGGATTACGGAATCGCTGTCTGACAATAAGGCATCATCAACCATCCAGCATTCCGTAAGCGGATCAATCAGTGAACTCATTCTCCAATGAGCACTTGTACTGTATCCCTAGTGTTCCTACACGAGCAGCTATGAGACCAGCTGCATCCATCATATGGACGGGTATATAGCACACCAGTCTGTCCGGTTATCACGATGTCCCTCTCGAGTAACCTATGACCGGGATTATTTAGGATATGTGTTTAAAGGTGAATCAATCTCATTATCATGATCTCATCACGATCCGATTTCCATTGCACAAATCCAAGGACATCACAATATATATATGAATTTATGCAATAGTTATAAAGTGATATGCGCCAAAATATAATAAGCAAAAAGATTCTGTATCAAGTCACACGTGCCATCACTCACGTGATTGGCTTGCTGGGCACCTATGACTATCAATCTCCCACTTGACCTAAAGCCAATCACCTATGTGTCTGATCCCCATCAGACCCCTGTGACGCTCAAAGACAATCTGAGACAACGGCTTTGTCAATGGATCTGCAATGTTATCTTCGGATGGAACTCTTTCCACTACTACATCTCCTCGAGTTACGATCTATTTGATATAGTTGAAACCTCCTCAGAACACTTCTGATGAGACCCAGGTTCCCTTATTTGAGTAATCGCCCCGTTGTTGTTGTAATATAGGGAGATCGGCTCCTTGCTACCCGGCACGACGCCCAAATCTGTAATGAACTTCTTCAACCAGACTCCCTCCTTTGCTGCATCTGATGTAGCAATGTACTCCGCCTCTATGGTCGAGTCAGTAGTGGTATCTTGCTTGGAACTCTTCCAGCACACTGCTCCTCCATTCAAGGTGTACACATACCCTGAATTCGACTTGCTATCATCGACATCAGACTAAAAACTTGAGTCAGTGTAGCCTTCAACCTTAAGGCTATTACCTCCATATACTAGTAAAAGATCCTTAGTCCTTCTCAAGTACTTAAGGATACACTTTACTGCTTTCCAGTGCTCAAAGCCTGGATCCGCCTGATACCTGCTCGTGACACTCAGAGCATGCGCTATATCAAACCTAGTACATAGCATGACATACATGATAGACCCTATTGCTGAGGCATAAGGTATCATATTCATGTTCGCCCTTTCTTCTGAAGTCTTTGGGGACATACTCGTAGAAAGCGATATCCCATGTCTCATCGGTATGAGACCTCTCTTGGAATTTTCCATGCCAAACCTTTTGACAATGGTTTCTATGTACCTGGACTGGGATAAGCCAAGCATCCTCTTGGATCTATCTCTATAGATTCTAATCCCCAAGATATAGGATGCTTCCCCTAAGTCCTTCATGGAGAAGTGTCTAGATAACCAAGCCTTTACTGTGGATAGCATTCCTACGTCATTCCCAATGATCAGGATGTCATCCACATATAACACCAAAAAGGTGATAGCGCTCCCACTTACCTTCCTGTACACACAAGGCTCATCTTCGTTCTTAACGAAGTCATAAGATCTGATTGCCTCATCAAATCTTATGTTCCAACTTCGAGAAGCTTGCTTTAGTCCATAAATGGATCTAAGCAACCTACACACCTTATCTGGGCAGTTCTTGGACACGAATCCCTCAGGTTGCATCATATACACCTCCTCCTCGAGGTTCCCATTGAGGAATGCAGTTTTCACATCCATCTGCCAGATCTCATAATCATAGTGTGCTGCAATAGCCAATAGAATTCTAATGGATTTTAGCATTATTACGGGTGAGAAGGTTTCGTCGTAGTCAACACCTTGCCCTTGACGATACCCCTTAGCCACTAGCCTTGCTTTATAGGTCTCTACCTTTCCATCTACTCCGATCTTTTTCTTAAAGATTCACTTGCAACCGATGGGTACAATACCTTTGGGCGCATCAACTAGGTTCCAAACCTTATTAGAGTACATAGAATCCATCTCAGAATTCATGGCTTCTTGCCACTTCCCGGAGTCTATACTCATAATAGCCTCCTCGTAGGTCTGAGGATCAATATCCTCAACATCCTCTCCTCTAATATGTCCCACATATCTTTCAGGAGGATGTGATACTCTATCAGACCTGCGTAAAGTTGAAACTTGTGTATTAGGTACCTGAACAGACTCGGGCTGTAGAGTGGTGCTTGAGCTTGGTTCTCCAACCTCGCTCAACTCTATCATTCTCCCACTATCTCCGCCAAGAATGTGTTCCTTCTGAAGGAACACTGCTCTCTTAGCTACAAAGACCTTTTGGTCCTCGAGATGATAGAAATAATACCCACAAGTTTCCTTGGGGTATCCCACAAATTTGCATCGCTCTGTCCTTGATTCTAACTTATCGGGGTTGTGTCTTTTAACATAGGCAGGGCAGCCCCAAATCTTAACAATCTTAAGATCAGGCTTCTTCCCTTTCCATATCTCATATAGTGTAGACACTACCGACTTAGTTGGAACTCTGTTCAGAAGGTAAGCTGCGGTTTCTAGGGCATATCCCCAGAATGAGATGGGTAGGTCAGCGAAACTCATCATGGACCGTACCATATCTAATAACGTACGATTTCTCCTTTCAGAGACACCATTGAGCTGAGGTGTATAAGGAGGTGTCCATTGGGATAATATCCCATGGTCCTTGAGGAACTGAGTAAACTCTATACTTAAGTACTTACCTCCTCGATCTGATTGAAGAGTTTTGATACTCTTTCCAGTCTGGTTCTCCACCTCATTCTTATACTCTCTGAATTTCTCAAAGGCCTCGGACTTGTACTTCATTAAGTACACATATCCATACCTTGAGAAATCATCAGTAAATGTAATGAAGTAGGAGTAACCTCCAATGACATGAGTTGACATGGGTCCACATACATCCCTATGTATGAGTTCCAACAACTCAATGGCTCTCTCTCTAGTTCCACTAAATGGAGAGTTGGTCAGTTTTCCACGAATGCAAGGCTCACAAGTTGCATATGACACATAGTCGAATGGATCTAGATATCCATCATTTAGTAACTTTTGAATCCTTCTTTCATGGATATGACCTAGCCTACAATGCCACAGGTATGCACTGTTCAACTCATCTCGTTTCCTTTTGGACACATTTACATTCATGATATGTGGAGTAGTGTCTAACATAAATAAACCATTATGCAATGTTCCTTTCGTGATGATCTTATCATCTAATAATATCGAACAACCATTGTTCTCAAAAACAAATTTATATCCACTAACAGTTAAACATGAAATGGAGATAATGTTTTTGATAATAGATGAAACAAAATAACATGCATCTAATGCAATAAAAGCTCCACTAGGCAGATGTAGGGCGACCTCGCCAACAGCTACTACAGTAACTTTTGCTCCATTACCCATCTTGAGGTCCATCTCGCCTCTCTCTAGTCTCCTAGGCCTTGCCAGAACCTGCAACGAATTGCATATATGATAAGCACTACCGGTATCCAATACCCATGTGTTATCATAAGAGTCTGACAAATGGAGACTGATCATGAATGTACCTGAAGCTTCATCAAGCTTTTGTTTCGCCCTTTCTACAAGGTACTCTTTGTAGTTTCTCTTCCAGTGCCCATCTTTACCACAGTGGAAGCACTGGCCTTTGTCCTTTGCTGGGTCTTTCTTAGCAACCTTTGCTTTACCTGGTTTTCCCTTGCCCTTTCCCTTCTTAAGGGACCTTTCTGCTTTCCTTTTCTTTTTGGTCTCACTAGTGTAGAGAAGTGGCTTCTCTTTCTTAATAGTACTCTCTGCCTCCCTCAACATATTGAGGAGCTCTGGGAGAGTCACCTCAAGCTTGTTCATATTAAAATTCATTATGAACTGTGAAAAGGAATCTGGTAGGGACTGAAGCATAATGTCTACACACAAGTTATCCTCTAGGACCATTCCTAGACCTGTGAGTTTCTCTATCTACTCAATCATCTCTAGGACATGGTTCTGAACCGGTGTCCCCTCAGTCATCCTAGCGCGGAAGAGGCTCTTGGATATCTCATATCGTTGAGTCCTTCCTTGTTCCTCAAACAATTTGCGGACATGTAGGAGAATGGATCTGGCATCCATCTTTTCATGTTGTCTCTGTAACTCAGGAGTTATAGAGCCCAATATATAGCACCGAGCAAGAGTGGAGTCATCAATGTACTTCACGTAGTGAGCGATCTCATCCTCGTTTGCCCCTTCGTCGGGCGTAGGCATCAATGTATCAAGGACGTACATGATTTTCTCCACTGTGAGAACAATTCTCAAGTTACGGAGCCAATCCGTATAATTTGGACTAGTGAGGCGGTTGACATCAAGTATGCCACGTAAGGGATTTGAAAGCGACATTTTCTGAAAATAAAGATGCAACAGAAATGAATAACATGCAGATTTTGCAAGAAATAAACTATCAAGATATGGACTTCTATCTTAATATGCTCCCACTATTTTACTAACGAGTCATGCGACACCCTCAGCACGTGAAACGGAAGTTTCCGGCAGACTTCTAGTGGGGATCAGGATCCAATCAGCATCTTAGTGTAACCTCGAGGGACTCGACCAATCACACACTAAGCCTAAAATGTAGGCAACTCTTGCTGATCACAACTCCTTGTGATTCCCATCCTGTTCGGCCTCCGAATCACCATGGCCTCGAGGGACTTGACCAACCATGATGCTCAGTTAAGTCAACACCTTCGTTACAAGATGAGTCTGATTTGATGATATACCCTCGAGGGACTCGACCAAGCATACCATGCCCTCAGGTCACCGGTGACATCTCTATGTCATAAGCAAGATAGCGAATCACGATATAGGTGAGTCTCGAGGGACTCGACCAACTCAACCTACACCGGGAATCGGTTCCTACTTATAACGATGGAAGGCCACGTAGGTCAATCTAATTGCCTCACGTTTACTGACTTAATATTATCGAGAGATGTTTCTATGATTTGGTCTCCTAATATGACATGTCACATATATACATATTTAATATATATCTACATCGCATGCAAATATATATACATATCTAGTATGTGTATAAGCAATCACACCAGATGATTATGGACCACAACCTAATATGATTAGGTCCGAGCCAGTAGGCCTAATCACTCACATCAAGATCTATGTATGCAACGGTGCATCTCTATGCCCTGTGATCATCCATCTCGTCCTCGTCGGTTCCGTCGACATTTTGATGCATCTTGATGCATCGCGATCGTCCGTCTCGTGGGTCCCGCTATTGCATCCACGCTCCCGCTGCGCCTCCTCATGTGATTACAACTTAATCATAGGCACGCAGGCCAGACAATAAACGAGAAATATAATGGAGGCTCGCAGACCTCAATAATAATAATCACAAGTACACACATCACACGGTCCATTATCATCCGTCCACACATCATACATCACATGTATAAATAATCATCATCATGTAGGACTACTAGATAATAATAAAAATAATAATCAACTAAACCTTTTAATTAATTAATATTTTCTGAAATCAGGGACATGTAGGGAATTTCTCAATTCCTAAGGGTATTTTCGTAATTTGGATAAAAGACAGAAACTATAATTTCTCAAATTCATAGGGGCAAAACTATCCTTTTGTCCAAAACCCTAATTCCCTCTTACTGCTGCCGCCGCCGCCACCCTGCTGGCGACGACCTATGAGGCGGGGCGAGGGCATTGCCCTCGCCTGTAGGCGGCACGCTTGTTGGCGGCGCTGCCGCTGAAGGTGGGCGCCCCCGCAGGTGGTTCTACCGGTGGGGCAACGCCCGCAGGCGGTGCTATCCCGCCGGGCGACCGCCCCTATGGGGGGCGGTTTTGCCCGCGGGAGCAGCGGTGGCAAGCGCCGCTACCCTGCGGCGCCTCACCCTGCGGGAGAAGCGGCCGCAGGCGCCTCTGCCCGCGGGCTGCCAGCCCCGCCGGACGCAAGCCTGCTGCAAGCAGGCCGCCGGCCGGTTGCTGCAGACGCAGCCCCTGTGCTGCCCGCCTTCGGTTGTGCTACACACACGCAGATCGAGGGTAGCAACTGTTGCTGCCCTTCCTAGTTTTTGCGTCAACGATTTTGACGTCAAAATTCTTCCTAAACACAACACACGCAGTTTAAAACCAATCATTTGCACGAACAACCTGGCTCTGATACCACTATTGGGAAATCTTGGGGGCGACATCACATGCGCAACGGAAGAACAAGAAAATAAAATCCCCGATTCCCAAAGAGATGTTCGTCATCGTGCGAAGATTGGTGCACAAAATTCGCGAAACTTAAAACTGCGTATAGAGTAGATTGTGTTACCTAGGGAGATCGTATATCCCTGTTTCCTTGCAGATCCTTAGGAGAGGGTGAAGGAGGTCAAGCATCCTCCTCTCTAGCGGTGATCCACATAGCAGGGTTGCGACGACGCTCCTCAAAACTCCAGGCCTGCTCTGAGGTAGAGAGGGAGAGGAGAATAGGAGAGACAAGCAAAGGCTCTAGCCCATGAGGCTCTGAATCCCTCCTATTTATAGAGGTCCCCTGTCAAACCCTAATGGGTCCTCCCCTAGTGGGTATTGGATCTGCATCCAATAAGACAAGGGCTCCGTCGGATATCTAATATCCGAACCTCTACTCATCGCAATGCCTACTATATGTGTGTGACCCTCTAGGCCCAATATCGAGCTGGCCGTGAGTCATACCTGTCAGAACTCCTTCTAACTCAGTGAATTATTATCTCTGTAATAATTCACTCGACTCATCGACTACGGACGTACTAGGCCACTACGTCGTAGTCCCCAAACGATACAAGGGAATCCAATCCATTAAACCTGTCTGTCCTCAGTTATTGTGTACCTATAGTCCCTCATCCATCTAATATTCCAGAGACCGTATATCGGGCATGGTGTTGTCAGACCCATACGGTTTCTACTCGAGTCTCGCTCTAATCGGATTCTCCCGGAGAACTCTTTCTCTCTCAACCCGAATGACCCTGGCTAGGGATTTGTCTGAGCAAGAACACATGGGATATTCCTCTCATGAAGCCGAGAGTGGATGATCCTCTATCGACACTCAATGGCCCTCGTAAGGTTGACTACCACTCCCAATGACCAGTTGTACTAGATCTAGGACAGCCAAACCTATAAGTCTGGTATCAAAGAGTGGAGCACTTATACAGGACATCCTTGGTGTCTCAAGTCTAAGGACCAGATATACCACTAGGACTACGGAATCGCTGTCTGATAATAAGGCATCACCAACCATCCAGCATTCCGTAAGCGGATCAATCAGTGAACTCATTCTCCAATGAGCACCTGTACTGTATCCCTAGTGTCCCTACACGAGCAACTATGAGACCAGTTGCATCCATCATATGGACGGGTATACAGCACACCAGTCTGTCCGGTTATCACGATGTCCCTCTCGAGTAACCTATGACCGAGATTATTTAGGATATGTGTTTAAAGGTGAATCGATCTCATTATCATGATCTCATCATGATCCGATTCCCATTGCACAAATCCAAGGACATCACAATATATATATATATGCATTTATGTCATAGTTATAAAGTGATATGCGCCAAAATATAATAAGCAAAAAGATTCTGTATCAAGTCACACGTGCCATCACTCACGTGATTGGCTTGCTGGGCACCAATGACTAGCAGATGCTTACTGATACAGGTGAACTAGAGAGTTACTAGGAAGTAATTGAAAGTGAACAGAAAAATAAGTGGTTAGTTGCTATGCAAGAAGAGATGGATGCTCTACAGAAGAACCACATATATGATTTAGTAGAACTATTAAAATGAATGAAGGTTTTGAAGAACAAGTGGGTTGTCAGGTTAAGAATCAAGAATATTATTCTCAACCAGAGTACAAAGCTAGATTTGTTGTGAAAGTCTTCGGTTAAAGTATAGGTATTAGCTTTAAAGAGATTTTTTCTCCTATTATTAAAGTATCTTCTATTCACGTTGCTCTCCTATTATTAAAGTGTCTTCTATTCATATTGCTCTTAGTATTATTGTTAGTTGGATATAAAGATAGCTTTCCTCCATAGCGATTTAGAGGAAGAAATTTATATGGAGCAACCAGAAGGCTTCACAATCAAAGGTAAAGAAAACTTTATCTACAAGTTGAGGAAGAGCTTGTATGGGTTGAAGTAAGCTCCAAGATAGTGGTACAGAAAGTTTGATTCATTTAGATATAAAAGAACGATTTCAGATCATTGTGTGTATATCAAATGGTTCAGTAAGGATTTTATTATTATCTTACTTTATGTTGATGATATGCTTATCCTTGGGAAAGACATATCTACAATTGACAGGTTGAAGAAAGAACCGAGTGAGTCCTTTACAATGAAGGACATAGGGTCAACAAAACAGATACTAGGCATGCAGATTTCCCGTGATAGAAAAAATAAGAAGATTTGGTTGTCATAGGAGAAATACATTGAGAAGGTATTGAAAAAGTTCAATAAGAGGAATGCAAAGCTAGTTGGTTCTCCTCTTTCAGGTCACTTCAAGTTGTGCTCAGAGTAGAGTTTGTTAAATGATGAGGAGAAGGAGAAAATGCAAAAGGTTCCTTATGCTTTAATAATTGGAAGTTTAATGTACGCGATGGTATGTACGAGACCAGACATTGCATATGTAGTAGGTGTTACTAGTATATTTCTTACAAATCCAAGCAAAGAACACTGGACAGCAGTGCAGTGGACCTTTAAATATCTCAAAGGGAGCTCTAAGGTTTGTTTAAGCTTTCGAGGTAGACCACCTTATCACGGACAAACTTCTAAACAGGATGTTGGATGCAATGCTTATCTATATCCGTGTCTTTTGGTTTGTTCATGCTTTACCCAGCATGTAGAGGGATAGTCGAAGGCATAACAACCCTATTTTAGTTGAGTTTGGTGGCCTTCTTAGGCTTGTAAATAAAGGTTGTATCATATGGACACTTGTGAGAGATATTCGGTCTATAATGGATCATTTTGACCTTTTGTTGTGCAATCGTTCAGAGCTTGTAAAATTTGTTTATAATTTGTATTGTTTATGAAGTGTTTCCTAAAATGTTTACTTATGGATCCCGAACACGCAAGAGTACTGCACGACTTAGGCAAAACTAGCTAAGTCTATGACAGATGGTATTAGAGACCTAGTAGGGCTATGTTGTGGGTAGTCAGCACACACGCGATCATTTTGGGGAAAACGGGCATGGAGATTTAGAGAAAAGGAGTCGCTCAGAGGAGCGGGCATCTGAGATTAACATTAAGAGGAATGACCAACCCTTCGTGCAAGAGGTACCATGAGAACAAGCAAGCTTGAAAAATACATAGTGCACAAAGGTTGGGATGGCTAAGTTCGAGCTGCGGCTCGACGTTGACAACTATACTTGATGGTGCTCAAGGCAAGCGAGGCACTTGATAAAGAATAAGACCATGCAAGGTGGAATGGGTTGCTCAACGACTGAAAGAGTTATGCAAAACTCACAAAGGTGAGAGGAATTATTAACTCGAAGAATTCGGTACTAATGTAAGGGCTTATATGTGGATGATGGAATGTTCATGGCTATCCCAAGGCGATCAAAACTCGGTGCCATGGAACATTGAAACTTTCTCTTCGACATGAGAAGGATACGTCTATAGGAGGCTGAAGTGTGCAGTGAGTTCAACATGTTGCTAGGCCTTGAGTGGTGCAACGGGGGCTGTATTGACGTGGAGTCGCAATCTAGCAAGTGCGTTTGCAAGAGGTAGAACAATACACAATTTGTTCAGCAGATCGGTATAATCCAAGGGGATGGTGGTCTCCGAAACTTTCAGAGTAAAGGAAATGAAGAGAGATATTGCTCTAATGAGATAGATATCCAGAAGGAGAATCATGTGCAACAGACTATACATGTTTAGGAGGAGTACCTCAAAAATAACAACTCCACAAAGCTCAATGGATCGAGTGAGCGACGAGGAGTCATCGCATGATCTCACTTGAAAGAATGTATTGTTGGATGCATTGCAAGATCAAGTGGGAGAGCGACTTAAAGAAATATAAATGAAGGGACACTTGGAGTCGATATGGAGATCAGACTCAAGGGTGGGCTAACCCGTAGAATGGTGGGTGCGAGGGCCACCATCAACTCAATGCAAAACGAGTAGTGGAGCAACTTGGGTGTAACTTAGTGAAGTACCCAAGCCGCATGAAGTGAGCCGACATAGAAGATGGAACATAGAGCGGAGGCACAAAGCTTTCCTTGGATAGAGGTCAAGGACATAAACTTTTGCAGAGACAAGAGCAGAATCATGTTGTTTCATGGGTCCTTTATTCTGATAGAGCAGACTCATCTTGCATGGTGACAATGATGAATAGAGCTTTTGGGCACATGCACCTTATCTCAGAGAAGCATTTGATGGAGGAACTAAGGCGACTCAACTTACGGAGGCAAAGTTGGGTTCAGAAGGCATTGGCACGGTGCAAGAAGACGTGGAGGTGGGTACTCTTGAAGAATATGCCATAGTGTTGTCATTTAAGTTGCTATGAAGGAAGCAGTGTGCAGCAGAGATTGTGTTGGTAGGGGCAGGGGCCTAGGATCCAGACAATGGTGCACCATTTTCAGCGAAGTTAGGGGACTTTGGGATCTACTAGGCGACGAACTATCCTAAAGCGGTGCTTCATCTAAGTGTGACCCAAGAGCGGGTGGATGAAGGTCGATTGCCGAAGGAGCGAACAAAATCAAAGATGGAAGAGACCGTGCAATGTATTGGCCGAGGCCACACATGGAGAGATCATCATTCGAGTTCATCCCACCATGATCAGAATATCCCACCATGATCAGAATGCAATGGAGATGTCACCAGGAGGCGACATGGTACAACGGATCGTGGTGGAATAGTTTGTGGCAAAACAATACACAAGACATAGTCCCGTAAGGAACTATATCATACGGAGGTATGATCGAGAGCTATTAGGAGCTCCACTTCGGTGAATAACATGACAGCAAGAAGGCTATGGATTCAATGAGTGAAGGCCATGGTACCGTAGAGGCGGATCTTCCGTGCATGTATCGAGTTTTGCATCGGATAAAAACCTTGGTTATCAGCATATTGTCACGGACTTAGCTAGTTTTGCCTAAGTCGTGCGGCACCCTTGCGTGTCCGTTCGTAAAGGTCAACCTCCCCGAAGCCTCCCATGTCCCTTAGGACCCACAGAAGAGAGAACGGGTTAGAGAAAACGCCTCATTCGGGATCAACAAGCAAACATTTCCGAAAACACTTTATAGACAATGCAAATTACAAACAGACTTTATAAGCTCTGAACAGTTGCACAACAAATGGTTAAAATGGTCCACTACAGACCAAAAATCTCTCACAAGTGTCCACATGACACAACCTTTATTTACAAGCCTAAAGCGGCCACCAAACCCAACTAAAATAGGACTATTAAGCCTTCGACTGTCCCTCTACATGCTAGGCAAAGTATGAACATACCAAAAGACATGGACATATATAAGCATTACATCAAATATCCTGTTTAGAAGTTTATCCGTGACATTCTCCCCCACTTATTCCTTCAACGTCCTCGTCGAAGCCTTTGTGAACACTGCAACTCCTCGCTTTTGCTGAGTCTTCAATCTTATGCTCCAGCTGCAATATGCCTCTTGGCTCCTAGCTGCTCTCCACTGCTATTTTTGAGTAGTCAAACCTTTGATCCGCTATGCTGCTTCAACTCACCAATGACTTTGACTCTAGTGTGGGGTTGGTTGAGTTATGTTGATCCTTGTTGATTCCTGCGAATCCTTCAGATAAAGGAAAAGACTATCCTTACTGCGCTAGTCTCTCAAATGCCTCATACTGCTTGAACTGGGTGGATGCTTGTTGGAGCTTTAACGAGCATCGTCTTACAAACTTCTGAAGTTTTGGGTCCTTCCTCCATAAAATTTGTCAATTGACTCTTTTTTTCACTTAGTTGTCACTTCCAAGTAAGTTCACATCACTTCCGCTTTCGATTGGCATTTCGTTGGGAAATGAAGCGAACAATCTACTCTTAGTAGCATTGATCACCGTTGGTGAGGATTTGACAACTATTGTCTTCCATTATCTTCGAAGGGTCTTTGAACCTGTGCAGAGCTCCTCTGTTGGATAGATAAGAGAATTAGGATACTCAGTTTCTCCCATTCTCTTAACGGTTGAGAAGGCAAAGGTTACTTGACTTCGCCCACCTCCTCGAGGTTGTACTCCTTGCATCGAGCTGGTTACTGGCCTTCGCTTGCTCTTTGCTCACACTTCTGAAGCACTTGAAGTGTTTGCACTCCTTGCGTTGAGTTAGTTACTATGATTCACCTTCTCAATGCAATCGAACTTCTGGAATGTAGGAAGTTTTCACCCCAACTTGGAGTAATTCTCTAATAGATTTGGTCGCCTCTGGGATTGTACCGTCTTCTCCATTAACCTTACCGCCTACTCCACTGAGTAGCAAAGGTACAGTACCACGTACTGCCTACTTCGTTCCTTGGTCGTGCACTTTGCTTGACTCGAAGTCCTTCACTTTTGGCTATCTTGATGAGAAGCTCGTTGACACCGATCTTACGAAGTGGAGATTCCAGTAGCTCCCAATCATACCTCCGTATGATCTAGTCCCTCATGGGAAAATGTCATGTGTATCGCATTGCCACGAACTGTTCTACCATGATTTGTTGCACCATGTCGCCTCCTGGTGATATCTCCATTGCATTCTGATCCTTATGGGATGAACTCGAATTGTGATCCCTCCATGTGTGGCCTCTGCCAATACATCGCAGGGTCTCTTCCACCTTCGATTTTGTTCACTCATTTGGCAATCAACCTTCATCTACCCACTCTTGGGTCACACCTAAATGAAGCACTGCTCTAGGACAATCCGTCACCTAGTAGCTCCCAAAGTCCCTCGACTTCACTACAATTAGTGTACCATTGTCTAGATCTTGGGCCTCTGCCCCTACAAGTACAATCTTCGCTGTGCACCGCTTCCTTCATGGCAACTTGAATGGTAACACTATGACATATTATTCAAGAGTACCTACCTCCGCGTTCTCTTGCCCCGTGCTAAGGCCTTCTGAACCTAACTTCGCCTCTGCAAGTTGAGTCGCCTTAGTTCCTCCATCAAATGCTTCTCTGAGATAAGGTGCATGTGCCCAGAAGCTCCCTTCGTCTTTGGCACCATGCAAGATGAGTCTGCTCCGTCAGAATGAAGGACCCATGGAACAACATGATCCTGCTCTTGCCTCTACAAGAGTTCATGTCCTTGATCTCTGTCTAAGGAAAGCACTGTGCCTCCGCTCCATGTTCTATCTTCTATGTTGGCTCCTTTCATGCGGCTTGGGCACTTTGCCAAGTTACACCCAAGTTACTCCGCTCCTCGTTTTTGCATTGAGTTGATGGTGGCCCTCGCGCCCACCATTCCATGGGTCAGCCCTCCCTTGAGTCTGATCTCCATATCGACTCCAAGTGTGCTTTCATTTGTGTTGCTTTGGGTCGCTTCCCCACTTGATCTTGTAATGCATCCACCAATGCATTCTCTCAAGCGAGATCATGCGACGACTCCTCACCACTTACTCGGTCTATTGAGCTTCATGGAGTTGTTGTTTATTGAGGTACTCCTCAACATGTGAGGTCCATCCCACATGATTCTCCTGGATAACTATCCCGTTGGAGCAATATCTCTTTTCGTTTCTTCGTTTCGGAGACCACCATCCCCTTGGACTACTCCGATTTGCTGAACAAACTGTGCATTGTTCTGTCTCCTCTCCTGCAAACGCACTTGCTAGATTGCAACTCCATGTCAATACAACCCCCGCTGCACCACTCAAGGCCTAGCAACATGCTGAACTCGTTGCACACTTCAGCCTCCTACAGACGTATCCTTCATATACCGAAAAGAAAGTTCTAATGCTCCATGGCGCCGAGTTTCGGTCGCCTTGGGATGGTCACGAACATTCCGTCGCCCGCATAAAAGCCCATGTATGAGTACCAAATTCTTTGAGTTAGCAATTCCCCTCACCTCTGTGAGCTTTGCACAACTCTTACGGTCGCTGAGCAACTCATTCCACCTTGCATGGTCTAATCCTTTACCAAGCACCTCGCTTGCCTTGAGCACCATCAAATATAGTTGTCAACGTTAAGCCGTAGCTCAAACTCAACCATCCCAACCTTTATGTGCTCTACATTCTTCCAAGCTTGCCCGTTCTTGTGGTGCCTCTTGCGCGAAGGGTTGGCCATTCCTCTGAATGTCAATCTCAGATGCCTGCTCCTCCGAGCGACTCCTTTTCCCTATATCTCCATGCCCATTTTCCCCCAAACGGTCGCGCGTGTGCTGACTGCCCTCAATGCAGGCCCGCTAGGTCCCCCACATTTGCATGCTAAGTGTTTCTATGAGTGCTTGTCCCGCTCTGATACCATATGTCATGGACTTAGCTGGTTTTGCCTAAGTCGTGCGGCACCCTTGCGTGTCCATCTGTAAAGGTCAGTCTCCCCGAAGCCTCCCATATCCCTTAGGACCCACAAAAGAGAGAACGGGTTAGAGAAAATGTCTCATTCAAGATCCACAAGCAAACATTTTCGAAAACACTTCATAGACAATGCAAATTACAAACAGACTTTACAAGCTCTGAACAGTTGCACAACAAAGGGTCAAAATGGTCCACTAAAGATCGAAAATCTCTCACAAGTGTCCACATGACACAACCTTTATTTACAAGCTTAAAGCGGCCACCAAACCCAACTAAAATGGGACTATTAAGCCTTTGGCTGTCCCTCTACATGCTAGGAAAAGTATGAACATACTAAAAGACACGGACATACATAAGCATTACATCAAACATCCTATTTAGAAGTTTGTCCATGACAATATGGGGGTTGTGTTCCACCGAGGGAAAAGTTTGAATGCAAGTACCAGTGAGTCCCATGGGAGGGACTTGATTATTTAGAGGTATGATCGAAGTAGTTGGAGAGTTGGACTACTCTAGAGCCAATATTCACTTAAGGGAGCCTGACAAGTCAGAGGACAATGTCGAGTAAGCAAACGTTGCTACCAAGGAAGCTAAGGAGTACATAATTGGTGCAAACCCTACAATATGATGGCAGAGGTAATGCATGAGATTTGCAGTCTATCTTTGCATCGACCAAAGGGAGCTACTTGGAGAACACATAAGTGTTGAAGCAGGGGGTCGAAATGGGCGAGGAAGTGACGATGAGTCTATAAGTGTTAGGATCAAGAGCACTAAGAGGGGGGGGGGGTGAATTAGTGCAGCGGAAATCTTTCACTATTAAAATCGAAAGCTGCGTTCGTTTGATAAAAATGATTTCGATGTAAAAGCCGATTCTAAGATTACTTTAACTTAAGATTAAGCGAGATGACGTTAAAGTAAATCTACGAAGGCAGTTTACAGTTTATGATGAAAATCAGAATGCAAGCGCAAACTGAAATGCGACGTTCGTACGATAAAACCGGTTTACGTCTAAATGCCAATTTTGAAGATACTGAACTTTGAGATACGTTTTATAAATGCGCAGAAGGCAGTTTGCAGTTATGATTGAAATCAAAACGTAAACGTAAACTGAAATTTAATGATCGTACGAAAAAGATGATTTACGTCTAAACGCAGATTCGGAAAGCTCTGAACTTAGAAACTCGTTCGTAAAAGCGCAGAAGGCAGTAGCTATTTAGGAGGTTTGCAGTAAAGATAAAATGCTCAAAGTAAATGCAAACCGAGATTTAGAGTGGTTCGGTCAATCTTGACCTACTCCACTTTTGGCTTCCTCCACCGACGAGGTCACCGACGTCAACTAGAGGCCTTCCTTCAATAGGCGAAGGCCAACCACCCTTTTACAGTTTCACTCTTTTTGATGGGCTTAGGAGACAACCCTTACAAAAATTTTCTCTCCTCTCTTTACAACTTAAAACTTTGAAGAACAGAGGGAGGAGAATTTTTGGCCTTTACAACAATTTTGAGCTCTAAGAATCACAGAAAAGGATCAAGATTTCGGTGTATGTCTGTGCCCTTTCAGTGCTGAATGGGTGGGGTATTTATAGGCCCCAACCCAGTTCAAATTTGGAGCTCAAAACTGTCAATTCCCGGAATTCCGGGATCAGGCGGTTGCACCTCCTGACTGGAGCGGTTGCACCGCCTGGCAGAGCTCGAAGACTGAGCCTCTGAGCGGTGCCACCTCTATCAGGGGCGGTTGCACCTCTCTGCTAGAGCTCGAAGACCGAGCTCAGGCGATTGCACCTCCTGACTGGGGTGGTTGCACCGCCTGGCAGAGCTCGAAAACTGAGCTCAGGCGGTGCCACCTCTTGTCAGGAGAGGTTGCACCGCCCAATCTCGCTTGGAGACTAAGCCCAGGCGGTGCCACCTCCTGGCTGGGGCGGTTGCACCGCCCAGTCTCCCTGGGAGACTTAGCCCAGGCGGTGCTACCTCTTGGCTTGGGCGGTTGCACCTCCCACAGTAATTAGGGTCCGAATGGGTAGATCCATTCGGCCCAATTTGGGTCTTTCAGGGGCCGAATTACCCCAAGATTAAGTTAATGGGATCACCTCCCATTTCTAACTTAATCATTGTGCTAACTACGATTTTTCCTAAGACATTTACTGTAACTTGCTCCGGTGCGTCAATCGCTTCTTCTAGCGAGCTTCCGGCGAACTTCCGTCGATCGTCCGATGAACCCTCGGTGATGCTCCTGCGGACTTCCGGCAAACTCCTGGACTTGTGATGATCCACTTGGCGAGTTCCGACGAGCTTCTTTGGCAAGCTCATGGACTTCTCGGATTTGTTCCCTCAGAACCTCCGACGACAGTCCGAACTTCCGTCGAACTCTCGAACTCCCAACGTGATCATTGTCTTGACTCCGGTGCAACTCCTGTTGCATGTCTTTCTTCCATCGTAGTTAATCCTGAACACTTAAAACAAAACTTCGATCGAGACAATGAATCCTAAGCAATTAACCAAGTTGTCCGGCATGTCATTGGTCCCTCGACGCTTCGTCCGATTCTTCGGCGCATCGTCCTTTCCTGCAGCCTATTGCCCAATCGGCCAGTTGACTCCGCAACTCCGATATCCTTGGCACAATACCCGCTCTTCTTGGCCCGATGCCCGAGTTCATGGCCCGAAGCCTTCTGTCGATACGTCGACTGTTCCACCGGCCCGACGTCCAATCTTCTGACATGTTCCTCCGGCACAACATGATTTTCTTGCTTTAATTGTCTCTGTAGTCCAATCCGTTAAACAACGGTGGACGAAAAACCGATAAGCCCTCTTGAAAGCCATGAAGAGCCATTTCTCTCGGGTGTAAATCCGAAATGAGAAATACCCCACTCTGATACCAATTGTTAGGATCAAGAGCACTAAGAGGGGGGGGGGTGAATTAGTGCAGCGAAAATCTTTCACTATTAAAATCGAAAGCTGCATTCGTTTGATAAAAATGATTTCGATGTAAAAGTCGTTTCTAAGATTACTTTAACTTAAGATTAAGCGAGATGACGTTAAAGTAAATCTACGAAGGCAGTTTGCAGTTTATGATGAAAATCAGAATGCAAGCGCAAACTGAAATGCAACGTTCATACGATAAAACCGGTTTACGTCTAAATGCTGATTTTGAAGATACTGAACTTTGAGATACGTTTTATAAATGCGCAGAAGGCAGTTTGCAGTTATGATTGAAATCAAAACGTAAACGTAAACTGAAATGTAATGATTGTACGAAAAAGTCGATTTACGTCTAAACGCAGATTCGGAAAGCTCTGAACTTAGAAACTCGTTCGTAAAAGCGCAGAAGGCAGTAGCTATTTAGGAGGTTTGCAGTAAAGATAAAATGCTCAAAGTAAATGCAAACCGAAATTTAGAGTGGTTCGGTCAATCTTTACCTACTCCACTTTTGGC
Source organism: Musa acuminata AAA Group (assembly GCF_036884655.1). Classification (NCBI taxonomy): domain Eukaryota; kingdom Viridiplantae; phylum Streptophyta; class Magnoliopsida; order Zingiberales; family Musaceae; genus Musa; species Musa acuminata. The sequence goes on from NC_088356.1 coordinate 9,139,201, forward strand.
TTCCTCCACCGACGAGGTCACCGACGTCAACTAGAGGCCTTCCTTCAATAGGCGAAGGCCAAACACCCTTTTACAGTTTCACTCCTTTTGATGGGCTTAGGAGACAACCCTTACAGAAATTTTCTCTCCTCTCTTTACAACTCAAAACTTTGAAGAACAAAGGGAGGAGAACTTTTGGCCTTTGCAACAATTTTGAGCTCTAAGAATCACAGAAAAGGATCAAGATTTCGGTGTATGTCTGTGCCCTTTCAGTGCTGAATGGGTGGGGTATTTATAGGCCCCATCCCGGTTCAAATTTGGAGCTCAAAATTGTCAATTCCCGGAATTCCGAGATCAGGCGGTTGCACCTCCTGACTGGAGCGGTTGCATCGCCTGGCAGAGCTCGAAGACTGAGCCTCTGGGCGGTGCCACCTCTGTCAGGGGCGGTTGCACCTCTCTGCCAGAGCTCGAAGACCGAGCTCAGGCGGTTGCACCTCCTGACTGGGGCGGTTGCACCGCCTGCTAGAGCTCGAAGACCGAGCTCAGGCGGTGCTACCTCCTGTCAGGGGAGGTTGCACCGCCCAATCTCGCTTGGAGACTAAGCCCAGGCGGTGCCACCTCCTGGTTGGGGCGGTTGCACCGCCCAGTCTCCCTGGGAGACTTAGCCCAGGCGGTGCTACCTCCTGGCTTGGGCGGTTGCACCTCCCACAGCAATCAGGGTCCGAATGGGTAGATCCATTCGACCCAATTTGGGTCTTTCAGGAGCCCAATTGCCCCAAGATTAAGTTAATGGGATCACCTCCCATTTCCAACTTAATCATTGTGCTAACTACAATTTTTCCTAAGACATTTACTACAACTTGCTCCGGTGCGTCAATCGCTTCTTCTAGCGAGCTTCCGGCGAACTTCCGTCGATCATCCGATGAACCCTCGGTGATGCTCCTACGGACTTCCGGCAAACTCTTGGACTTGCGACGATCCACTTGGCGAGTTCCGATGAGCTTCTTTGGCAAGCTCATGGACTTCTCGGATTTGTTCCCTCAGAACCTCCGACGACAGTCCGTACTTTCGTCGAACTCTCGAACTCCCAACGTGATCATTGTCTTGACTCCGGCGCAACTCCTGTTGCATGTCTTTCTTCCATCATAGTTAATCCTGCACACTTAAAACAAAACTTCGATCGAGACAATGAATCCTAAGCAATTAACCAAGTTGTCCGGCATGTCATTGGTCCCTCGACGCTTCGTTCGATTCTTCGGTGCATCGTTCTTTCCTGCAGCCTATTGACCAATCGGCCAGTTGACTCCGCAACTCCAATATCCTTGGCACAATACCCGCTCTTCTTGGCCCGATGCCCGAGTCCATGGCCCGAAGCCTTCTGTCGATACGTCGACCGTTCCACCGGCCTGACGTCCAATCTTCTGACATGTTCCTCCGGCACAACATGATTTTCCTGCTTTAATTGTCTCATCCTGATCGAAGCATCCTGCGTCACTCAAAACGCAGATTAAATCATAAACATATATCAAGTGGTTTCATCATCAAAATACGAGATTCAACAATAAGGACTTAACTACCCAAAATCAAGCATTAGCTAGAATGGAGATGGACTCGAAGGAGTGACATAGAGACATATCTATTGATCGTGAAGAAAATGGATGCATATACAAGGTGACGGATAGTAGAGCCATGGGTATGGTAGCGCCATAGTACCGCAGAGGCGGGACTTCCGTGAAAGTCATTGATCCCTTGCTCTCATGGAGGGAGAGTGCTTGGTCATGAAAGGGGCCGAGGAGGTGGAGCAAGCAGAGGCAAACTCCAAGTACCGAGACAAGGCTAAAGGGCATAGGCCAAGGAACTTCGTAAGATTAGTGTCAACGAGCTTCTTATCAAGATAACAAAAAATGAAGGACTTCGGGTCGTACAAGAGTGCATGACCAAGGAATGAAGCAGGTAGTACGCGGTGTTGTACCTTTGCTACTTAGTAGAGTAAGCGGCAGGGTTGATGGAGAAGATGGTATAATACCAAAGGCGACCAAAACTATTAGAGACTTACTCCAAGTTGGGATGAAAACTTCCTGCATTCCAGAAGTTCGATGGCATTGAGAAGGTGAATCACAGTAACTAACTCAATACAAGGAGTGCAAACACTTCGAGTACTTTAGAAGTCTGAGCAAAGAGTATGCGAAGGTCAGTAACTAGCTCGATGTATGAAGTACAATCTTTGAGGAGGTGGGCGAAGTCAAGTAACCATTGTCTTCTCAACTCTTAAGAGAATGAGTGAAACCAAGTACCCAAATTCTCTTACTTATCTACTAGAGGAGCTCTGCACAGGTTCAAAGACCCTTCGAAGATAATGGAAGATAATAGTTGTTAAATCCTCAACAATGGTGATCGGTGCTACTAAGAGTAGATTATCCGCTTTATTTCCCAACAGAATGCCAATCGAAAGCAGAAGTGATGTAAATCTACTTGGAAGTGACAACTAAGTGAAAGAAGAGTCGATGGGCAAATTTTGTGTTGGAAGGGCCCAAAACTTCAAAAGTTTGCAAGGCGATGCTCGTTAAAGCTCCAACAAGTATCCACTCAATTCAAACAGCATGAGACATTTGAGAGACTGACACATAGTAAGGATGGTCTTTTGCTTAATCTGATGGATCTATAGGAACCAACAGGGATCAGCACAACTCAGCCAACCCCACACTAGAGTCAGAGTCATTAGCGAGTTGAAGCAGCATAGCGGATCAAAGGTTCGACTACTCAAAACAGCAGCGGAGAGCAGTTGGGAGCCAAGAGGCGGATTGCAACTGGAGCAAAAGATTAAAGACTCAGCAAAGGCAAGGAGTTGCAGTGTCGGCAAAGGCTTCGACGATGACGTCGAAGGAATAAGTGGGGAGAATGTCATGGACAAACTTCTAAACATGATGTTGGATGTAATGCTTATGTATATCCGTATTTTTTGGTTTGTTCATGCTTTGCCCAACATATAGAGGGACGATCGAAGGCATAACAACCCTATTTTAGTTAGGTTTGGTGGCCTTCTTAAGCTTGTAAATAAAGGTTATGTCATGTGGATACTTGTGAGAGATATTCGGTCTATAGTGGACCATTTTGACCATTTGTTGTGCAATTGTTCAGAGCTTGTAAAGTCTGTTTGTAACTTGCATTGTCTATGAAGTATTTCCTGAAATATTTATTTATGGATCCCGATTGAGGTGCTTTTCTTAACCCGTTTTATCTTTTGTATGTCCTAAGGGACCATGGGAGGTTTCGGAGAGGTTGACCATTGCGGATGGATACGCAAGGGTGTCGCATGACTTAGGCAAATCCAGCTAAGTCCGTGATAACCTGTGTTGATAGGTTATACAGATGTAGATATGACAAGAGATATTGATATAAGAAAGTCTACATTAGGTTTTGTACTCACTTTTGCAAGGGGAGTTGTGTTATGATAATCTAGATTGCAAAGGTGTATTATATTTTTCACCACATAAGTAGAATATATTATTGCTATAGAAGTTTACAAAGAAATATTATTGATGAAAAAATTCTTACAAGAATTGGGGTTGAAACAGAAAAATTATGTCGTGTACTATGATAATAGAGCATCATCCATTTGTTTAAGAACTCAATTTTTTATTCTAAGTCAAAGCATATAGATGTCAAATACCACTGGATTCGAAATGTACTTGAAGAGAAGCAGTTGTAACTTCAGAAAATTCACACAGATGACAATGGAGCAGACATGTTGACAAAGACCTTACTGAAAGAAAGACAGGAGATATGCTAATAGCTGATCGATATGGCTTCATATTGAGGAGTCATAGGATAGCCTCCCTTATGGGCTGAATGAGGAGACTGTTGGGCAGACAACCCATTGGTTCAGCCCATAGTGGGCTTTAATAGCCCACAACTCACTTAAGCCTAAACTCTCTTTTCTCATTTAACCTAAATCCTAACCCTTTTAACCAAGAGGTGTGGTGATAGGGAAGAAAAAAAGGGGCAGCGATGATTGTGAAAAAGGAAAGGGAAGAAGAAAAGGATAATACAGAGACTATTTTCAATCATCCAGGCAGTGTTATCACCTAAGGTTAAATCAAATTAGATTTTGGATATTGTGTACAATCCTTGTATCTCAGTTATTCTCTTATGATTATTGCTTCGATTTTCGACAATTGATTCTGAGATTTGAATATCCATTATTTTTATAGTGAATTTTCTAAAACTTGTCCCATGAATTTTATCATTCACATGATTTTCTACGTAAATCTTAATATTTTATTTAATTATAATTTTTATTTAATTATAATTTTTATTTAATTATATTACTTATTATGATCTATTTGTATTTGTTCTTATACAAAATTTCGGTTCACCAATAGTTTCGTACTTATTATGCCCTTCCTTCGCCAACAGGCTCTACAACTACAACAAGAAAGCGAGCTGCCCAGTTGAAGAGGCGATGCCCTCTACGGAGCAACAGCGTGGTGCCCATGGATTCATCGACCCCCTTCACGTTCGATACCAGCTACTACAGGAACCTGTTGGTGAACCGAGGTCTGTTCACTTCCGATCAGACCCTCACGTCGACATGGGCCATGGCCGCGAAGGTGAGGCAGCTCGCGGGCAATCCCATGCTCTTCTAGAGGAAGTTTGCAGCTGCAATGGTGAAGATGGGTAAGATCGGAGTCCTCACCGGGAGAAAGGGTGAGTGTTGTGGGAGACAATCTTTTAGCCGTGGCCTCGGGGTCTACGCGGCTCGATTCGAGTCCGGATGACGGGGGGGATCTTCCCGAGATGGCCTTCGAGTCCGCTGAGGTGGTCGTGTGCGGTGGTCGGGACAGTGTTGTCGACTCCTCCGAGCAGGAACTCCTCGCCTTCTCGTCCCGCGGGGACCTTCGGCTTTGCACCTGCATAAAGGTCGGGTCGGGGTGCTCGGCCCGACCCCTTCGACGATCAAGTTAATTGATGTGAAGGGGACTTCAGACAATGAAATCTTTTTTGTGTTTGTCCTCCCCCCTCTGCTGATGAATAAGAGGGTATTTATAGGGAAGCTTATTGCTTCCTGAGCTGCCCGCTTGCAGGGGGCGGGCTGGTAGCGTCTGACACTAGTGTTGGCGTGGCGTGACGTGAAGGATTAAGCTTGAACAGGGTATTAATGTGCCTCGATCGGCGTTTCGGTCTGCATTGACCAAGTACTATTGCGCCGATCGAGGCGTGAGGCGTCATCTGACGTCAGCCGAGTCTTATCATAATTACTATCCTCATCATATTCCCCCCCGGAAAGAAGCTATGCATTGGTCGTTGTAACGGGAGTCCGAGGCATGACTTCAAATTTCAGGCGAGCTGGCCACGCAGGGGCGTACTCGGGCAATCGACAGGCAGTCGGGGGCCGAGTTACACGCTCAGGCAGGCAGGCTGCGTAGAGGCGTACTTCGGGCAGTCGGGGGCCGAGTTACACGCTCAGGAAGGTAGGCTGCGCAGAGGCATACTTCGGGCAGGCAGCAGCCGAGGTACATGCTCAGGCAGGCCTGCTGCGCAGAGGCGTACCTGGGGCAGTCGGAAACCGGAATACACGCTCAGGCAGGAAGACTGCGCAGAGGCGTACTACGGGCAGTTGTCAGCCAAGATACATGCTCAGGCAAGCAGGCTGCGCAGAGGCGTACTCGGGCAATCGGCAACTGAGGTACATGCTAAGGTAGGCAGGCTGCGTAGAGGCGTATTCGGACAGTTGGCAGCCGAGGTACATGCTCAGGCAAGCCGACTGCGCAGAGGCGAACTCGGGCAGTCAACAACCGGAATATACGCTCAGGCAGGAAGACTGCGTAGAGGCGTACTGCGGGCAGTCGGCAATCGAGATACATGCTCAGGCAGGCAGGCTGCGTAGAGGCGTACTCGGGTGGTCGGCAGGCAGTTGGGGGTCGAGTTACACGCTCAGGCAGGCAGGCTGCGCAGAGGCGTACTTTGGGCAATCGGCAGTCGAGGTACATGCTCAGGCAGGTCGACTGTGCAAAGGCGTACCTCAGGCAGTCGGAAGTCGGAATACACGCTAAGGCAGGAAGACTGCGTAGAGGCGTACTGCGGGCAGTCGACAGTCGAGAAACATGCTCAGGCAGGCAGGCTACGCAGAGGCATACTGGGGCAGTCGGCAGCCGAGGTACATGCTCAGGTAGGCAGGCTGTGCAGAGGCGTACTTCGGGCATTCGGCAGGCAGTTGGGGGCCGAGTTACACGCTCAGGCAGGCAAGCTACGCAGAGGCGTAATTCGTGCAGTCGGCAGCAGAGGTACATGCTCAGGTAGGCCGGCTGCGCAGAGGCGTACCTCGGGCAGTCGGAAGCCGGAATACACGCTTAGGCAGGAAGACTGCGCAGAGGCATACTACGGGCAGTCGGCAGCCGAGATACATGCTCAGGCAGGCAGGCTGCTGTTAGGACCCTTTTTATGAGCTTTTGAATAATATTTATTGAGTCTGTTTAGTCCAGTTGTTTATTGAGTCGGTTTGGTTTAGTTAGAGTCAAATAGAGGTTTATTTAATATTTATTTATTATTAGAGTTCAAGTTCTGATGAACTCTAGGTGAAACTCTATAAATAAGGATGTAATTGCTTCTTTTCGGTAATCTATAAAAAATACTATTATATCTTTTGACAAACCCTAGGAGGCCGATCCCCTCGAGCTCCACCGTGCCTCATCTCGTTCAAAAAAAAAAAAAAAAAGCCGCAGCCACCCCTGCGTCCCCTGCTTCCGGCCAGCCCACCCGCCGCTGCTGCTCTCCGGCCAGCGCCCACCATCGCCCCGCTTCCCAGCTGGCGACCACCACCGCCGCTGTTCCCCGGCCAGGAGACGACGCTGCCAGCGTCCATCCCAGCCCTACTGCCGCCGCCCGCCTCCCCTTGCGTCGCAGCGCAGCCACTCGACTCTCCTCCTCGGCGATCGTTGGTGACGCTGCTCCCAGCCGCGCCACCACCTCTGCCTCTCCACCGCAACCCTAGCCGTGCCCCCCCCTTGGGTCACAGCCGCAACCCCTCGTTGCAACGGTTGCAGAAACAGAGTTCCTCTGTTGCCGGAGCCCCTCGTCGATCGCAGCCGCGCCTCCACCAGCCGCGCCGCCTCCAGCACTCCTCTTCCCCTCCAGCGCCGTCGCCGCCCAGCCGACCCATTACCGCTGCGGGCCACCGTGCGACGACTGCCGCACGCCTCCCAGCAGCCGATCCTCCTTGCTCTGCATCCGTAGTGCCAGAAACAGGGCAACTCACCGGTTGCCCTTGTTCCCAACCATGACACCGCCGACTCCTCCTTCTCCACCGCTGCTGCTGCTGCTGCTTCTCGGCCGCACGATAACCGCCGCACCGCCGTTGCCAGCATCGCCAGCGGCTCCGGCTGTGGTGCAATAGAAACAGAGCACCCTGTTTCCCATCTCCACGACGCTCGCTGCCTTTTTCTCCACCGCCAACGCTGCGCTCCGGCCAGCGACCACCGCTGCTGTCAGCCGCCGCAGCCTTCTCCACCGCTGCTGCCAGCCACCGCCAATGCTGCGCTCCGGCCAACTCCTTCGATGGTGTGACAAAAATAGAGTACGCAGCAACAAAAACAGTGACACACTCTGCTGCCGTAGCCGTCGATTGTAACCATCGTCGTCGCTCCCAGCCAACGACCAACCCCTCGTTCTGCAGCAGCCGCCCTCCAACAGCGAACGCAGCAACCGCAGCAAGTACGCTGCCTTGCCTCAACCCCAGCAGCGCATGCAACACCGATTCCTCTTCTCAACCTCGGCCGCATCAACGCCGCCTCCCCCTTGCTTAGCATATTCTACCACAACCACAGGTTGCCATCACCGCAGCCTCAACCCCGTTGCTCGGGGATCGCCCCTTGGGTCGTAGCAGCTACAGCCACATCAACACAGTCGTCTTCTAACCCCGGCGCTCTCACCTCACGCAGCGATAGAAACAAGGTAGCTACTCTTCCTCCAACGCAGCGACCGTAGCACTGTCCTTGGCGTCCACCTCCTCGGTAACTTCGCATCGACAGTGTTGATGCCCTTAACCAACACCAAAAACAGGAGTTAAGATTATAGATTTGCAGTCTTACGTAATGGCCACTGATAACTCGGTAAAAGCACAAATGGAAGCATTGGAAATCAGAATTGAGAACCGGTTACAAGAAGTACTTAATGATTTCAAAAAGGACTTACTGGGGAGCCTTAGTAAATTTTAACAAGGTGGGAGCTCAAGTTCTATATTGCACAGATCTGGAAATACTAAAAAAGGGCCCCAAGATTATGACACAATCTACTCGTATATGAAGGTGGATGGACAACTCTCAAAAATTTGTTAGACTTCTACAGTGTTGGAATATCAGAGTAGGTTTGAAAGATTATCAAATCAAGCTAGAGATTAGTCGGAACAATAACTTCTGGATATATTTATCGAATGTCTTATTCCAGAGATCCGGTGTGAAGTTAAGGCTCGTCAACCTCGCACTATGATAGCTGCGATCTCATTCGCACATCTACATGAGAAAAAAAATCAACAGGGAAAATCATGGAAACAGAAGTGACAATAACCAGATGATCAGTAAGCCACCAGCCTTATCTATTCCCAATCAAAGCCTTGACACCCGAAGACTAACCCAAGAAGAACTTAAGGAAAGATCAGCAAAGGGTTTGTACTATGATGAAAAGTGGAGTATGAAACACCGATGTAAACAAGAGCAACTTCTGATGATTGAGCCAATTGGAGAGGAACTGAAAGTAAAAGAGTTGGACTCCGATCATAAAGGTGTTAGGATCAAGAGCACTAAGAGGGGGGGGGGGGGGGGGTGAATTAGTGCAGCGGAAATTTTTCAGCGATTAAAACGAAAGCTGCGTTCGTTTGATAAAAAACGATTTACGTCTAAACGCAGATTTAGAAAGTTCTGAACTTAGAAACTTATTCGTAAGATCGCAGAAGGCAGTAAACAGTTATGATTGAAATCAAAACGTAAACGTAAACTGAAATATGATGATCGTACGAGAAAAGTCGATTTACGTCTAAACGCAAATTCAAAAAATTAGAAACTTGTTCATAAAATCGCAGAAGGCAGTAAACAGTTATGATAGAAATCAAAACGTAAACGTAAACTGAAATATGATGATCGTACGAGAAAAGTCGATTTACGTCTAAACGCAGATTCGGAAAATTTTGAACTTAAAAACTCGTTCGTAAAATCGCAGAAGGCAGTAAGCTATTGAGAAGTTTGCAGTGAAGGTAAAATGCTCAAAGGAAATGCAAATCGAGATTTAGAGTGGTTCAGTCAATCTTGACCTACTCCACTTTTGGCTTCCTCCACCGACGAGGTCACCGACGTCAACTAGAGGCCTTCCTTCAATAGGCGAAGGCCAACCACCCTTTTACAGATTCACTCCTTTTGACGGGCTTAGGAGACAACCCTTACAGAAGTTTTCTCTCCTCTCTTTACAACTAAAATTTGAAGAACAGAAGGAGAACTTTTGGTCTTTACAACAGTTTTGAGCTCTAAGAATCACAGAAAGATGTCAAGATTTCGAGTGTTTGTTCTACCTTTCAGTGCTGAATGGGTGGGGTATTTATAGGCCCCAACCCAGTTCAAATTTGGAGCTCAAAACTGTCAATTCTCGGAATTCCGGGATCAGGCGGTTGCACCTCTTGACTGGGGCGGTTGCACCACTTGGCAGAGCTCGAAGACTGAGCCTCTGGGCGGTGCCACCTCTGTCAGGGGCTGTTGCACCTCTCTGCCAGAGCTCGAAGACCGAGCTCAAGCGGTTGCACCTCTTGACTGGGGCGGTTGCACCACCTGGCAGAGCTCGAAACTTGAGCTCAGGCGGTGCCACCTCTTGTTAGGAGAGGTTGCACCGCCCAGTCTTGCTCGGAGACTGAGCCCAGGCGGTTGCACCTCCTGGCTGGGGCGGTTGCACTGCCCAGTCTCCCTGTGAGACTTAGCTCAGGCGGTGCTACCTCCTGGCTTGGGCGGTTGCACCTCCCACAGCAACCAGGGTCCGAATGGGTTTATCCATTCGGCCTAATTTGGGTTTTTCAGGGGCCCAATTGTCCCAAGATTAAGCTAATGGGATCACCTCCCATTTTCAGCTTAATCATTCGTGCTAACTACGATAAATCCTAAGACAATTTCTGCAGCTTGCTCCGGTGCGTCAATCGCATCTTCCGGCGAGTTTTCGGCGAACTTTCGTCGATCATCCGATGAACCCTCGGTGATCCTCCTGCGGACTTCCGGCAAACTCCTGGACTTGCGACGATCCACTTGGCAAGTTCCGATGAGCTTCTTTGGCAAGCTTCTGGACTTCTCGGATTTGTTCCCGCAGAACCTCCGACGATTGTCCGAACTTCCGTCGAGCTCTCGAACTCCCAACGTGATCATTGTCATGACTCCGGCGCAACTCCTGCTGCATGTCTTACTTTCATCGTAGTTAATCCTGCACACTTATCTCAACACATAGATTAGACAACAAATGATAATTGACTTCATCATCAAAATCCGAGATTCAACAAAAGGTATGAAAACTGATGAAGATATTGAAGCCATCACACATACAGTGCATGAATTGGCTGGCTACACTAACCCACAAACTATGAAAATCGGAGGAACTTTGAAGCATCAACCTGTCACTATTTTGATTGATACAGATAGCACTAATAATTTTATGGACAGGAAAGTTGCAGCCCAATTAGCCCACCACATTGAAGGATGTGATATATTCGAAGCTGATGGACAGATTTTAACTTATGATAGCAAAGGCCAGGAATTTCTTACAATGATTACTACACTGAAAGATCGACCTATTGCTTACACTGTCAAAAAGTGGAGACCATACTTACTTGATCAACGGGTTGTGATGCGTTGCAGATAGCCTATGGCTGAAGTGCAAAAAGACAAGCTCCCCGAGATTGATACTGCTCAACCTTGAGGACAAGGTTGATTTGAAGAGGGAGGAACTGTTAGGACCCTTTTTCTGAGCTTTTGAATAATGTTTATTGAGTCTGTTTAGTCCAGATGTTTATTGAGTCGGTTTGGTTCAGTTAGAGTCAAGTAGAGGTGAAACTCTATAAATAGGGATGTAACTGCTTCTTTTCGGTAATCTATGAAAAATACTATTTTTGTCTTTTGATAAACCCTAGAAGGCCGATCCCCTCGAAGCGATCAAGAAGGCCGATCCCCTCGAAGTGATCATCCCCTTTCTTTTCTTCTTTTTTACGATAAGACTTTAGGGTCTTATCAGCTGCGTAGAGGCGTACTCAGGCAGTCGGCAGCTGAGGTACATGCTCAGGCAAGCAGGCTGCGCAGAGGGGTATTCGGGCAGTCGACAGTCGAGGTACATGCTCAGGCAGGCCGGCTGCGCAGAGGCGTACTCAGGCAATTGGTAGCTGGAATACATGCTCCGGCAGGAAGATTGCGCAGAGGCTTACTACGGGCAGTCGGCAGCCGAGATACATGCTCAGGCAGGCAGGCTGCGTTGAGGCGTACTCGGGCGGTCGGCAGGTAGTCGGGGGCCGAGTTACACGCTCAAGCAAGCAGGCTAAGCAGAGGCGTGCTTCCGGCAGTTGACAGCCGAGGTACATGGTCAGGCAGGCCGGCTGCGCAGAGGCGTACCTCGGGCAGTCGGAAGCCGGAATACACGCTCAGGCAGGAAGACTGCGCAGAGGCGTACTGTGGGTAGTCAGCAACCGAGATACATGCTCAGGTAGGCAGGCTGTGCAGAGGCGTACTCGGGTAGTCGGCAGCCGAGGTACATGCTTAGGCAGGCAGGCGGCGCAGAGGCGCACTCGGGCGGTCGGCAAGCAGTCGGGGGTCGAGTTACACGCTCAGGCAGGCAGGCTGCGTAGAGGCGTACTTCGGGCAGTCGGCAGCCGAGGTACATGCTCAGGTAGGCCGGCTGCGTAGAGGCGTACCTCAGGCCAATCGGAAGCCGGAATACACGCTCATGCAGGAAGACTGCGTAGAGGCGTACTGCGGGCAGTCGGCAGCCGAGATACATGCTCAGGCAGGCAGACTGCACAGAGGCGTACTCGGGCAGTCGGTAGCCGAGATACATGCTCAGGCAGGCAGGCTGCGCACAGGCATACTCGGGCGGTCGACAGGTATTCGGGGGCCGAGTTACACGCTCAGGTAGGCAGGCTAGGCAAAGGCGTACTTCGGGCGGTCGGCATGTAGTCGGGGGCCGAGTTACACGCTCAGGTAGGCAGGCTGCGCAGAGGCGTACTTCGGGCAGTTGGCAGTATGCCTCTGCACAGTCTTCCTGCGGGCAGTCGGCAGCCGAGGTACATGCTTAGGCAGGAAGGCTACGTAGAGGCGTACTCGGGCAGTCGGCAGCCGCGTAGGTACTTGTGTGGTTGTCCCTTCATACCAACTTACCCGTGGTGGGGGGCTGGGGACTCCTATGCCTCGTGGGAGCCAGTTTTTTGCGTCAGCAATGTGCTTTCAGGCATCGAGATCAAGGCTCCAGGGCTTTGCCATTTGCTTAGCTTGCCCTTGAGCCGCTACGTCATTTATGGTGGGGCGTCCTTTGGCCTCCCTGATGCGACGTGGTGGGCAGGCGGGCATGTGAGTGGGCTGTCACCCACTTTAGGAAGGCGGTGGGACACTGGTTTCGGTGGAGCCTTTCCTTTAAATAGGGCGCGTGCGGCTTCCTTTTCATTTCTCGCCGCTGAGTCTTCTTCTCCGAATCTCGCCGTCCCCTCTCCGATCGTCCTCCTCGCCTTCAGTGTCGCCTCTCTTCATCAAGTAGTCCCTTCCTGTTCCCTCTCAAGGTTAGTGAGGATGACCTCCTCCTCTTCTCCCTCTTCCTCATCTACCAATAGGGTTAGGGAGAGACCACTTCCGTCATCCCCTGTCCAATCCTCCGATGGGGAAGCGGCGTGGGCCCTTGAGGCCTTAATGTGGCCGCATGACCTCGACTCCACCGTGAGCGGGTCATCACTAAGGAGACTCCGGGAACGCTATAGCATCCCAAAGGATTATAACATCAGCGCCCCCGAACCGGGGCAGCGGGCTTACGACCCGATCCCTAAGTGTTTTGCGCTAACCCTAGATGCCCTGGAGGCGGGGCTGCGCCTTCCCCTTCACCCCGTCATCGTCTCTTGTATTTCCCTATGGCGAATTTCGCCGTCTCAGGTGGTGCCGAACTCTTGGCACTACCTAGTGGCGTTCCTGGGGAATGCCACTACACCAATATCACCCCCACCCTCAACCGTTTCCTTTCCTGTTTTCGTCTTTCCAAAGGGTCGGGGGGTTACTTCCTGTCAGCCCGAGCGGGCTTTCAAGTCAGGGGGGCCCCTTCCAGTAATAAAGGGTGGAAGGGGAGGTTTTTCTATGTCAGCTGTGTGAGAGATTGGGGTTTCGGGGTCCGGTGGTCCGCGAGAGTGATTGATAACACCACCCCGAGCCTGAGCGACGAAGAGCGCAGGGATCTGGGGAGGCCCAGGGAGGTTCTCCCTAGCTCCCAGGCCATCCGGAACATGACCGAGCGGTGGCTGGTCGAGGCGGGTCTTAGTTCGATGCCTCAAGGTACATCAATAGTGCCTGGTCCGGGTATTTCGCGGCTCGCCCTAAGTTCTAATTCTTGTCCGACTTCTTGCAGAAATGGTGAACCTCCGATCCCTTCTAGGCTGTAGGGAGTCATCGGCTTCTTCTCCACGCCCGTCGGTCGACCCAAAGCCCGGCTCGAAGGATGCCTTGTTGGAGGTTGATGCCGGGCGTCCTCTGAAGAAGGCAAAGGTCACTGCCTCCAAGGGAGCTGAGGCAGCCCTAGTCGGGCTAAGAGTTGATACCGCGGGACGAGCGGATCGAGCAGGGACGGATCCTCTCCGAGGTGCGGCGGGGCCCAGTCGGGAGGTGACAGGGAAGGATCCGCACCCTCCCTCCATGCGCAACCTGTGCCGACTACCCGCAGGTTTCGACGAACCTTTTCTGTCGCGGGTGATGGGTGAACTCCCGACGGGGGAGACAAGCGACCCCCTGGTCGCCCACTGGGGAGGCCTGTCCCGGGGGGACAAGGTGTGGGCCGGAGGAGATTCCTCCGCCGCATTCCTCCGAGGTGCATTCCATCCGGACATGGCTCGAGATATATACACCTTGCCCTCGGAGGCTCTGCTTGGCAAGTCAGCCAAGTCCCTAACGTTGGTAAGTATCATGCCTGCTACTTCTAGTCATCCATTTGACGGTGCTCCTCCTGACCTCTCCTCTTTCATACAGGGCCTACACTACCCGAAGACCCTGATGGATCGGGTGCGTGACGCCGACCGGATCATCGGGGGCCTTATCGGGTGCAACGCCGAGCTGCGCCACAAAGTGGAGGAGATCCGAGCCAGGGTGGGCCCGGAAGCCATGGCGACCATCGAGAAACATGCGACGGATTCGGAGGCGGAGGCGGAGGTGGCTCGCCTCAAATCGGAGCTCCAAACATCAGAAAGTTCGAATAAGGAGCTCCAGAAGACTTTGCGAGTGGAGCAGACCGAGCTCCGTTTGTTGAAGACGGAGGCGTGCACCTTCAGCAAAAAGCTGGGGGAGGCGAAGGCAGAGGTGAGAGCAGCTTCTGAGGCACTCGCCGAGGAGGCATGCCTCCGACCAGACAAGGACAAGGAGCTGCTTGAGACTTACAAGAAGTCTGAGGGGTTCGAACTCGGGCTGACGCGGACGGGGCAGGTTTCCTTCGAATATGGATACCGGATCGCCCTGGCCCGCTTCCGTGTGTGCCACTCCAGCCTCGAGGTAGAGGAGGATCCTTTCACCTCCCATCCCGAAGATCTAGAGGTGGACATGCCCGAGGACATCCCTTTCGATGATCGCTTGGAGGTCCCGAAGGAATAAAATGGTCATGTAATTTTTCGTGATTTTTCTAAGGGGTCGGTCGGTCTGTAAGTCAGGGTCGAGTCCTGTAGTCCCTGTTTTTCGTAAATGAAAGAAAATTTTCTTCTCTTGCATATTGCCAACTTTTGCCCTTTCACACGAAAAACTTCTTAAGGTTTTGGACGTTCTATGTCCTTGGCAAAGAACAGCCAGCCATCGTCGCGAGCCGGTACGTGCCCGGTCGGATAATCTCGACGACCCGATAAGGTCCTTCCCATTTGGGAGTAAGCTTACCATGCGCTCGGGTCGGATTACTTACCTCGGCCCTGCGCAGCACTAGATCGTCCAGCCTAATAGGTCGAGGGCCCACCCTCTTATTGTAAATCCTGGCGACGGCTCTTTTGTAGGAGAGGTCCTTCAGGTGCGCGTCGGCTCGCCTTTCCTCGAGCAAATCCAATCCGGCTCAGAGTCCTTCAGTCGACGCCCCTTTGTCATAAGATTCCGTGCGTGGGGTGGTAATCTTCACCTCGGCGGGTAGGACGGCCTCGGTGCCGAAGGCTAAGCTGTAAGGGGATTCCCCTGTTGCTGTTTTAGGCGTGGTCCGCAAAGGCCATAAGATGCTCGGGAGTTCGTCAACCCAAGCAGATCTAGCTGTGAGCATCCTCCTGAGTCTGCCCAGGATGGCTCGGTTGGTCACCTCGGCCAGCCCGTTCGTTTGGGGGTGCACGATCGAGCTGAACCTCAGCTGTATCCCGTAGGTCGCGCAGAACTCCTTGAACTGGGCACTGGCGAACTGCATCCCATTGTCGGTGATGATGACTCTGGGTAGGCCGAACCGAGTAAAAATGTTCCTCCACATGAATTTCTCCACCTAATGCTCCGTGATCACTACCAACGGTTCGGCCTCGACCCACTTGGTGAAATAGTCTATCCTGACAATAATATATCTTTGTTGCCCCGAAGTTGGGGGGAAAGGGCCGCGAAGGTCCATCCCCCACTGCGCGAAAGGCCATGCGCAGTCCATGGGCATCAGCTGTACCACCGGCTGCCAGGGCGTTGGTGCATGCCTCTGGCATGCATCGCACTTCTACACATATGATCTCGCGTCTCGGCACATAGTGGGTCAATAGTACCCTTGACGGAGCACTTTGAATGCTAGGGTGCGCCCACCTATGTGCTCACCGCAAATAACGTCGTGGACTTCGGCGAGAACCGACTGAGCCTCTTCAGGCTCCAGGCAGCGTAGGAGGGGGCGTGAATACGACCTCATGTATAATCGTCCGTCGATTACACAACACCAGGCTTGGGTTTGGCGCAGGCGTCGAGCCGTGGCTTTGTCCTCAGGGAGTGTCCCATGACGTTTGAATTGTAACATCTCCTGCACCCATGTTGTTAGTGGGCCAACGGTGGCCACCGTTGCGACCGTGATGGCTCGGGTGGGGAGCTCCTCCACGTCGGGCTCGCCCTCGGGACCCGATCTAGAGGCCAGCTTTGCCAATGTGTCCGCCCGATCATTCTGGCGTCTCGGCACCCTAGATAATGTGAAGCGGGAAAAGCAGGCGACAAGAACTCTTACCTCCGCTAGATACTTCGACATGATTGGGTCCCGGGCCTCATACCCGTCGAAGAGCTGCTCGGCTACCAGCTGCGAGTCGATGAGGACGTGTATGTCGTCGACTTGCATTTCGACGGCTAGTCTGAGCCCTGCCAGCAGCGCCTCGTACTCCGCCTCGTTGTTGGTGGCCTTGAATCCGAAGCGAAGGGAGTGCTCAAACGAGCGCCCATCGGGGGCTTCTAGCACCAGCCCGGCCCCCGCGCCCTTTCGGCCGGATGATCCGTCAATGCGGAGGAGCCATTCCGTCTTCATGCTTTCCGGCCCCTCGGCCTCGGGCTGAGTCAGTTCGGAGATGAAGTCGGCCACCGCCTGTGCTTTGATGGCGGTCCTCGGGACGTACTGAATATCGAACTGTTAGGACTCTAGCTTGGAGAGTCCTAATTGAGAGGGACATTCATGTAAAACTGTTAGGACTCTAGCTAGGAGAGTCCTAATTGAGAGGGACATTCTGTTAGGACTCTAGCTAGGAGAGTCCTAATTGAGAGGGGCATTCATGTAGGAGGTATTTTCTTAGAGAAGAATTAGGAGTTGTAAGGGAATAGGAGTCTTGACTATGAGTCCTACTAGGAGTTGGTTAGAAGTAGGAGTCTAAAGTAGGAGTCCTATTAGGAGTTAGGGTTTAGAAGCCCTATAAATAGCCATGTATTCCTTCTCTTTTCATAAGCAATAGATGAATCTTTTCTGCAGCCTTTGAGCAGCAACTTGGAGGGAGGAACCCCTATAGAGTTCCAAGGAGGCCGATCCCCTAAAGAGATCAACCCCAAGTTTAGAATCCGCAAGGGTTCTAACACCTGGTATCAGAGCAGCGTTCTTGGCGTCTCGCTGCCCTTCCACAGCCATCTATCAACCCTCTACAACCATCCCAAGCAATTCCCACAATTGCTTAAAAGATCGTCACCGAATTCCGTCATCATCTCCACCACCACGGATCATCCTTTGATCTCCCCGTGAATTGCAACAGGTTCTGGTTTCCTACCTTACTGCTGCTGCAATTTAGTTATCCTTATTCGAAAATTCAAAAAAAAAAATCGTTCCTATATTGCTGCATAAACTTTTCATCTCTACGACGAAAGATACATTGCAGAATTCCAACCGCATAGCACCATATGTTTGATCTTACTACTATGCTTTTTCTATCCAAATTTCTACGAAATTTTTATGATATCTTTGACACTTCATATCAGTGGATTTCCCTTTGGTTTCATCAAAAAATTCTTAATATAAACTACTGATCTTTTATGTCCAATCTGCTGCACTTGAATTGCAGAATTCAAGCCGCATAGCACCATCTGTTTGATCTTGCTACTGTGCTTTTTCTATCTAAATTTCGATGAAATTTTTATGACATCTTTGAAACTTCCTAACAGTAGATTTCCCTTTGGTTTCTTCGAAAAATTCTCAATATAAACTACTGATCTTTTATGTCCAATCTGCTGCACTTGAAAATCTATGCTGCAGAAAATTTCAGCTGCATATCGTTGCCTTAACCCATCTATTTGCAATCTTTTTTGAATGAAATTTCTTATACACTTCATAGATCATCTTGGCTTCCATCTAAAATTGATCTATTAAGAAATTTATCTCTAAAAACGATTTTATGTTGCTGCAAATTTTCATCGTAGCCCGCTGAAATTTTTCGATGATAATTCTGCAATTGCAACTTGCACCAATTTCCTTGCTGTTATACTGCCGAAATTTTCTTGATTAAATTAGATATCCTTGCTGTCATATAAACTTTGATTTTGCTATCAATTCCCTCCTCAATTCTCTCAAGTTTTTGGTGGAAATTACGTCGAGAAACCGTTGTTTCTTCGACGACAATTCTACTCTTACAAGACAGCACATACTTGCTGCAACTTCCATGGATTTCTGTCAAACCTTTGCTACCATCTACCACAGATCCAAAACTTTCATCCACAGCCCTAAAACTCTACCAAACCACACCCTCAAACTGTACCCAAAACAGCCACAAAATAAGCCTAAACCGCAGCCTACATCCACCAATCCACCAACACTTTCGACCATCACTTCTCTCAACCTATACATGCCTTTAACCCAACAGTAAAAGAGAGATCTTAACATCATTGATTTGGGGCCATATACTATGGCATCTAAGGAGGCAATCAATGCTAAATTCGAAGCCTTGGAGGCGCGAATGGAGGATAAGATTCGGACACTCTTTGTCGAACTCAGATTGGGCCGACCACTAAGCCCGAAGAAATCATATCAAGGAGAGAGCTTTGCCCAATCACACCAAGCCCGAAGAGATGACTTCCAAGGGAGGGTAGGTTCTATGACCAACCCCAACTATCCATGCATGAGAGTGGACTTCCCTAGATGGGAAGAAGGAGACCCGATTGGTTGGATCTCGCGCGCGGAGCGATATTTTCGGTACCACAAAACCGCGGATGTATCTATGGTGAAAATTGCAGCTATACATCTTGAAGGGGATGCTATACAGTGGTTTGACTGGTTTGAACATACTTATGGAGTCCTTTCATGGCGACAATTCAAAGAAGGACTACTGATTCGCTTCAGACCAACCGATTACGAGAATATTGACGAACAACTAGCAAAGATCCAACAAACCTCCACCATTCAGGAGTACCAAACCAGGTTTGAAAGGTTATCTAATCAAACTCATGATTGGTCTCAAAAACAGCTATTGAGGACCTTCATTGAGGGCTTAAAGCCGGAGATCCGAGGAGAAGTTAAAGCGTGACAACCGTATACGCTTATGGCAGCCATCTCTTTCGCACGACATCAAGAGGAGCAATTGAACCATGAAGCTCGGAGGACTAGGGTCTCTCCTCAACCAGTAATATTGAAGCCCTTAGCCCCCCCTACTGTCGACCAAGTCCCTACACCAAAGAGGTTAACAAGAGAAGAGCTTCGAGAGCGATATGCGAAGGGGTTATGTTGGCATTGTGACGAGCCGTGGAGCCGTGAGCATCGCTGTAGTAAAGGGGGACTTCTTATGATTGAACCGATAAAAGAAGAGGTCATTGAACATCCAAAAGAGAGCCTTGAACATGAAGAAGAAGATGCAGAAGAAGAGCCACAACCGACCGAAGTTACGGTACATACACTAGCTGGCTACTCAAACCCGCAAACGATGAAAATTGGAGGTCTTCTCAAACAACAACCAATCACTGTTCTCATCGACACGGGTAGTACTACTAACTTCCTAAATAGTAAGCTTGCTGTTCGGATATCATTACCTATCGAGAATCGCTGCAGGTTTGATGTTAAGGTCACCGACGGACGAATTTTGAATTGTGATCATAGGCGCTTGCAGGAGAAACTATTGCTGCAGGACCAAGAGATAATTGCATATTTCTTCCTTCTCCCTCTTAACAATCATGAGGCCATGCTCAGAATTAAATGGTTGACGACATTAGGTGATATTTCCTGGAATTTTATGAAACTAATTATGAAATTTTACAGTAAGGAGAAACAGGTGACATTGCACGGGAAACGTGGGGGCGACATAACAACGATTTGCACACAACAAATGGAGAATGTTTTGCATAAAGCATGCAGCGGCTTTTTGGTACAACTTGAGCAGCAAACTAAGGGAGAGCCAACAGAATTTGAAGATCCAAATCTACTTCCTTTGCTTGCTGAATTTTCAAATATATTTGACGAACCGCGCAACCTACCTCTTACCTGTCGGCATGATCATTGTATAATGATTCTTCCAGGCAAATCTTCAGCAAATGCTCAGCCATATCAGTATCCACATCTCCAGAAGGATGAAATAGAAAGGATTATAAAAGAGATGCTCGAAACAGGAGTTATTCGGCCAAGTTGCAACATCTACTCTTCGCCGGTGCTACTTGTACGCAAGAAGGACGGAACAAGGCGAATATGTGTTGATTACCGAGGTCTCAATGGCATAATCATCAAGGACAAATACTTTATTCCAATAGTAGATGAATTGCTAGATGAAAGGGAGCACAAATCTTTACAAAGCTGGACCTTTGATCCGGGTATCATCAAATACGAGCATGCGAAGAAGACATACAGAAAACCACATTTTGAACACACAACAACCACGAATTTTTGCTTTCTTCAACAAAAGGTGGAATATCTTGGGCATATCATATCAGAGGAAGGTGTGGCAGTGGACCCCTTCAAAATTGGAGCAATGCAAAACTGGCCGACCTCGAGATACATAAAATTGCTACATGGCTTTCTGGGTTTAACAGGCTACTACCGCAAGTTCGTGAAAAACTATGGAAAGATCAGTGCACCACTTACTTTCTTACTAGAAAAAGATGTCTTCCAATGGTTGGACAGAGCCTCCGCTGCCTTTGACAAACTTAAGGCAGCCATGACGACGACGCCGGTGTTAACACTACCAGATTTCAACCGACCCTTCATTATTGAGGCCGACACATCTGGAGTCAGAATTGGAGTCATTCTCATGCAAGATGGTCGATCACTCGCATACACTAGCAAGGCATTATCTCCCTCCTATCAAAATATGTCAACATATGATAAGGAGATGCTCGCCATTGTGCGCGCAGCAACGAGGTGGAGATTGTACTTGATCAGGCGATACTTTCAAATCAAGACCGACCATAAAAGCCTAAAATATCTCTTGGAGCAGAAGATATCTTCCCCCGAGCAGCAAAAATGGGTAACAAAACTTCTTGGATTTGATTTTGAAATAACTTACAAAAAGGGGAAAGAGAATGTTCTTGCAGATGCGCTTTCGCAGCTACCCGAGCAAGTTGAAGTTTCGGCCGTTTCACTTCCGACCAGCGACTTCCTTGAGGATATTAAGATGGAATGGCAGGAAGATTCAGATACTAGTAAGATTATAAAAAAATTGGAGGAAGCACCAAGCCCCATGGCTCATTACAATCGAGACTCAAAAGAATTATGCTATAAGGGACGCATTGTGCTTGTGACAAATTCTACTTGCATCTTCAAGAGCAGATTTTGGACAAAGTTATTCCATATGCAGGGTACTAAATTGAAAAGGAGTACGACATATCACCCACAAACCAACAGCCAGACGGAAGTTTTAAATAGGTGCTTGGAGACAGCCCAAAGCCACCCACCAAATATGACTACCCAAAGAGAACTCCAGACCCAGCCAAGTGCCATTATTGATCGACGGATCGTTACTCGACGACGACGACCCACTAATGAAGTGCTAATAAAGTGGGCGAATCTACCAATAGAAGATGCCACTTGGGAGAACTATGACGACTTGAAGATCAAATTCCCAGAATTCACGAATCATCGGCCTCGAGGACAAGGCTAATTTGAAGAGGGCGGGTCTGTTAGGACTCTAGCTTGGAGAGTCCTAATTGAGAGGGACATTCATGTAAAACTGTTAGGACTCTAGCTAGGAGAGTCCTAATTGAGAGGGACATTCTATTAGGACTCTAGCTAGGAGAGTCCTAATTGAGAGGGGCATTCATGTAGGAGGTGTTTTCTTAGAGAAGAATTAGGAGTTGTAAGGGAATAGGAGTCTTGACTATGAGTCCTACTAGGAGTTGGTTAGAAGTAGGAGTCTTAAGTAGGAGTCCTATTAGGAGTTAGGGTTTAGAAGCCCTATAAATAGCCATGTATTCCTTCTCTTTTCATAAGCAATAGATGAATCTTTTCTGCAGCCTTTGAGCAGCAACTTGGAGGGAGGAACCCCTATAGAGTTCCAAGGAGACCGATCCCCTAAAGAGATCAACCCCAAGTTTAGAATCCGCAAGGGTTCTAACACGAACTCACCGAGCTCTACTGACCACTTGAGGAGGCGACCTGCAAGGTCAAATTTGGACAAAATCTGCCGGAGTGGCTAGTCGGTGATTACCTCAATCGGGTGAGCTTGGAAGTAGGGGCGCAGCTTCCGGGCTGTCAATACGAGCACGAGCGCTAGCTTCTCGATCGGAGTGTATCGCTCCTCGAGTCCATTGAGGACATGGCTAGTGTAGTAAATCGGTAGCTGCTCTCCAGAAGCCTCCTTGATCAGGACAGAACTTACTGCATGTCGAGAGGTGGCCAGGTAGACGCCCAGTTTTTTTCGAGGGGACACCGAAGCGAGGCGAGGGAGTGACGCCATATGCTCCTTCACGTGGGTGAAAGCCTCCTCGCATTCCACTGTCTACGCGAAGTCCTTGGGGTCCATCAGAGCCCGGAAGAAGGGGAGGCACCGGTCGCCCGATCGGGACAGGAACCATGACATGGCGGCGAGCCTTCCGTTCAGGCGTTGCAACTCCTTAATTGTCCGAGGGGCCTGCATATCAATGATTGCCCATACCTTTTTGGGGTTTACATCGATTCCCCTTTCATGTATGATAAACCCGAGGAATCTGCCTGAGTTGACACCGAAGGTGCACTTGGCGGGGTTGAGTCACATGTTGTACCTTTGTAGTGTGCCGAAGGTATCAGCCAAGTCGGACAAGTGAGTCGCAGTCGTGCGACTTTTCACAATCATATCATCGACATAGACCTCCATGTTTCTCCCAATCTGGTGAGCAAATATTTTGTTCACGGTCCTTTAATACGTAGCCCCCGCGTTCTTCAGCCCGAATGGCATGACCTTGTAGAAGTATACCCCTTGGTCAGTGAGGAATGCAGTGTGCTGCTGATCCTCGGGTGCCATCCTTATCTGGTTGTAGCCGGAGAAGGTGTCTATAAAAGAAAGGTGGGCGTGACCGGCCGTTGCGCTGACCAACTGGTCGATCCGTGGGAGGGGGTAGCAATCCTTCGGACAAGCACGATTAAGATCGGTGTAGTCAACGCACATCCTCCAGCTTCCATTGGGTTTTTTTACGAGGACTATATTGGATAACCAGCGTGGGTACTTGGCCTTTTCAATGAAGCCTACCGCCAGAAGTCACTCTACAACTCCTCGGACGGCCTGCTGGTGTTCGGGAGCAAGACGTCGGGGCTTCCGCTTCACTAGCCGCACGTCGGGAGAGATGCACAGGTGGTGTTGAGATACCTCAGGGTCGACGCCTGGCATGTCAGCGGATGACCAGGCGAAGACATCCACATTCTCCTGGAGAAGATTGATGAGCTGGGCTAGCTCCCGCTCAGGAAGCTCCGACCTGATCTTCACCATTCGATCTGGGCGTCCCTCCTGTAGTGGCACATCCACTGTAGGCTCCGTTGGCTCGGGGTGCTGGGATGACCTTTTTGCTTCTCGGGGGTCTTCGAGGGGCGGTTCATCCCTCCTCCTCTTGTGCAAGGAGACCACGGTCAGGTAGCACCGCCTTGATTCGCAGGGGCTCCCGCTGACTTCCCCGACCCTCGTGCGGGTCGAAAACTTCACGATTCGGTGGTAGGTGGAGATAACTACTTTGAACTTATTGAGGGTGGGGCGTCCCAGAATCGCGTTGTAAGCGGTAGGGAGGTTGACTACAAAGAAGGTTGCCATTACCGTCTTTGTCCTCGGCACTTTCCTAAGGGTTAAGGGCAGAGTGATCGTGCCCAACGGTGAAATTGACTCGTTGGTGAACCCGGTGAGTGCTGAGCTCATAGGCTCCAGGGCGTCGCGGAGGAGCCCGAGCTTTTGGAAAGCTTCCAGATAAAGGATGTCAACCGAGCTTCCAGTGTCGACCATGATCCTTTTTACTCGGGCGTTGGCGATCCTGGCGGTCACCACCAACGCGCCATCATGTTCGAGCTACTCGGCTTTCTCAGCGGGAAATGTGACCTCGGGCCCGCACTCGCTCCCATAGTCTTCGGCTGCGGCAGCGCGGGCGTATGCTTTCCGCCAGACATACTGTTTCCCCCAGACGTTGGGCCGCCCGTGATCATGTTGATCTGCCTTTCGATGGGGCCCTCGGGCCGTGGGGAAATTTCTTTATCCTGTCGCAGATAGCGGCCGAGGTGCCCTCTTCGAATCAGCTCCTCAATCTGTCGCTTCAACTCACGGCACTCCTCCGTGTCGTGCCCGTTTTGCCGGTGGAAACGACAATACCACGTCTGGTCCACGAGCTCCCGTGGGTTCCTCATCGGGTTGGGGGTTTGGAGCAGCCCCTTCTCCTTTATCTGGAGAAATATCTGCGTTCGGGATGTTCCCAAGGCGGGGAGTGGCGGCCTTGGCACGGGCGGGTCGGATCGGTCCGACCTGCGCCTCGGCGGGCCGGGTAGCTGCCCTCGTGGTTGATCCGTCCAGGGCCTTTTATGCTCCTCTCGCCTCCCTAACATCCAAGCTTCGGTCGCAACATACTGGTTGGCTCGCTAAAGCATTTCCGAAACTACGGTGGGGGGGCGTTCCATGAGGGACCAGAAGAACCTAGAGGGGCGGAGACCTGCCATGAACACCTGCATCAATAGGGAGGGGTGAGCATCTGACAAACCCCATATTTCCGTGGCGAATCGATTTACATAATGGGAGAGGGGTTCATCCTCTTTTTGGTTCAGTCCAAGGAGCAGGGCGACATATGGCTTCGGTCGGACCAAGGCTAGGAAGTTGAGCTCAAACTCCCTGGCGAGCTGATCGAAGGAGGTGATTCCCCCGGTCTTCAGGCCGTTGTACCACGTGCGAGCAGGCCCCCTCAGGGTTGTAGGAAACGCCCTGCACATCATAGCGTCAGAAGTTCCGTATAGCGCCATTTGAGCCCGAAAGGCGGACACATGGTCCGCCGGGTCGGTGGTGCCGTCGTAAGCGTCCAGGGAGGGAAGTTGAAAGTTCGCGGGCACCGGCTGGTCCCGTATTTCAGCCGCGAACGGCGACCCCCAGTGCGGATCATCCGCAAGCTCTCCCTTTGAGGTACGGACCTCCTTCTATACATCATAGAGTCGTTGACCGAGAAGGCGCAGTTGGGCCTGGAAGGAGTTCGTCGAGCCCGAGGATATCGTCTCCTGCTCGGATCGGCCGGCAGGGTTTCCCACTACTTGATCTCCAAGGGGAAACGCCTGGGTCTAGGGTGAGCCAGGGAGTTCCAGGGTGGTTATGTGCGTAGGCGTGGACGGCTCCAGCCGATGCGTAGGTTGGGCCGCCGACGGATTTGCTGATTGGGAAATGAGCGGGATGACCGTCTGCACCATTCCCGTCAAAGTTCAGACCTGGTGGGCAAGGTCCTGGAAGTCCTCGGCCGACATGGGTGAAGGGGTGCTGGGAGCACCTTTGGGCGGAAGCAGGCCCGGGTCGTTGAACAAATGCCAGTAGCATTCCGAGGTCGTGGCGAGGTCGTTTGCCCGTGGCCCATCACGCGAGGGGTGCATGGTCGGCGCCCCTGTTAAGAATGATCCCTCGACTGGGTGCTCGTTGGTGTCGGTCTGAGGATCCCTCGACATTGGGCCCTCCTTCTAGCGCCAATCTGTTGTGGGAGACAATCTTTTAGCCGTGGCCTCGGGGCCGACGCGGCTCGGTTCGGGTCCGGATGACGGGGGGATCTTCCCGAGACGACCTTCGAGTCCGTTGAGGTGGTCGTGTGTGGTGATCGAGATGGTGTCATCGACTCCTCCGGGCAGGAACTCCTCGCCTTCTCGTCCCGCGGGGACCTTCGGCTTTGCACCTGCACAAAGGTCGGGTCGAGATGCTCGGCCTAACCCCTCCGATGATCAAGTTAATTGATGTGAAGGGGACTTCAAACAATGAAATCTTTTTTGTGTCTGTCCTCCCCCCTCTGATGATGAATGAGAGGGTATTTATAAGGAAGCTTACTGCTTCCTGAGTTGCCCGCTTTCAGGGGGCGGGCTGGTAGCGTCTGACACTGGTGTTGGCGTGGCGTGAAGGATTGAGCTTGAGCAGGGTGTTAATGTGCCTCGGTCAATGTTCCGATCTGCATTGACCAGGTACTGTTGCACCGATCGAGGCGTGAGGCATCATCTGACGTCAGCCGAATCTTATCATAATTACTATCCTCATCAGTGAGATACGCCGCTAATGCAGGAGGACTAACAGACGTGTTGTGCGCCTTGAGGCTACATGCAGGACTTGGTTTGCTCCGCCCGTTTGATATGTGGCGAATGCTTAAATAAGAAGAGACGAGAGTGCGTTGATTTGTTTGGATTGTTATGTTGTTGAATGAGAATGTCAGAAATAACCATGCAATTTCATATGAGTACAAAGGACACACATAAAGAAACATTCAACTACGCATATGCATTTATCATCGCTTTTTGTTTTTAGTTTCTTTCAGGTCTACAGCTCTGCTGAGAGTAGGAAAGAAAGCAAGTTGATGATGATCCAGGAATTGGTAATCTTGATTGAGAAAATAGACATCTCCCAACAAAGCAACCGACGAGTCTTATCACCCAAACTCTACAGTAAATATTGCTGGGCTGATGAACACCAAGATATCCGTTTAGAACAACCCAGGTTGTCTAGATGACTCCACGTCGCCCATGGATTGGTCTATTTGATGCAAATATTGATGGGCAATTAACCTTAAAAAAAAGTCCTCCATGATAGAGTTTTACTGGATGTCACCCTCATGTTTTCTTTTTATTAGAGAGCGTCCCTTTTTATTTAAAATATTAAAAAAAATATGTTTGAGATCGGATAAATCCTTTCATTAAATCGAGCAATTTAATTCAAACTCGACCGATCAAAGAGCTGGTTTGATTCACCTGTGATCACGATCTGGATCAAATAGACTTGGGTTAGATCCTACAATGCAATCATGACGGAAAAAGTTTACATGAGGGTTATACCAAACCAAGGCAATCAATGATAGAAACACCCCTCTCCCTCCTCTGCTCCTCTATGGTAGAAACTGGTGGTAATATCATCTCCTCTTTGACGACCAAGTCCTCTACTCTTCTCTGCTAGTCGTGAACTCTTATGTTCTTCTTCCATATTTGCAAATAACAATAGCATGCTACCCTCATTGGTGACAAGAAACTCCTTTACGCCTCTTTAGTATTTATATTACTAGCAACCTCATCTCTTCTCTGGTTGTAAATGACCACAGAGGCATAGTACATTAACCAGTATAGTTATGCGGGCGTATTGATATGTTTATGCTATCCCATTATCCTGATCATCTGCAATTGTGAAGATGGGGTCGAGTGAGCATCAAGAACTCGAATGTTATCGACTTGAGGTTGCAATCGATAATTGAGAACAAAATAATTATTGACTTATGACTTCATTTGGAGATAGGGACATGTTCCATATAACTATTATATATGCATGCTATATAGGAAGCTAGAGCTCACTCTATCCTTGCTTCTTATTAGCGATGGCGACGACGACGATGGCCACCACTAACAAGAAGATTGGCAATGACAACCGTCTTACCCATTGTTGTTGCATCGATCGAATGAGTAGAGAGGTGAGTTGGAAAAAAATGTAGGGCAATCTAGATCCTAAAAATAATAAATCAAATACTTCAGATTTTATTAAACCCAAATAAATCAAAGTCAATAGGGTCAATGGATATTGAATATCTTTTTTAAAATTTTATTAAGGATATTTTAGTCTTAATATAAAAAAAAAGCTTCTAGTAAAAAATAAATATGAGAGCATATAAAACCTCATTATTAAAGATTTTTTTTTATAAATGACCTAATATCGATACACTTCAATTTTGTCCGAGAGAGGGGAAGAGGTGTCATGCTAGATCAGCTGAAGGAAGAATGCCCGGCCTCCTGCCTCGTAGCCTACGCTTAACACGTAACCATCAAACAGGACTGCAAAGCCAGCGCAGGGGTCGAAGCTGACACCGGAACGGCAGGAAAGCAAGCAGGCATGTAACGCATGCAGCAGAGCTTCCTTGGTGGGAGTGCCTGCGAGCCCGCCTCAGTCCACGAGAGGGCGAGGAAGGAAGGGAGAAATCTTGTGGTAGCATGTATGCACGGGGTACAAGCTTCTGCAAGAAGCGCCTCGCGCTCTTCCTCCTCCATCCTTTACCATACCCTTCTCAGTCTGTACCTCTAATTCATGTACTCCATTTTTGCTGCAGGTCTGGGAGAAGACATTAGAGGAGAGAGAGAGAGAGAGAGAGAGAGAGAGAGAGAGAGAGGGAAGACAAGGTGGCAATACATGTTCCATTAATGCGGCCTCTTAAAGCTTGTCTCCTTCTGTAAACATAAGGTCCAGTATGCCAAGACAAGTCCGAAAAGGACGACCATAAGCCCACAGATTCCTGTGCACGCATGTGCATGCATGAGGGGCGACGTCGGCTTGCCTCTGCTCCAAACGAGATCCCTCTCGTCCTTATGCGGCACACAGATCGAGTCATATGACGTCTGCGATATCGAAGCCACCATCGGCGCTCTGCGTGCACAATCTCATCCTTCATGGAATATATGACCTATATATACTACCACCAAAGCAGATGCAAAGCAAGTATGCGTTCGAAATAATGCATGGCCTGTAGAAACCACCACGCACAGTATGCTGCTAATCCTCCTGCACACGTAACACAATCTTTCCAACCTTGGGATAGATCAATAAGGTCACACAGTAAGGGAGAAGTGTTGCTGCTGATGCACAGGAAAAAGGCAACAGGGTCCCCATGCAAACCTTGGTTTATTGACTGTGTGATGGCCGCATCTGATTCCCCCAACCACATCAAGAATCGTTAAGCGTGAATTCTCCAAACACATAATGATCCAAACTTCAAATCATTTAGTATAGATTAGCATCTAAAAGAAAATTCAAGAGAAAAAAAAAGAATGAAAGAAAGAAAAATCTAAGATAGATTTTCGAGATGCAAGGCTGACTAATAATAAAAACCACAGGAGTTTATAGAATTTTGCCTAATTTAATTTGGCAGTACTGATAATTTACAGCTTATAGAATTTATCATCAACAAAGAAATACCATTGATGATTTTTCTCTAATATATCCTGAAAGTACATCAATCATTTTTCTTACCTTGTCAATTAAGGGAGTTTTTACCAAATGATAATAAAATTTAGATGGGGGGGAATTAATAAGTTGCTATCTTTCATGTCAGACACAGATAATCTGAACTTACATATACACAGAGAGAGAGAGAGAGAGAGAGAGAGAGAGAGAGAGAAACATACCTTTCAAGGACAAGATCTTAATTGCATAGATGTATGCATAATGGAGTCATCATTCACATGTAGATCTGTTCAGAGACATGAAATAAATTTGAAAGACCTAAAATACACATTGTGGAACTCATATCTTCAATCCCTCTTGAATACCATATATGCATGCATTCAAGAATTTATTTTTAGATTTTCGAATTGTTTCTATTCCACATTTTACAGATTCATTGTATTTGGCACGAACAAACTTGCATGAGCCATGTTTTCAAGCTTCATCAAGTCAAAATCATGCTCAAAATGTAAGGCATATGTACTAAATGTATGAGTTTAATGAGTGGAATGTAAAATTTAATATCCAAATATGCATTATATAGTATCCTATTTGTTATTCAAAGAAGACTCATATTACACAAAAAAAAAAAAAAAAAGAATAAAATGGTTAGTGAAAAAACTAATACATATAATAGTACATTGTCATTGGAGCAGTGACCTATCTATCATGGAGGCCAAAACAAAGAACAATTGGCAAAGTATATATAAGGTATAATACTTCAGTTAAGGCACATTATTCGAACCTATCTGAAAATTGAGTACTAATGCCAAGCTTCAGATCCTAATGGAATATGCATCCTTGTCATCTTTTTCATGGACAGCACACAATGTACTAATCAATATTGGTATCATGAGCTCAAAGACACCATACCTGGATGACAGATTTCGAGATTGTAATTAGCATTTTCCAGAAACCATGAGATGAGATGGCTCCTTTACTATGTGATCTTCCCCTGTAGAAACCTTGTTTCATTCTGCATCAAAAAGCATAAACTCTATATCACTGCATGGAGTCAGGTAGATATGTGTAAAACAATATAAAAATAAAAATGTATCTTTCATATCCTTATTTATTAGCCATGCTTTTCTTTCTATTAAAAACCAGGCTCATTTGAAGAGTTTCATGGGACTAGTGTAGCTGAAAATTAAAGATATATCTTGATTGGCTAGTACGAGTGATAAGGGTCAACTATAGCCGACCTCAAATAATCGAGACCTTACGGTTTTGTTGTTGTTGTTACAGTAGAAAGTTATTAATCTTCGCTAGATCATCTCGTGAACGTACATGCAATCCATTAACTTATTAGGCTTTTGGAACTAAGATGTATTGATTGTTGAGTGGCACTCCAAGACATATGAAGAAGCAAAAACTATAACAAAATGTATTTCTAGTCACAACTATATATATGTGCTAAAACTGTCATAATTACTAAGGTTGACATTAATACACTGTCAAGATCATTAAGAAGCAATAGTGTATACAGCAAAGAATATAGCTGTAACTCCCTTGAGATATCAGCAATGAACAAAAGGAAGTCACTGAGGGATAGAACAATGCCAGATTTTACCTGGGGACTAATTGACAGTCATAAGATTGCTACCCAATGAGAAAAGTGGTTTCCTGAAAAATTGTTGAATTGATGGAAAGCGATGCCTAAATATGAAGATGAGTTTATCAAAAGATCCTGGAATCAATCATCTTCAAGCAGAAAATACATCAGGAGAGGAGTTGTGGGAACCAGTTGTATGCCAGGAATAGACTCCATGTTCTAAAATTTGAAGTACGACTACAAGTGCTGGAAACATTGAGCTATGTCTAAGGAGAAACTTCATGTAGGTTAATTTTTACATATATAAATCATACAAAGAGAAGCTTAATCTCACCATTTGTACCTTCTGCATTCCTTTTGTATCTGTGGTTTTGATTTATTGTACAAAATCAACAATTCTTTGTAGGAGGAACACAGGCATACTTTTGGTATGTTCATCTCAGTACTGCTAGAACTAAATAAAACTGCAGCCAAAGCAAAGCTATTCCAACTTTGACAGCCTTTAAATGAGGTGCAGGAAGACAGGGATGCACAGTTCCATGATTCTGTCACCTCCGTTATAGCTCAAGCATGATCATAAAGGCATTAAGCTAATGTAGGAAAGAAGAAAATGTATGCAGCTACAGATTGTCCCACCATACATTACTCATAATGCATAGTAAACATACAATTGCTAACATAGCGGGCTATAAAAGGGAACCTGATGTATACAAGACAAGAAAAATGGAAGGACAAGGGTTTAGATCTTACCTCTGTTGCTCCAAAGCTGTCCGTCCTCGATTTAAGGAATGTCAAATCGACTTCTTTGGAACTTTCTGAAAGAGATGAAGCATTTATTCGAAGGGAAGACCAGCAAAAAGACATCATAAAAGCATTGAGCAAAAGAATGAGCGATTTCCCGGTGATAACATGGGCTCTTTCGGATTAGAATCCTATGAAGAGGCTTACGAGCCTTTATATCTTCCAGCATATGTACAGTTTGAAGAGGTAGATTATGAAGAACAACTTCAATTTGGATGCACCATTCCATCATATAAAAGCAGCACAAAACTATAGAAAGAACCTTCCAACTTTCGTCGAACACGGTTCGGTGTTCATCCCAATTGATCTGCAAGCGAATGATGATATCCTCTCTTATAGGTCAAGATCCAAGGACGAATGCTGCTCCTTGCTCGTCGACGACCATGAAGGCGACGAGGACTCGACGCTGCTATGCTGCAACTGGAGGAGAGGGACAGCAGACGTTTCTTGTGACCGACTGCCATCGGCGTGGACTTGCGATTCGGGACTGACGAGGTTCACCCCGAACAGCCTGACACGCTTGGCGATGGCCTGGCTGTGGGCCGCCGGCACCGATTCAAGAACCATCGACAGACCGCCACTCCCACCGGGTTGCACCTCCGTCGGTGGCGGCCCGGTCATCGGAGAAGGAAAGAGAAGAAGTTGCCCCTTGACAGCAGTCGTGCTCGGCACGCTGCAACCATACCCCGCCAGGCGGTGGTCGTACGCCGTTGCCATCGCCGCCCCAGACGGCATGAGGAGGTGACCGGCCCACGGTCCTACCGACCGCGCAAAGGAGACTCCCGGGAGAGGAATTCGCGGCATCCGGGCTGGGTCGTGGTTCTCGGGCCGCCGCTTCCAGTCGATGTAAAGACTGTGGCGACCAGAGTCGCCGACGCCGCGACTGAAGGAGACGGTGTCCCCAGCGTCGAGCCGCTTCTCCTTGACGAACCTGCTCCACCCCTTGGTCATCACGTAGCTCTGGCTGCTGTTCCAGTAGGAGTACCTGAAGCGCCACGATTTGCCGGTGCGGTCCTCGAAGCTGAGCAGCAGCCCTTTCTCGTTGGCCGACGCGTCCAGTGGGAAGTACCTCTCGGCGTGCTGCTTCGGGATCACCAGCCGGTTTAGCTTGCCGACGTCGCTTGGCGTTACCACTTTGTCGAACATATGCTCCTTCTCAAAAAGATTATCGCCGATGACCGACGAGCCCTCGTTCCGCCTGAAGTGAGAGGATGAAGCCGACGGAGACGAGGAGGAAGAAGAGTAAGGCACCAAAGGAGCATGTTTGCAGGCTTGCCCTTGCTCTTCTTGCTCGTTGATGTGAAGCCTATTTCTTCCATTCGTGAACTCCATCCTCTTATCCCTTGGAATCCCAGAAGAAATCCACAATACAACACTAATGGCGATCTAGAGAAAGAACCAAAGCGGTGGGAGAAGAGAAAGAGATGTAGAATAGCCAGGTTCCCATTGACCCCTTGGCAGGATAGATAAGATTTTAGGTGCAGGTGTTTGTACTATATTGGTATGGTAGGGTGGATTATGCCTTTGTCCTACCAACCGATCGACTGCAGCAGAGTGGGGGTGGTCTTAACTTCTAATAATCCATGCTGCTGCTGAAAGCTAAGAGAACACCACATGACTCTCTCTCTCTCTCTCTCTCTCTCTGCCCCCGGTAAGTAAGTACATAATAAACAAAAGCTGCAGTTTTGCTTTTCATAGCTCCTCCTAATGCTGAAGCTTCACATAAAGGTAGGCGAAGACTCATGGATGACAAATTGGCAGCATCGAATAGGACAGACAGGATGAACTTGATTTGTGCTAATACGTTTATTAGTGGAACGGGAAGCCATAACTGATCGAAGCAAACATCTTGTTTCCTTCCACAGTATCGATGGCTCCCTGAGCCTCTACGGCTGCAGCTCATGGTGCTTTCCCCACGAAAGAGCTAATGGCTTGTGCTCCATGGCCATGGCGATATAAGGTTCAGAGGCTGCAACAGTTACCGGAGCACATGCGTCATTTCAGGCCTTAACGAAACTTGCAGTACAGAATGAGCCACATCAGTCGCACTGACCTCCATTGTTCTGTCTCCTCTCTCCCTATGGCATCACATTATCTTCTCCCTCTCCTTCTCCCGTTAGATAGATGAATCCACCTCGAACTCACCTCCTCCTCCTCCTCCACAGGAACCAATAAGAAGAAGAAGAAGAAGAAGAAGCGAGCGTCAGCTGCCGGACAGAGCCTTACGTCGTCGATGTATGGAGCAAATCAAAACGATTACGTGTGGAGTTTAGTACATAAAGGGAAGCCGGCCGTGGCTTTCTCATGCCGATGCCCTCTAAAAGAGCTGCAGCATTACTCATGCTAAGCCCACTCCCTGTCCTCCAACATTATCTTATTAGTTATATGTTGCGTGCTGATTAAGAACAGGAAAGATGAGCTACCATAGGAATTCCTCACAGGATCAATATGCATTGGGTATGGTGAGAGATATAAAAGCCGAGAGACTCTTTCTTTTCTGCCTCCACTCTTGCTGATTCCAAAGCTAGTCGTCCTCTAACATGTTCTTTTGCTGTCATTAAAAGATGAGATAACAAGACAGCAAGCGAGCGAGCACAAATGCAGCGGCTTGCATGTTTTAGAGTGCTGGAAGCAGTGAACTGGCCGAGCTAGTTAGGAGTCAGTAGTAAGTACCTCATGCGAGCTATTAAATGACAATCTTCAGTTCCTTAAGCTCAATAATTGGGTGTTGGCCTGCCACATAGAGTAATGTGCGTCCTTATCTTGGTTTTCGATCTATTGTGGCTGCTATCTGCGACCACAACATCATGTAGGACCAGTGAACACGTTGGAATTCATTGTGTGACAGCGATCGACCATTGACAATCTAATCGACAGACATTGGCAGGTGGAAGGTCAACTTTGTTGCACAAGAAAATGAATACTTGTGTGCACGTATTCTACTCTTCGTTCAAGAGATCGATATCAATCCTTGAGAAAACAAGGAGACTTGAGTCTCATTAGATATCTAATGAAGTCATATCATACATATATCATCATCATCATCATCAAAGTGAGTTATAATCTTTGTCTAACCAATTATTGCCGCTTCTTGATGTCAATCAAATTAGTCTATTTGTACTAATTAGCTCACACGATGAGAATTGTCTGCTGCTTTATGTCGCTCACAACAATTATACTGTGATCTGTAGCCCAAAAGGTTGTTTTGAGACACTTGCCGATATGAATCCAACAGGCTGCTAAGTTCCTTTAGACACCACAAAGTTATTCGAGGAGAAAAGGAACTTTAGGTGTTTTTGTATACTGATCTTCTCTCATTTAAAAGAACATTATAAGTTTTTCTAACTGATATTACATGAGGATTTTTTTTTTATGTTAAAGATAATCAATATGAATATGATATTGAAAGAGGACAAGTGGATAGACTCATATTGCTAAAAACTAAAAGAGTCAAATTTATATAATGGGTTTAGCCCACAAACTAGAAATTTAAATTTTTAGATTAAATTAGTATCGACTTTGATGCATATTAACCCTGATCAAATTGACTCGGATTCATCTCGGATTCTAACAAGCGACATACTTATTATATAGATATAGTCACCAATGCGTCGTTGAAATTCACTTAACATGAGAATAATAATATTAATGGAATTTAATTCCTAGAATACATATTAAACTTTGATGGAGAGAACTAATATTAGAACTCTTAAGTTGATTTATTATTATTATATTTTTTGACTGAAAAAATCAAATAACATTTGCAACTATTTTGTCAAAAAAAAAAAAAAAAACATATTTTTTATGTTATTTGTTTTGTGCAGTAGTATTTCATTCCATCGGTGAAGTCAAAACATCCATTTCATTGTCAACAACAAAACTTAATGATCTTATCCCTCCATCAATAACAATAACAATAACAATGCAAATATTATTTGCATGGCAACCCCAAGAGTAAAATATCTTCTCCTATTTATTATCTTGAATCAACCTCCAT
Source organism: Musa acuminata AAA Group (assembly GCF_036884655.1). Lineage (NCBI taxonomy): Eukaryota > Viridiplantae > Streptophyta > Magnoliopsida > Zingiberales > Musaceae > Musa > Musa acuminata. Next base: position 9,174,727 of record NC_088356.1, read on the forward strand.
CGTAATGTTTTCTCCTTTTTATTATGTTTAAACAATAAGACTAAGCTTGACATATGAATCTAATTCATAAATCATAGTACAAGTCAAACATTGTCGCCATCAATTAATACTATTACACCAACGGTGTCACTCTACTTACTACTGTTGTCATGAATAAAGAACCATCACAATCAAGAATTTTGCTGCGATTAGACAATCATGATTTCCACATTTTTTTACAAGTAATTAATGAAGAAAACAATGGTAAATAAAAAAAATGAACACCATGAATGGGTTGATGTAAATTCAACTTATCTCACGATAAATTATGACAGTAAGAATAATGGTGCAAATAAATATATTATTCCACAGTGCCTTGAGACTACAAATTGAGGAAAAAGGTGGACGTGTATCAGATATTTCCCAAGGCCATGGCGATGCGTACGATATGGTGGAAGGAAATGGAGGGGACCCTCGGTGAGTGCGACAAATGGGGTAGAGCTTGCAAATGGCACAGTGCACATCTCCTTCTCTCATCACTGGATACTGTTGTATGCTTCTGATGCTTAGTACGCGTCCTATGCGAGTCACGAATACACCAAACTATGTGGTTGTATGATATCGATACAGGGTGTAGAGGTTGGACCACCAGCTATAGCTATAGCTAGTAGACATGGAGGTCTGTACCTTCCATATCAAACAAGTTGGGAAAGCCACTTCCCAAGTGGGACGGACATCTTTGCTACATAAGATGTGGACTCGCAAGCAACATTTTCCACTCCTGTACAGGGGTGGGTGGTGGTCATCAAGCTATCTATCTTCTTTCATACATGGAATTTGATTAATCTGGATGGAGGAGGATCTCCACTCCATGTAAATCTGACTGAAGCCACCACAACCTATTCCACAGGGGGGGAGGCCATCGAGCTCAGTTTGTGATCTTTTAAGCCACTTTTGAGTGGTGGGGGAATGGTCTCAGGGACAAAAGGCTGGCTTGGCTGGCTGGCTGGCTGGCTGGCTGGCTGATAGGGGGACCTCAAGCTAATTCCTCCACCCATCCCTCCTCCCCTGCTAACTTTTTATTCCAGATGAGAAAGACCTTGTCTTCTTGTATAGAAAATATCAGAATGCTGTTATGTCAAATGGACACACACATAAGACAGTAGAAAGTAGCCATAGGACCATGCTGTTTGAAGGAAATCCCAACTCCTATACCTCCTCCTCTTGCCTTTATTTTTTTCTTTTTCTTTTTCTTTTTCCATCCACGACCTCCACTGAGCTGCCCACTTGTCTCTCTCTCCCCCTCCCCATCCTCTTTCTTATTTCCCCATTCCGTCTCTTTATATTCTTCCCATGTTTTATGTGGCATCAAACCAACACAGGTCTATGCAGTTTTGCTACGGAGAACCCTTCCTTCCCTCCCCCTACGATAGCACACAAGCGTGCATGATTCCTTTCCCATAGGCACAGCCATGTATGGGAACGAACAAAATCATGCAGAAAGAAAAAGGCATCGGGGGAGAGCAAAGCTGGCAGGTGGGAAACCCCAGAAAAGTCCTGCCCTCCAGGCAAGCTAGCTGGGCATCCAGTTGCCCACACTCCCCTCCCCCCTCTGCAGGCACCGAGAGATACCGTTGAGGCTTCACTGTTGGGTCGCTTTCTCACCTCATCAGATGCCTTGGGTAAAATGGTTTTTACAGGACTCCAACGGAAAAGGCTCTACTCTCTGCAGGCGTAGCTTCATCTCATGTGTTTTGTTAGGTAGTGGACGTCAAGCACCGATCGGTGCAGCAGCTGGTCCTCTTGCTGCTGCTGCTGCTGCTGCTGATGCGTGCAAAAAGAACACTGAGAACACCAGCTCTCTCGATGCCGCCACCAACCTTCACCGGTCGAATAATTTAGATGCGCGTCTCACGCGCCCCTTAGTTAGGTGTTCAGGTTAAAAGAAAGACTAACCATCACCAATGATGATGAGTTTAGGGCAGTGGAGATCCCGTGTCCCGATGTGCGGCGGATCCGATCGAACAATATGTCCATCTGACCGCACATCTGCGTGGTATGGTGACCACACATCACCGGCCTCCGCCGCGTCCCACTGGGCCTGCTTCTAGGGTCGCCTCGCACGTTTATTTTGGATGCCTCGGTTTGGTCCGAACGAGAGCACATAGGCTTGAAGCCGAAGCAACCCAAAAAGGGTTGCACAATCCTCACCATAAGCGAATATTTTTAGTATTAAGTATACTATATTTCCAAGCTGGTATTTCACGTCATACCCATCAGGATATTCTCTTCACGAGTAGTAGTTAGGGTCCTAATACAGGTTCACATATCCGTTACTTGCCAGACTTCAAGCAAGCAAGTTGACACTCCAATTCACTAGAATTCAATGGTCTAGGAGACTACAGAGAGTGCACATTGATACTGGGTTAGCCAACTCATATGCATTGATATGACAACATGCACACTGACCAACGATTGAGAAAAAGTATCAAATCAATATATCTCATATGTTACAGCTATTATGATTCATTATTATTTCAGAAACAATCATGTCTGGTCAGTACTGATAAACATAGCTTCCAAGAGTTTCGAATAAACGTTACTTCAATCCAAAGTCAATTTTGTTTTCTCAGGGAGAGAATTTTGAAACCAGATTTGCTATTATTCTGTCTACTACCATGATAGATAACTGAGAAATCTGGATGAAAACATTGTATTTTTCATTACTATTAATCTACACTTAAAAGAGTAGTCCGATAGGCATTGTTTTTTGCATACAAGAAATTCAACGAAAAACAATAAATTTGAAATGACTACAAGAAAAAAGTTGAACATACAAAGTTTGCATGGTGTTGTTAGTTGCAGGGCGAAGAGACACATTATGTAGAGTGCCTGAGACGGAAAACAAACATAATGAATATTTCAAATGACCATCAAACACAACTTCAACTTATCAGCAGAAAGTACCTGAAATAACTTTTGTCACGGCAGACAACTGCTAAAAAGCATGGGTGGTCACGATCATAATTTCCTTTTTCTAATAGATCATTGTATTACCAATATAGACTGCAAAATGCATTTTAACCATTTGATAGATTTTCAACTGCAGTGTGGTTAATTAGATTTCTGCATTGCAGTCTAGACATGTACAAGCAAAATAATCTTGTCAAGAAGCATGGGAAAGGTGGAAGAAACTTGAGTTCAACTGCCATACCACGCCAGTGCCTTCCATCATAAGCTCCCCCTCCGATGGTTGGCTATCAGAACCATATGCAGAGGCTTTGCAACCTGCATGCTGTATGAACAGTAAAGAAACTCACCAGCTATACACAAATCAGATTCTTCAGCAAACCATATAATCAGGAGCTATGCTCATCAATGTAGCTCTTATGAGTCAATTCATTACTGATCATTTCTAAAATTCTACAGCCATATTTACTGATCAAGGTTGTTCATTCTCATTCAGAAAATGGAAGTGTATTTTGCCATAAAATTTTTTTGAGCCAGAACCATTTCCAACATATAAAAGAGGGCCATATATAACTTAACAGATCCCAAGCAAACCAACTTCAAAAGCTTCAGCCATCCTTCCTGCAACCAGGGGACAAGTTATCAAGAACCTTAAACTTAGCCATATCAGAAGCACGCACCTCATTAGCTTTGATACTATTTACTTCACTAAGTTCATGTTCATAACATTACCTGGACCAGTCCACAGATATAAAGAAAAAGCAACGACTCTGGGACTCACAACTCAGTTCATCATTCATCTCATGCAAATCAACAGAATCATATTAGCTTTCCATGGCAAGAACCTTCTCCGAATATCAGATGACTTTGTCAGATTTAGATGAAATGGCAGCAATATTTAAAGCATGGAATTAACTAATTGAAAAGCCGGCAACAAAAACATCATTCCAAGGTGAAAATGATTTGCAAAGTTCTTGTCATCCATAGAGCAACATTCCAGAAAATTTTAGTAACATAGTATGACTCCATGATCATATTGCATTTTCTGCCTTTGATGAGAAGGGCCCCCCTACACAACAGTGATTGTGGCCCTCTTCCTGTTTGTAGGGAGCCTTCTTAGATACCTTATTTCATAATAATGCAAATGAAAGAATCATGAAGCTGATGGGAAAAATAAAAATAAAAATGCAGCCTGCGTCAACTTTCTCTCTTGAGGGTTCCACATTATCTGGGCCATGAGTATCCTGTAATTCATATCAACTACTTGGGCACAAAATTTATAAAAACATAGCATTATGCCAAAGCTCTAAACCATGTTAACTTCCACCTGTGCTCATATTGTTACCTTTAAAACTGGAGCATACTCCAGTAATAGGCCCAATGGATTGCCACTTGGAGCTAGTTGATCAGGGAAGGGTAAACAAGATTTCTTGGTCCGTAATGCTTAGAGCTTTGTTAGCTCAGGAGCTTTTCTAAATGACTTTACTAAGTGGTGAATTTCTATATAAAAATAATTGCCCTTGACCATGAATACATGAAAAATTATTTTGGAATTTGAAAATAACTTGAAACTATAAAAAATTAGCTATAAAAGATACAAGTGGTACCTACATTACTACTTACAAGGCAGAAACCTTACATGTTGCTCAAATAAGCATTAGAAACTGGAAATTTGAAAAAGAACTAAAAGCATAAAATTCATTAAAATTAGAAAAAAAAATGGTTGTAAAAGAAGCGCATAGGATAACAGCATAAATAACATAGGACAGCAAGGGCACCATTCATTAGCTTCCAGACCAAATTCACTGAGTGCACAAATTACAAGTTCCATTTGATAGAATCAAGAAAACAATCATTCTGTTAGCTTTATAAAATTAAACATGTCAGAAGATATTTGTATGGGTAACATGAAACGATGGCAATAACTAAAATGCACAATCATATTTCATTTCCCAGAACACTATAGCAATTTTGATTCAACATTATTTTATAATCAGTTAATGTTGAAGAGAGAAAAAAAGCATTACAAAATATGTTTGAAATGGCAAAAGATATATGATATCTTTCTCAATGAACCAGTGTCAATTTAGTTACAACAACACTCTTCCACTCCTTTACCCTTATTACCACCCTGATAAATTTATAAAAACGTAACATTATGCCAAGATCTTCAGCCTTGCTAATAATTAGGGTGGTCGAGACGTATCCAGGTTTAAAAATTCGCTGATTCCAGTGAAGTTACCAGGCGCTCAGCCGAGGCGAGGCGAGGCTTGATCACCTCAAGGTGTGTCAGCCTAAATCAGGACGTCCGGCAGCCCAGGTGAGCGCTTGGGCTCATCAATTTGTCAGGACTGGATCAGATCCTGGCTCGAGTCAGGTTCGAGCCATTTTCATTTGATCAAGTCCAAATAAACCCCAAACCTAAATCAAGTTTGTTTTGCTAACTTTCCCGACCTAATTCCATACAAAGATTGAAAATGGCAGCTTTCGTGGAAAGCATCATAACGCAAAACCCTAGTAATGACAAATATCACAACGATCTAACAAAATGCACTATGTTCGGATCAAATATAAATTGACTGATTGCGGTACCTTTATCAACAGTAGAATCAATTTCCGGTAGAGGAACACGTCCAAGAAATCCCATCGACAAGCTTGGATCGTCCCCAGGTTTCAGGTCACTTTCATCCGGTCTCAGCAATTAGGGTTTCAAGCCACCGCCACATGATCCCCGTCATCCGGCAGCCGCACTGCGGCGACGATGCGCAGCGAGCGGCAGTGGCGTGGAATCGCAAGAAGAACAATGGATCGAAGGAGATGAATCGATCGAAGCATATGGATCTCTCAAGAACCCAAGGAAGAACATGAACAGGGTTCGACGTTTTTACAAGGGGGAAAAAAGAATAAAAGGGGTGATCCGCATATTCTCAGAAAACGTCTTTTATGATGCCACGCTTACTACACACCGGTTCGAACCCGAGACGGCGCATGAGCTGGACCTGGGTGCGGTGCGGTCGCCACGTCCCAAACTCATGTTCTAAATGCGACGTGTCGTATCCTCGTGGTTTCCTGCTGGCCCTACATCATCACCGTTAGATTCCAGATTTCACGAATCTCAAAAGGATGACAAGCGTTTCGATCTTCCACAAACCCTAATATATCGACAGCTGGACGTGCCTGCCTATATATCTCGCGTCACCCTAAGTCAAACCCAATAGAGAAGTGTCGGCGAACCACTATTGACGAGGATCATCACGTCCGCCGACCAGCGACCAAGGCCGAGAGAGAAGGAGCACCGTCGCGATGGGCCGCGTCCGGACGAAGACCGTGAAGAAGTCCTCCCGGCAGGTGATCGAGCGGTACTACTCGCAGATGACGCTCGACTTCCACACCAACAAGAAGATGCTGGAGGAGGTGGCGATCATCCCCACGAAGCGCCTCCGCAACAAGATCGCCGGGTTTTCCACCCACCTTATGCGCCGGATCCAGCGGGGCCCCGTCCGAGGCATCTCTCTCAAGCTTCAGGAGGAGGAGCGCGAGCGCCGCATGGACTTCGTCCCCGACGAGTCTGCCATCAAGGTTGATCAGATCGTGGTCGACAAGGAAACGATTGACATGCTTGCCACCCTCGGCATGGCTGACCTCCCGGGCGTCGAGAAGCAGCCCGATGCGCCTGCGGGTAACGTCACTTACCCGTCCCGCCCTGGTGGGTACGGCGGCCGCAGGATCTGAGATGGTAGCACTTTTTAGCTAGTCTGGTTTAATGGTACCTTTAGGTGTTTGTTCTGATCAACGTTTGGGATTTGAAAAGGTGTTACTGGCATCAACATTTTTGTTATATTGGATGTTTTATACTGTAGTCATCTTCAATATCATCGATTACTTGATGCCCTTTCAATTTGGTAGTAATGTTCCCTACTTTATGCTCATTTTTTAATGCCCTTTGTTGCATTCGGCGAGGCTCCTAAAAGAGAATATGTTGATATTTGAAGGAAATATAAGAGGCCGTTATGCTAACTTGAGGTTCTAATTTTAATAGAAGAAGCTGGTTCATTGGCATAGCCCGTGGTTCTTTGATACTTAATTCTTGCAAAGTATAGCCATCAGATATTGAGTGTTAATCATCAGATTGCTTTAGCTTTTCTTACTATTATGTTTGCAGTTATGCTTCTTAATCTTACATGATGTCCTTGTGGAAAGATTTACCTTCATTTGCAGGATTGTGGCCGACTATGTTGAGTTCAAATGTGCCTTAATAAGATGGTTAAGGTGGTTAAAATAAGTGAGAAGATGCATATTCTTTGTGGATGCTTTTGTTCCACATTATATTTTTAGGTCTAATTTCCCACTAGCTTGCATTATTTAGTTGTTAATTAAGAACTTTATGGTTTGACTAAAGTACATTTTGGAATGTCATAGCTGGTGAACTTGACTCTTGGCATGTGCAAATCCAATCATTTAATCACTGTGGAAGGCTTACAAACTTACTAGCTGCACACTTGCTTCATATCATTCCATAATTTTTGTCCGTGAGTTTTGTTTATGTTTCTGGGTTTATCCTCCTGTTACCTGAAAATTTTATATTTGTACCTTTTGTCTAACAGCAAGGAATAACTTGATTCCATGTCTTGCAGATGAGAATTCCTCTTGGACATGGTCTTATTTTGTTGCTCCAATTCTCAGTTATATTGACAATTCATAAATCAATGGGTTTCCAACATTGTATGTCAAGTGTAAATTCATGCAAAATTTGTCTCATCATTGGCAAACTGTAGTCACAGCCTTCACTAAATTGAGACTAAAAATGTACTTTTGCCAAAAAGATTAATTATTCTCTATGCTGACTAGGATTCATTGTGAATCTTGTCAGAGAGCAAGCACCCTGTAAGCTGATTCTCATGGGTCACTAATTGATTTTTGTATTATTCATGTGGCCTTCTTTTGTAGAAGTTTGATTCTTCCGTTCGAGATGGCGTATAGATGTATCACCTTTTTTTGCTTTATCCAATTGGCTAAGCCTGTTAAGTTGATTTCTTTCACTTTTTACTCCAGTGTAGATGAAATTAAAATATATTTTATGAAGTACAGGCATTCATGAGTAATGAAGAATAGACAATTTCTTTGTGTTTTAAGTTACCCTTGCCTTTTCCTTTTTTGTTCTTAATTTAAATTCTTTTAAATCAAGATGTCTTGAACATGTATGAGAAAGGTCCATTCCCTTTATTTTAATGACTAAGCTGGTTAAGTTGATTCTTTACCACTTCATTTTAATGATGTGATTGATTTTTTTTCTCTATTGTTATAAATTTTTAAATGTGACCTCAGAGTATTTTATCTACATTTTTTTAAGTGTCGTAGATGGTTTTCTCCATTAACCACCATGTCTTAATTGTTATCCTATCCCCAATTGCTGCCTGGACACTGCCTCATCAGTTTTTTTTCCTTTAGTTCCGAAGTTTGTAGGTACATTCCCTTTATTTTGATCGCTAAGCTGGTTAAGATGATTCTTTACCACTTCATTCTAATAATGTGCTTGATTTTATTCTATGTGTATGTATCTTTTCCATTGTTAGAAAAATGTGACACCAGAATATTTTATCTACATTTTGTTTAAGCCTCGAAGATGGTTTTACTCCTTGAACTATGTCTTAATTGTTATCCTATCGGTCAATCGCTGCCTTGACACTGGCTCTTCAGTCTTTCTTCTTTAGTTTTAAAGTTTGTAAGATACTTTTTCATCCGTCTCTGTTTTATTTTAATCGAGTTCTTTTAACTTGGTATTTTCTGATACCCTGGGCCTTGGTATGTTAATTCTTTTTAAATGAATAGGTCGCTATCACATCCTAATAGTGGAACAAACTTGCTGTTTTCTTGCATATATAAATTTCTCTTTATACTCTGTTGTCTTTGCTCTTACATAGTTTGGAAATGATATTCTTGTCATCGGTCATAAACTTTGGTACGCAAGCTAAAAGCCATAATTTGCTATTTAACTGTGAACGTCAACCTTTGTAAATTGTGATCAGAACTGATCTATATGTTGTTTATGTAGTAGAAGATTAAATCATACTTCATTTAGTTTACTTTTAATTAATACATTTTGGCTATGTCATGAGTTTCAAAAAAATATTTGGTGACTTGTTTACTGCTAAATGGAATTATCTTAGCAACTCTCTTCTTGGAGAACTTCAGTTGTCCTGTTTTTAAAGATGTCTTTTGAGTTCATGTAATTGGATAATTTTGTAACCTATATTGTTGGCCTTTTCTTCTTGGTAATTGGATAATCTTCCTTGCATAAAAGTTGTCCTTAAAAATCCCTATGTAGGTCCCATTGGGGCTGATGAGATAGAAGACACCATGAATGCAACAAAATTTTTGGACAGTTGCATTCAAGTTATCACCAGTATGTTTCCTGATCTCAACATTTCACTGACTACTCCCAGCATTCAAATTTTAGTTTCATTTTAAAAGTTCTGGATCCATCTATTGCACAAATCTAACATCAATATTGATGGCAAGTTGGATTAGCTGATCGACAACAAAATATTATATCTGGATAATCAACAGATTTGCTTGCCAAGAGGGCAAATGATTTCTCTGCTTGAATGCTACATCAAATGCAGTTATTTTCCTGCTTCCAATGAAATAAATGTATGATGCTCTGCATCTTGTTCTATTTTCTGTGTGAAAACAACTTCTTTCAGGAAGAAGAAAGCAGCATTTGATCTAGTTTATCAACTGTGTATTCTTGCCAAATCATTGTTCCTTGGTGGATGCAATTTTTCATGCTTGTTTTTTTCTTGTTTCTTCCTACAAGCCATAGAATCTTGTTTCAGAATTGCATGCTTCGGTAAGAACAATCCTGGCTGTGCCTATGTGACTTGCGGCGCTTGAGCATGTAGGTGTATCGGCACTGTCATGGCTTTTGGTTGGTGATCTGCTGTGGTTGGTTTGTTTCTGGATTTAGCTATATCTACATTTAGATTAGATTGTTTACTTCACGGCATGGACATATCACATAGATGTCACAAGTCGGTAATTAGCAATAGATACAGTAAGCATCGCAATCAAACAGTGGATCATACCATCAATGTGGTTGCAACTAATCAACTGTTTCCTGCGTGCAAGCAAGAGAAAAGTCTTGTTGTTAAAGTGGCTGTTCCTTAGCCTATCCTGTCGCCATCTATAGAAGTGGAAAGGCCACCGACCAATGGAGGAAGCTCTATCCCAGATTCTGAAATGAGTTTGTGACGTCGCAGTAGTCTCATATTCTGATGTAGAAGGATAAGGTTTTAGTGATAGAGTTGATCTATTATTTAGCTGATCAAATCATGTGTTTTGTGGAATATAATATTCTTTGTACTGTGCTTAATTTGACATTAACTATTATTTGTCAGGATCTTCAATAAGAGTCAACTCAAGATGTGGATGACTGTCAATCCGAAGACAAAAAGATGCACTATTTCCAGCGCATATCTTCCCCAGGTTTGTGTGTTTATTGAGTTCTACAGCTTTACACAAGCTACAGCATGCAATTACAAGTCCCTGTTTGAGTTCCTGAGAGCCACATTCGACTGTTGTTTTATGGTGCCTACTTATCTTGGGAATAATCCTCTTTGAAACAAGAAAAGCTTATTAGTTAACTTCATGACAGGCTCTGCAATCGTCAAGTCGCTTGTATCAGAAAGAAAGTTCACATGAGGATGAAGATATGAAGAGATATCATTCTTCTAAGGCATGCATAAGACGTACCACCAAGGAAACCCTTCGCTTCCGGAGTCATATAACTTGTGCTTGAGCTGCTGCCACCAAGGACACACAGCATCACCTCCAAGTCTTCAGTCATGTATATATTCTTTCACAAGCTTGATGATGAATCTTGACAATTATAATTAGGTGTTTTGGCTTAAAGATATAAACTAAGGTCAGCCAAAATTTGAGGATCATGGAGGCCAAATAGAGATAAAGATTGAACAGTTTGAGCTCCAACTTTGTCATGTATGACTAGTGACCTAATAGGCTAATGGGAAGACTTGAGACAACTTTCATCTACTGTTCATAGGAATTGCTTTTGTGTTTATAATCATGTATGGATTAAAGTATCCAATAAGTGAAAACATGCTGGGAAACGTAACAACAGGTCCCCTATGGATTGTTTTATCCCATTTGATCCCAACTAATATGTTCACTAGTTCTATCTAAATTGTCGGAATGAACTTTTAAGGCAATGTTTATCTCCTCTTACCTTCCAATCAGAACTTGACCAATTAGATCCATGTCTTTTATTTTGGTTTTATGTGTTGATTTCCTTATTTCAATTTTATGATGATTCAATAATCATCATCACTATTATTTGAAGTATATTTTCTTTTCTTTCATTTTGTCACTCATGTATTTTTTTCGCTTTCACTGATTTGATGATCACTTAATTTTGTTTTATTTCTTATCTATACTTTTTTATATTTTTAATTAAATTAAATTTATTAAATTTATTTTTAAGTATAAAAATGATAAATATAAAATATAAATTCAAAATATTGACCAATTAAATGAGTTAGTATATTCAAAAAATTCGCCATCCACTGCATTTGAGTTTATATTATTATCGGATCAATATTTTAGATATAATATGGAATCCGTGCACAGCACTCGAGTTTATATAAAGGGAAAAGAAACAAAGGTAGAAAGGAATGAGAGCGCCGATTCCTCCCTATCCGCGCCTCCGTTGTCTCAGGGCCGGACCAACCTGGGTTGTCTCTCGTACTCCGGCAGTCCCAAGAAAAGAAAGGTTCCTCTATCGCCGGATTTGATTTCTAGGTGTTTCTGCAGCATCTCCCACAGGTAGATTCCTTTGCTTTGATGTGGAGGCTCTGGTTTTTTTTAATGCTTTGAAGTCGTTGCCGTCTCCGGTGCCTTCTGCTTCGTCTCTTGGTTTCGGTGATATAGGCTTAGTTTTGTCGAGCCTCTTTGCTTTCCCCTGAAGTTCTGAATTTAGCTACCTATTCTGGGACTCATGGCGTCGGTCTTTGGTTCTGTCTTGTGGTTTCTTGAAGCAACAAGTATAGCTAGTGGTGTTCTCTGGTTGTGAAGTCGTCGTCGTCTTATTGAAGTTTAGATTTTTGGTATCGTTTGAGGCTGGAGACATGAGCTCGATGTTGGCGCCTACATCTTGGTATTGTGTTCTTGATCGGGTCTCTTATCGGTCTGATTTGCATCTCTCGGTGTCAAATTACGTTTGAGGTAATATCAAATGCCCTAACTCGATGATTCTACTTTGTTCCGGAGTTTTACGAGGAGTGAAGCTCTAATTGCTCTTCTTGAATCGTATGCCTGACTTTTGTTTGCTAATTTTTAGGGTAATAAACTTTGGACTGGAGTCATTTAAATTGTATTCTGTCATTGTTCATTTAGGTATCATCTGGAGCAGTTTCAGCACCCATGTCAATCATTTAAATCGTTTCTCTTAAATTGATTTCGTATGGAATTTAGAGTAAGAAACTAATTGTCCTTTGGTTTTAACTAGCATTTCTTTTAGTAGGAGGCCATTCTGATAGCACATACATTTCTGAAGCAGTTGGAAGGAGGAGGAGACACTTCGTAGAAATTATAAGCTTTATAAGCTCAGGTAGAGGACTGGTAGTGTTGCAAAGGGTCGATGCCGAATGATGAGGGTGGTATAGCAGAGCAGAAAAGATGTGAGGGTGTTTCTGAACCCGTTTTAGATTCAACCCCGACCCGTAATGGGGACGAGATAAGAGGGGCAGTTATAGTTTCACAGGAAGACCCTGTGGATGGGTCCATGCCTCCTCTGGCGCTTAGCATCACTATTTTCCAGCCCGAAGAAGTCTCCAAACCCAACATGAGTGCCTCAAAGAGCACAGCTTCTGAGGGAGGTGAGAAGATTTCTGGGATGGCTGCCTTAAAGAAGGGTTTTTTATCAAGGAGTGGGAGCTATCAGGAGCAGTGCAGGTAAAATATTTTAAATGTTTCCAAGTTTTTTTCGACATAGTTGCTATGCTATGTTTTTGAATGAATTGATGAGTAGCAGCAGTTTTTTAGGAATAGATGACTTGCTTCAAGGAGGCTTGTAAAACAACATTATTAACTTCTTGGTAGCAGACCTGTTATGTCTTTTTCTTCATGTCATTCTTCAATTCAAACATACATGAAACATTCATCATTGACTTCAGCTCAGGTTCCATCAATCCTTATAAACAGTGTATCCACACCATGTGTCAATTGGTTTTGCACTGTGTTGTTTTCTGCTTATAGTGCAGTTAAATGTTTCAGATTGTTCTTTCAACCTCTTTTTCCCTTTGTGTATCTAATTAGTGATGTTATGATGCTGTAAAACTGGAGCAGAGTTTGTCAGCAGGAAACTGAAGAACCTCTGATTGATCTTGGGTGCAGATGCCGAGGTGATCTTGCTAAAGCTCACCGCTCTTGTATTGATACCTGGTTCCTTACTAAGGGTTCAAATAAATGCGAGATATGCCAGTAAGTCTTATACTTAATAAGAGATTTTCCTAGTTTTATTTGTAGAGCTAGTTTCTTAGCCTGAAACCTTTTTTCCAGGCAGATAGCTGCAAATGTGCCATTTCCTGAATCAAGACCAAGTGTAAGTATATCAAATCTGAAAGGATGTATAGGGTTGTTTTTGAGTAACATGGAGAGCAGTTTATTGATATTCAGCATCACTGTTTACATGTTATGCCATGGATCAATGAGCATGGAAATCTTTTATCTTTCTACTTTTTAAGACTATGGTGTAAAACTTTGTAGCTACAAAGTTGGTTTTGATGTCATTCTCAACAAATTGGCAGGTATTAGTAAAATGGCTTTATAAATCTCAAACACTTTAAAGATTACTTTCATCTATCTAGTTAGCACCCTATGCTTCACCTTTTAGATGATATATGGGTTCAGAGGTTTGTTAGACTCTATAGGTTGCTGAGCAATCCAGTAAGATTTATTTTATTTGTTTTCTTTTTCCCTTTTGTGAAATAGGTAAATAACTGTCTCTGGAGGATCAACTCACCCTACGTCATGGGACAAGAACACGAAAGGGTATTAATCTCTTTAAGGTTGCTTTAGCTGCAACATGGCATTGCATGATCTGCATAGATAATATGCTCTCCCTGTGCAGAATAAACTTCTTTATTTTTTCCCACCACCATTACCATCATTGTCATTGCCATTTTGCCATTTGCATTGTGTATTTTATTCCATTGCTTACATATTTAACTACACATATTCGGGTTCTTTGTATTATCAGGGATGCTTTAACCCACTTTGGGTTGCATTTGCCATTTTAATTGGAGGACTCTTGTTGGATGTGCTAGTCTCAGTTTCTCTTGGTGTTTCTGCACTGCCTGCGAACATCATAATTGGTAACATTTGTATCCTACTGCAAGCATATATAGATTTTGTTCATCGATTTATTTGTTTATTTATTTTCAAAGTATATGTTTCACCAACTTAGAAGATAAAGTTCATTGGATGAATTCATGTTCCTTATCCACAAAGAAGGGCAACAATTTAGAGAAAGAGATGACAAAATTCTGATGGTGAATTGCCTGAATTACCATGGCATTCTTACTCTGCTGCATAAGTCACCTTTATATTACTCTGCTGCACAAGTCAGCTTTATATTAACTCCTCATGAGATCCATCATTACACCATGTAGACAACTTCTAGATGTTCAGAAGTGTTATTGCTTTGATTCATGAGTACAGAAGTCTCCTTATTTGCTGATTCAAGGTTTCGTTGTATTCCCTTATTGTATAAAATCAACTCAAGATATTCACTGGGATAACAATGAGTTGCACATATCATCTTTACTATCCAATTCGTTCCCACCAAGATCAAGTCCAAACACTTCCAGATACAACAAGGAAGGTTATTTTGCAGCCTTTATTTGATGGAAAAACATTGGATGATAAAGGATCACCTTGGTTAGACATATCAAGTATCACGGGCTTTGTTTTGATGCGAAAAAGCTCAGTGATGATAACCTTTTCTCTTTTTTTTTTCCCATATTATTGCCAAACATCTTGTTAGATACTCTACATTGTGTATATGCTAACTTGTTCAGGGCACCTCGTAGTTTATTCATTTTGGAATTAAATTAATTAAAACAAGGAAACAAAGTGGTGTACAAGTGGGCAAGAATTCAAATTATTTTGTTTCAGTCAAGTGGCTTTTCGTTCTCAAAAGGAGTTTGCTTGAGTTACTTCTTATCGAAGCTATTGTTCAAATTTGCGTATGCATATTTAAGCATTAACAATTTTTGTGATGAGAAGTGTTCAACTTTATATTTAACATGAATATGAAATTTAATTTTATACAATTATTAAATGATACATTTAATTCCATGTTCCTTTTGGTCACACCCATATTTGAGAAAAATTAACAATTCGAGCGCCTACGTACAAAATGTAGGATTGAACAAAACCCTACTCGATATCGTTGTTTTGTCCATTTGGAGATCTTAACCTCTAGCTCCATTTTGCGTTAAAGTTCAGGAATTACATATAGAGATACATATCGGTCGTGTAATGTAGATATCATATGTCGCAGGTGTTCTTATCGTACTTGGATTAGGCACTTCTTTTCGGCTTGCACTGGAATGCTGTCAAGGCCAGGGTGCAAGAAGAAATCTGCAGACGACGAATGTGACCTTCAATCCTGGGTACCATCCAACAGTGTAAGAGTTGTTACAGTGTAGAGTTGTTACATCCAAGAAGTATAGTTTGCGTGCCACTGGCTGTCTTTCCTTTTTAGTCATCTGTTCATATTGTGTCTCAAATTTCATTTTCTACAGGAAAACACCTTGTTAATCAACTTGTATATTTTGTGCAATAATTTGAACGAATCTTTCTGGTTGATGCTTATGCATGTATAGTGTATGTTTAATAGTTATCTGCTTCATTGTTCCTGTCAATGTTGGGCTTCTGGTTTCTAGGATCCTCATGTTACCTTTGTCATTAAGCTGAAACACATGGATTTCTGGATATAGTCATATAGCTAAATCATGAAGTTATATTAGCATGGAAAACTTTTCAATACCAAGTTCAGGCCAAGTGTTGTTGATTTTTTTTTTCCGAGCTTATATCGATCTCATTTTCATGGATGTGATCCGAACTAAAGGATTCATTTTGCTGGATCAAGTGGAAAATATAACTTGGTTGAGACAATCTGATGGGTTTTAGATGTGCATATTCCATATGTTCTTGTTTGGTACAATCTTATAGCAAGTTGATACAATCAAACATCAACTCATACAAAGGATCAGCAGCACACCAGACAAGCTTTCTAAGAGTTGTTCATAATATTTGTTTAGAAAAGAGTGAGATGCCACCCACATGATTGTCAAAAAATCACTGATGGGCATTTTATTATCAATTCAGTTATATTATGTTATGAACCCAATAGCTTGCAATTGAAGCAAATGCTATTTATCTAAGAACCAATAATACTAATTAATTATTTTTTATTTTTCTTAGAGCTAATCTGACTTTTAGTCGGAGGTACATTGTTCTACTTCGTCGGATCCAATTAATTCCATTTGGGTGAATCGGCTCTAAAGTCATCTGTGTCATCCAAATTGACACAATTTACAAGCTCAAGGTATATATATATATATATATATATATATATATATATAACATTTTGTACAAACTGAAATCTCAGATGATAAGGTGCGACAGTATGCCAACGTCATCCTCATCTCACTCCAGATCGAGCTATCGACCGAGGAATCCACGTAGCGAGACAAGGAAGCGGCGGCGGTGGAGCCTTGCGAAGCTGGCATCACTTGCATGATGTGGAATATAAATCTCTGTAGAAAGGTCGCGGTTACATCACCCTTTGGTGAGTCATGGAGCGTAAGCATGACGGCGGCGGCGACGCTGCAAGTTGGTCTAACATGCAGCGATGCCCCTTCTCCTGCCCCAAAAGAGCGTCCACGTCACCCCATGTGCAATTCATTCTGGCAGGTACCATGTGTCCCCCTACGCCACCCACCATGTGAGCCAATGCTGTAACTAAGATTCTTACACCAAGTCATCCATATTGAATGAATGACGGATGACTCCATTTGCATGTCGTACCAGTCTGGCGTGCGTAGCAGACTGCAGCGAAGCATCGCCGACCGACCCCATCAAAATCTACAGGCCGTGCTTTCCCACGGTGATCCGCCAACGGTTTCACCGGACCGTCACCGATCTTAACGCATTCCATCATGGATCTCCCACGCCTGATCCCACCGTCATTTGATCCGCGGGTAAGCAACTTAAGTCAAGGCTCGAGGCACGAAATCCGGAGATGGCATGCGAAGAGCTCCGCCCGGACCGCACGGCCCTCGGTGTCCTCCGCTTAACCTGTCCCATCGCTGCCATCCGTGTCGGCAGCCACCGGTTAAACCACGTCAGGAAACAAATCCGTTACCAACGTGTACGGCGTATACGTTACGGTCGTCGATCGACGCCTTGTGTACGGCTCCGACGTCCCCGTTACGTAATACGAAGCCGGGATCTTCGAATTCGTCCGCGGGGGCCACACCGTACCCCAGTAGCGAAGCGGGTACGTGACTCGAAAGTTTTTTCCGCCACGCCGAAACAGCGACGGTTAAATGGAAACCGACGGTTGGAAGTTTTACGCAGTCAAGAAACTGTTGTCCACAAGGAAAGGACATACAAGAAGGATCCGGCCGATGGAGCAATCAGAGCCTTTGAATCTCGAACGGTCGGCCCGACGCTTCCTTCGGGGCGCTCGAGAAGGCGTCGGGGCCGTACGGCGCCACCGGCTAAGCCGGTCTCCGCCTCGTTTAAGTTCCTATTCTTACCCCTTTTCGAAGGCGTGGTATATAAAAGTGCCCCTTTTGTTTCTGCCGTTCCATGGATTGATATCACGGCCAATTCCGTCACACTGCTCGCTTCCTTTTTGATTCCGCCTCTTGTTCACCATAGGCTTCCTGTTCGTTTCTTCCTTGGTTTCCTGCCTCCCCTTCCGCTCGCAACATGGTACCGAGGCTTGGATTTGTCCCCCATCTCTTTCTTTCTGTGGAACTTGTTCCTGTTGAATAGATTGGTTTAATCGTTCTTGCCATTGCTTGTTGTTGTTGTGCTTGGAATCGGGAGTAGACGAAAGAACGAAACGGTGAGCCAGTCGGCGACAGGCGTAAACAGCAGCAGAAGAGGAACATGAAGAAGAGGATGCGGATGGGGTGCGGCTCGATGGTGGGTTCGGAGCGCTGCGTCTCCTGCACCACCTTCAACATTCTGGCGCCGATCTACAAACGGCTCAGCGAGGGGGTGAGCAGCCCATTCTTCGGCTTCGGATCGTGGTTTGCCCTAGTTCCTTGTTTCTTCGAATCTTGATCCCGTGTGCGGTGCGCTTTGGGTCGTAACAGGACCAGAGCTGCAGGGAGAGTCAGTGCCGGGCGTATTGGTTGAGCCGGAACGAGAGGATCATCGACAGGCTCTTGGGCGATCGTTCCTCCATAATCTGTCTCCAGGTAATGATCAATGTTTTCATCAAAAAACAGAACGAAAAGATCGGTTTTTGGATGAGGGGTATTGTGAATCTGATCGGTTTGGGATGGATTGATTTAGGAGGTCTGGCTAGGGAATGATGAGCTCGTTGATATGTATGAGAAGAGGCTAGGCGATGCGGGTTATGTCTCTTTCAAGCTCGCTCGGACGAACAACCGTGGCGATGGTATGTATGTCAGGTATTGATGTATCGTGAGACAGTATAGCTTTTTTTTGCATCAGTAGACGAGCAACATTGTTTGCTAGAAGGAGAATTGATTGAAGGAAATCACATATTATAGATTCTGGTTCGTTTGTGGTTATGGAAGAGCCATATCGATTGCTTTTTCTTAAGAAAAGAGACTAACCATTTTTGTTCCTTATTATTGCTAACCGTGATGACATTGAAGACCTATACTTATTCTTGTGGTTTATATAAAATACTGCTTATGTTATTTTCTTCCGCTAGACTTTAAATTCTGATGGCATTAGCTGACTGCTGTAAATTTTTTGCCTTGCTCTGCAAGAGAGACAATCCTTCAGCCTATTAATCTCTTGGCTACTTTTTCTTACAAATTGCCTTTAATTTTGTGGCTAGATATATACACTTTGGAACTGTGTGGAACTAAACTAAGCTTATGATGAATTTGGTTCAAAAAAATATCAGTCTTAGAGAAGTCTTCCTTCAACCTCTCTTAGACTAGTCTCGATCATCTGTTCTTTTTTCTTTTTTTCCCAAAATTTTGCCACTGTTAATCCAACAAAGAATAGAAACATATGCCAATTGTTCATGTTTTGAGATATTAACCTCCCAAGTCTGTTTGATGGCACAAATGGATACTCTTGAGCTATAAACTGTCTTTAGAATAGGTGTAATAGCTGAATATAATAGTCTTACATGTACCCGAGTTATAACCTGCGAGTTATAAACTTACATGTACCTGTTTTTTCTTAGAATGGTGGATAACTGGCTTTATTAGTTACTTCTTCCTGGCTGCATCTGTTTGCTGCTTAGAAGATGCGTGTTTATTTGTGAGCAGGTCTCCTCACCGCTGTTCATGGGGACTACTTCAAGATTCTAAACCATCAGAAATTGCTCTTTAATGACTTTGGAGATCGTGTTGCCCAGCTCTTACATGTTGAATCGGTTGTTCCTTTTTGGCATGGGCAAAAAAGCAGTGTCCAGCAACAAGTCCTCATTGTGAATACCCATTTATTGTTTCCTCATGATTCTAGCTTGTGTATAGTTCGTTTGCAACAGGTAGATTTCCTCTTTCTTAGCATTTATCCTTTGGCCATGTTTACCTGTGGTTGGACAATTTTCTTATTGGATTGTCACTGCCAGGTATATAAGATACTTCAACATATAGAAACATATCAGAAAGAGCACAATCTTGATTCTGTGCCTATCATACTCTGTGGGTGAGCGTCACATTCATGCATTCATTTTCAGTTACTAAATCAAATGAGTTTCTTCTTATTCTTCTTCTATATTTTCCAGTGATTGGAATGGAAGTAAGCGTGGGCATGTTTACAAGTTTCTTAGATCCCAAGGGTTTGTATCATCATATGATACCGCTCATCAGTACAGTGATGTCGATGCCCACAAGGTCATAATCCATGTTATTATCTTGCAATGGTAAAGATGATGCCTTTTTTTTAATCATTAATTGATATCCTTCTCTTTTTCGTTTCTTGCTCTTTTTTTGCTTGCAGTGGGTAAGCCACCGAAATCACCGTGGGAACATATGCGGAGTTGATTTTATATGGCTTCTAAATCCAAATAAATACAGGAAACCCTTGAGAACTAGCTGGAATGAAGCTGTATTTGGCATTATCAAGGTGAATACTGTATTTCTGTTAACTATACCAAGGATACTTTGATGTTAAATACTCTTTTACCCACTGATAGTGTCTCTGCAATCTGTACCATGGAATCTATACTAAATGTCAGTACATTATAGAATCATTATATATTATTCTGCAATTCTTTTCTCACTGGTTTTGAAAATTTTCTGATGTTTGTCAAATTTATGGATTCATCTTTTGCACTTTTTTGTCTTGAAAATTTTCATTAATTGTATGCTAATCTAAATTGTTTGCGGTTCAGTATCTTCTGCGAGCAGCTTCTCTTGCAGAGGATAATGCATTTGCATTCCTTAAGGTGGACAGTCCTGGTGATTACATTACCTACTCTGGTTTCTGTCAAGCACTCCATCAGGTACCGGAAAACTCTCATAGAGTAGTGAGATAATTCTGAAATCATCAGTCGAAATAGATTTAATACTTCAAATCAACGCAGCTAGGTGTAGCTGGCCATCCTCATGGTCTTAGCCCTGACGATACCAAGGATTTATGGATTCAGGCTGACACTGACAGGAATGGTGCTGTGGACTATGAGGAATTCCAGGTATGCTTCCAAGATGTGGCTAATTTCATGCTTGTCACCAATAGTAGTAGTCCCTTAAATGGCATCAAACTAGCTAGATCACCTGCTTTTTCTTGTATTTAAATCATTGATCACCTGCTTTTCTAGTACCTTGGTCCGATACATGTTGCTTGTAAGCATGCTGACTCGGTGAAATCGAAACGCTGGTCACATGCTGCCGTCTCTTTAAGATATTAGCCCGACAACATTATCATCACATCTTTGTTCATGGACAACTGCTCTTGCAGCAGCGAATTTGGAGTCCCAAGTGTCGGGAACCTTTAGAGGAGCAAATAGCTGTGGAAACAGGAGGAACACAAGCAAGAGAAGGGGGACAGCTGGCCTTTGGTTTTAACGTGAAGGATGCGGTCCTCTTCCCGCCGGAGGTCGAGCAGGGGACATGGCCAGAGAATTACTCTCTTTCCGACCATGCACCATTGACTGTTGTATTTTCACCTGTAAGGATTCCTTGTGGTCAACCAGTTTGCTAAGTAAGCACTGATCTAAGGTGCAATGTAGGTCCAAATGCACTGCCTGTTCAATGTAAAGCTTGCAGAGATGAGAGTTAGGATACTTGATCTTATGTACTTGTAGCTAAAATGAGCATGCGAAACAGTAGAGCTTTTGGATAGTCTTCTGAGAGAGAGGTTTTTGTTCTCTGTCAAAAAGAAACCATTTTTAATGTCATAATATGGAATACTCTATGATTCTTTGCCTTCCCTACCGGCTAAGCTCTGAATGATGGATGCTCGTAGTCTATGCTCATCAAAATTTAGGGTTTCCATTTGGCATCCTGATCTTTTCTTTCATTAGAAAAGCTGGGGTCATTTTCTGGCTCTCTAAAGAATGTCCCTTCCCACATCAGCAATACTGTATGTATGCTTAGCATTTGACTTTCTAGTTTATTAATAGCATAAAATAAGAATAATTAGGAAATCAACGAACAGCAAGGCATGATGTTACAGTATCGTTTCTGCGGAATTCAGAGCTGACAGAATGCTCGCTGGTCCATCCATCTCCACGCACGCAGCCTGTTGTTGTTACTGTTGTCAGGTCTTGTGGCAGCAGTAAACGAAGTTGGCAAAATCTAAGATTCCAAGACAGCGATTTGGTTCCATCAGATCAAACAGCAAGTGAAGAGATAAAAGACAACTCTGATGTGTTCCCCATGACATGTAGCAATTTCTTGATTTCAAGGTCAACAACCTCCACCACCATTGTTTCACCTCGGAAGGTCATACTTGCTAACTAGATTTCTGATCCTAAATCCAAACCCCCTAATGTTTGCTTCCCAAATCAAACAAGTAAAATGATTTCAGCAGCATGAGGGTCATACGGAATTGACATCTCAGCGGAGGACAGTTCACAGAACGGATTCGGTACTTTTTCTTTTGGCCAGGCAGTGTTCGCAGACGAAATGACAAACGCTACAGAGACTGCTGGGACGACGGTTCATTGAATGCTCTTCGAACGCACATGCTTGCAATTGTCCCATATGTGCACATTATTGCAGGTAATGTCGGACATCGGCACAGTGAGAGGACACGGGACTCGACTACATTTCCTAGGACATAACTTTATGATGTCGATGCAAATAACGCACACTGCAATCCACATTGCATTTGTGTAGATCTTACCGCTCTTACCTCGAAACACTTGGTTTTCGGCAACCTGCAATGTGTTGTTGTTCTATTTAATGCCACAAGAGATCACGGTGTTCGCCGAGCGGCTGGAGTGCAGGCGATGGGGAACCAAGGCATCGCGAGCGAGAAGAAGAAGAGGAGAGCGAGGAGAGGCCCCTTCACGAGCCTCAGCTTCTCGGCGAGCCTCCCGGGCGACGTCCGCGGCGCCCTCGCGGAGAGCATTTGCGCGGTGAAGTACTCGTCCGACCCTCTTGCTGACTTCAGGGAGTCGATACTGGAGATGATCAGAGACGGCGGCATCAAAGACTGGGAGGAGATGGAAGAGTTGGTCTACTGCTACGTCGTTCTCAATTCATCGGACGTCCGCTGCTTCATCGCGGATGCATTCCTCAGTGTGTGTTCTCCTTGTCTTCAGCTCCCATCAGGGAATGATCATTAGATGTTTTCTACGCATTTTAGATGACTGACAACACCACAAAGGAAGTGATCGTTCCATCTATCCAAACTATGAATGATGTGAACGAATCTTCAACGAAGACGGCAGAGCTAATAATAAGCGATGCTTCAAACTTCTGATTGACTATCTACATGGAAAATTTCTCTACAGCATCTTCGGACTTGTATATTCTTTTTTATGCTTTCTTGAATGGCTTCACGACGACCTCTCAGATACAATCTGAATCGGTTCTTTACCAACTCCTGCCGGATTAATACAGCATCAGCAGATAACTTCATTCAGCATTTTGCCGTCGAGTTTGTGCCGTTTGCTGCACGGGGAGAAATGACCACTTTGACAGCCAAATCGTTGTCGTCTTCTCCTGTCTTGACATGAGCAGAGTGCCAAATCTGACGCAGAAGCTAAGCAGTGAGTTCTTGGCAGCGGCAAGGACAGCTGAGAAGTGAATGATCAAGCTTTGTGAACGTCATGATTAGGCAAACAGTGTCAAACCTTAGACATCAATTTTGAAGGCATTCCACCCACCGATCCCTTATGCAAACAGAAGAAGGATTGCAGCAAGGTTGACTAATGGCTAAAATTCTGTGACTGGTGGCGCACAAACTCTGTATCAATTATACTAAATTGCCTCCTAGACAAATGCAAACAACAGCTATGGTTGCTAGATGACATGATTGAAGCGTCAGGAAATTGGAGTCATCATGGATCCCCACGATACCTTGCAACCAACATTGACAAGCTTTTCGAATGCATTATCTCTTCAGAACCAAGTCAAACAATCTTCTGATCTCCCTCACCCACCCACCCTGACAACAACCCTTCACCTCTGAGTGCTTGCATGACCCATTCACCCTCCCCCTTCTTTGTGTGTGGCTCAACATGAATACACAGTGTGGCATAGATGTCCACTCCAAGCAAGCAGATGGACCTCCTCGTCCCTATGGTTTCCTGAGGCCGTAAGCTAAAAGGCCACCCCAACCAACCGGGAGAGTAATAAAGAAAGTGCAGCAACTGCTTCAACAACTGCGGAGGGAGGAAGAAGAGCAGAAGAGATTGCGACGACGCGATCCATGTCTCGTTTGTTCTGAGAGCAGATGAATCATTTCAACATCGGCAACGAAGCATGAAGAACATCGAGAAGTTGTTCTTCACGTGCACCAGATGGCAGGTCGAGGAAACCATCGATCTCATCAACTGCCCTTACCATTACTTCTGCGACAGCGCCTACCGAGGCGACTACTCTCCCACCGTCGACTTGCTGGTGCTCCTCTTCGCCGTCTCATCTTTCTTCTCCGCCACGGCCTTCACCCTCCGGGAATTCAGCCTCAGGCGAAGCCGAACGGAGCCCAGCATCGGAAGCTTCAAAAGAAGGCATCTGTTGCCTTCAGGTCCGATTGCACTTACTCTGGTAGTCCTAATCTTTGCGAATGGGCAAAGGATCAACACCATATTCCCCCTCTCGCGCTTCGGCCCAGCTCTGCTCCAGCTTGTTTACTTCTCAGCTCTGGCTTTTAGGAATCGAGCGGAGACCGACATCAAGTATGGGGTACTCGAAGCCTCGACTGTGTCGGGGATTCTGCATGCGAGTCTGCGCCTCGACTCCATCATCTTGCCTTACTACACAGGCTTGGAAGCTCTGACCGACTCCTACTTCTCTGGCGTTTGTACAACGTGTGTGTGCCGAAGAAATGCTTTGGCGGCAGGAGGGAGCAGCGTTGCGTACAGGGGATGGTCCAAAACCACAGTGTTGATAGCCACTGCTCTTTGTTCGAGGATGGCATGCAGAATTGTCGGAGAACAGAAGCTGGCATTGTCGATCAGGCTGACACTCGAAGGTGTCAGCTGGCTGTTGATGGCGAAGGACTCCTTCGACCTGATGCTGGGTGTTGTTCCACAGGGGAGTCTGCTAACGACGGTGGTTTATGCCGGGCTCTGCTTTCTGATCTTTCTCAATTTCCTCAGAATGGTATTCAATCTCTCGGTCTCCGTAGCAGAAAAGCATCACAAGAAAGAAATAATAGTTATGTGCCGTAACGATGTTGAAATGGCACGGTGAGCAGAAAAATCATACGAATTACTTGCTTGTAAAATGATTCTTTCATTTTATCGAAAACAGATGCTATGAACTTGTACAGCTTTTGTACATTGAGTTACTGAGAACAGCAAGTTTCTCGATTCAGTTTTTCTCTGTTTCTTCAACTTCATGCTGTTATTATTTCTCCATAGGCCACAAGATCAACAATCTATAGATTGATTACACATGCTATAAAAGATCACCATAAATACATGAAAGTATCGATATAACAAGCACTTTCATCAACCAGAAATTTTTTTTGAAGTGCGAACAATTTTTTTTTTATGGGCTAATTACATATTAGCCCTTGTAGTTAGATCTTATTAGCATCCTGGTCCCTAGGCTTAAAAAATTTATATTGAAATCTCTATAGTTATGAAAGTGAAACAACCGACGTCATACGTTTTACCAATGAAAATATAAAAATATGGGTAAAAAGATAATTTTAACATTCTATATACATTTTTTGTGGTGGCGGACAACGACATCATTGGGCGTCGCGGGTGGCTATTGTGGATGAGAAAGAAGAGCAACGACGAGAGTTGAGATAAAGGGAGAGAAGAAAGAGGACGACACAAATGCTAACGGCTCTGCATCTACGTCGACGTTGATGTAGATGTCGAGCAGCCCTTTTGCCGCTCTGCATTTGCTTCAGCATCGACGTAGTTGCCAAGCGATGCCAACGCATATGCAGATGCAGAGCAACGAAAGGATCGCTTGGCAATTGTATTGACGTCGACACAAATGTAGAGCGATCGTTTCGTTGCTCTGCATCTGCGTCGACGTCGCTCCACAACCCCATCCTCCAACTCCAGCCTAGCAAGACAGACTCCACCCTCTCCTCGACCACCTCGCATCACTGCTTCATGGTCATCCGCTGAGGATCTACGACTTCTTCACCCGAGGCACCATCGTGGACTTAGAGGAGGATAGGCAAGAGATAGAGGACAAGAAGGCCTTAGAGTGCGAAGGGGAGGCAACAGGATCGGGATCATAGGAAACACAAAGAGAGCAAATCAGTTGTGGATCTACGCTAGAGACACAACATCCAACGTCGAGGGAGTGGCAAGCAGCACAAGTAACCTGGCGAATGTGATAAGCCATGAGGAAGTTAGCACCGTGGATAGACGCGTGCCAAGCCCAACTAAGGAAGGCCACGTATAACTCGTAGTAGACTACTGCCCTTTCACTGCTCTACATATGCACAATGTCGATGCAGATGTTGAGCGACCCTTTCATTGCTCTGCATCTGCGTCGACGCTGCTTGACAATTATGTCGACACCGACGTAGATGTAAAGAGGCAAAAGAGCCGCTCAGCATTTGTATCGATGCAGTTGTCGAGCAACGCCGATGCATAGTAATGACATCTACGTCATTCTCTTCCTCTCTCTCTCTCTCTCTCTCTCTCTTTGCCTCATCTCTCGTCGTCGCTCTCCCTCCTCATTCACAACAATCACCCATAACCCCCAACAACATCATCATCCGTCATCATCAAAAATATAAGTAGGATATTAAAATTATCTTTTTGTCCATCATTTTTTATTTCTGTCAACAAAACTTACAACATTAAGATAAATGAAACTAGACCTTTCATTTTCATAACCCTAAAAATTTCAATATAAATTTTTTAATTCTAAAAATCAGAATGCTAAAAAAACCACAATTTTAGTCATCACCGTCAAAACTAACTGCTGTTGTGTGTTCGTGTGAGAGAGGGCGAGAAGAATCACTGAAATATATATACACTGCAAGCATTGAAAATATGGAGACCCTACCAAAAGATGCAGCATCTCATTTTCTACTACTTGTTCTACTCTAGTGCAGCAGATACATTTCGTCTTCTCGCAGCACCAATAAGCACAATCCATAAGAAGTTCAATCTGAACCGACTAAATTAGCTTTACAAGCACAATTACCCATGACAGCTGAAGTGAGTTCAATGTTGCAATAGAAAACCACTTATAAGCATTTTTCACATTATCTTGACTCGAAAAGTTGTTTGTCTATGTCACGAGGACTCTCATTTTGTCAACTCAAAAGAGTGTAGTTAAATCAGACAAAACTAGAAACATTCAGTGATTAATATAAAATGAAAAGTTTGCTTCAATTATCTTCTTTTATCAAGAGATTGAAGCTCAAAATCATTCATCAGATGAAAATTGATGAGATGTATTACATCCCATGTGAATGGATTCAAAGAATGAAAATATGAGTCCTGGTTTGCCAGAATTAGAATTACTCGCATAAAAGAATGCAGTCACCGATATTTCTCCGGATCCTATTCTTCGTCCGAGGAACTCTCTGATGAGACTTGCTTGTGATCAACTACGGCAGCAGCTTCCTGTTTGAGAGGAAGAAGTTCAATAGCATTGGAGGACTTGTCAATGGAAAATTATTTATGATTTCAGGGAAAAAAGGTAAAACCAGAAAGAAAAGAAAAAAGTCATGAATTCTATTTCTTACTGGCATTTTGTCCCAGTCCTTCAATTTTGAACTAGTAAGCATGTAATTGTTACGTAATGGGGCCCATCCAAGCTCATTGTTCTTGTCCATGCTTTTTGAATCACAGAACTGCATAAAACATACCACTGTTAATCTAGACCAGCTCATGAAACATGCTACAAGTGCATATTTTGGTAATGTGGAGATACCATTTAAATCACATAAAACCTTGATATCTACGAGTAGAAATGAAGAGCATTACAAAGACTTGAACAAAAAATAATTATAAGCACATCTTTTTGTGTTATTGATGTGTACACTGACAATTTCAGAAATTAAACCCAAAAAAGTTCAAAATAGGAATATACTGTAAGCTCTCAGAATCTTCGTATGAACAATTTTTTTAAATATTTGCAAAGTGGACACCAATTTCCCACAAGCACATGCAAGTAATAAGATATCAAAGCTATTTGGAAAACTGTTTTTATAGTAAAGATTTAAGAAAATGCGCCCACACACATCATATCCTATGCCCAAACATAACATACTTCTGATTAATATGCTCAAAAACAGAATGCTTTGCGATTGCATTATTCTTGCAACCGAATTACAAATTCTACCTATTCTAGTTCAATCAATAAGGAAATAGATGTATCATTAAAAGAAGAACTGAGCATCTATTTCAAACTTTCAGATTCAGGATCAACTTATGTTAAACTGTATTCAGAACAGAGTGTAACACCACAAAATATGCACATTGAACTAGTTACAAAAAAGCATGTACAATTAGTCAACTCGTTATGATAGCAGATCAATAACAGACAATGGACAAGCAATAAATTTGTGTTCATGGACCAAAACTAACAAAAAGTCAGAAACAGAGTTATTCTAGAAAATTTTATAGATCAACTAGCACAAATGTTGCAGACTGAACTAGTCTTGCAGTAAAAGATAGCACATGGCTCAAGCTCTCAAGCATGAGACCTAAAAAAACATTATATTTTTAAATTCTAAAACAATTGAAAATCCTTAACAGCACTGACACTATCATTTTAGATACCCTGATGAAAAGGAAGCCAATAATTAGAACCTATTCAGCTGAAGTTGCATGACGATGGCAGAAAAATTGACAGTGTGAATGAACCGAAAATTAGGCATTATTACAGTGACTATATTTGCATATACAAATGCCTCAAAGTATACTGGCCCAGATTAAAAAAAGAGAAACAGCATGCACATGGTGTTGTGTGTATAAGAAACTATATTCTGCAACTATAAAAGTTTCAAGGACAATAATTCATCACATGCCTGTGTTGTTGGCTTCTGTAGCTCTGAAAAGAAGGCTTGTTTTCTTTGTTTTGCCAACACTGTTGAAAACAAAAAGATATTAATCACTGTAGTTTACAAAGAATTATATGAGAAATATCATATCAGCAGTAACATATGACAAACTTTGGTGAGATGCTGAACACTACTAAAAGAAACTTTCAAAATTTAACTAGTCTGAGAATTACCGTCTTACTGAGTACCAGTTCAACTATAAACACCAATATAAAGTAGAAACCTTCTTAGCATCAAAATTTTTTTGCTTCTTAATGAAGCCATATTATGTGCACCCAAACAGAAAACTCGATCATATTCAGCTATTTCAATCCACTTCATTTCTCGACTAAGGAAACAAAATCATCTATCTAAAAGAATCTCTAGTGTTCTTTAGTATGGATGTGTATTTCCTCTAGTAAGATGCACGTCATTCAGCTAATGCAAGAAAGCTTAAGCTCTAAGCTGACAACATTCAAAGGTAAAAGATGTAATTTAAACCTGAGTACAAGAATGGACTGCACAACCTTGTTTGAACACTTAACTTATAAGTTAAATAAACAAGCAAATACACTGATGCACATGTCATACCTTTTGCATTTTTAGAACCTGAAGGATTTAACCCACTTTGAGAACTTTGTGCCTTACTGACCTGCATCAATAATCTAAATGCTATTGTAAAAACTAGTGATTTCTTTTCATCAAGCACAACATGCTCTGCACAAAAAAAAGAAGGATTCAACAAACTCATCATGCTTATTCTCTTACCGCATTGAAAAGCTTGACGACTGGTATTTAACCCATAGTTGTTGTACATGCAAGATGAAGAACTTTCAGTTAGAGAGTAACTAAATGAGCAATAGAACGCACAATCCAAGCATAAAATATTTTAATCAGCTATAAAGAACATATTGCCTGTTCTTTAGAAGCCAAAACAAATACCTCCTTTTGTTGCAACGCTGACGAGAAGCTTCTCCCTTGCATCCAGGAAATTAGCAGGCTTTACGTGTCCCTTTTCTGCTTCCTATATTACGGATTCAAGTGAAACTTCGAAGAATACAGACACCAGAATTACCCATCCCTAGTGAAGGCAAAACTAAAGGGCAGGCAACAGAGTAAAAATGCGATCTAATAGCACCAACCATCTGTTTCTCCTTTTTCATTTCGGCTGTTGTTTTATGCTCCGATACCTCTTCTGCAAGCTTCTCAGCGACGAGCTTCTTGTGCGCAGACAATATAGGTCCCTGAGAACAAGAAGCATAATAAACACCAATAAATTCACAAAAAAGAAATCAGTTTTTGGGTTAGAACCCATTTATATGCCTAAAAAACGGTACACCTACAAGGGGATCATCTGGGAGATGCTTCTTCATGATCTTCATAAAGGCTACCCTAAATGCCCTGCAACCCTCAACGAACCTTGTGATCCCATGCTGAGCCCCCTCCCCGTCGTCCTCGTCATCGCCTCCGCTGCCGTCGTCATCCACAACATCCAAATCCCTGTCACTTTCCTCCTCCTCGCTAGACGGCTCTTCGTCACTTTCTTCCTCCTCATCGGAGTGGTATTCCCTGGCCCTCTTCCGGAAGAGCTTCCTCATCTTGCGGCTAGGTTTCCTAGGCTTGGCCGCGGCCATCGATGACGCCTTCTGCTGGACCCTCTTGCTCGGCTTCTTTCCCGTCTTGTGATCCGGCTTCCGCTTTCTGGATACCGAAGCGGCAGCGAGGGTTTGGAGCTCTGCCGCCATGGCCAACGAGGTCCGGAGAAAGGAGCGGCGACAAAGGTCTTCAAACGAGCATGGTGTGGGGTTTAAGTCGAGAATTTAGGAGTGAAGTGGGCCGAACCCAACCCGGCCCACATCAGTCAGGGCGATTTGTTAGTATTAAGGCCATGTAAGCCGGTATCAACCGAACGGGTTAATTATATATTATCTTTGTAATTAGATCTTTTTAATATTTTATTTTTAAATTTTAAAAAATTATATTAAAATCTTTATAGTTATGAAAGTGAAACATTTTTTCTCATTTATCCTAACATCATCAGTTTTACCGACGGAAGATATAGCACGTGACAATACGTATATGAATGATACGAAAACGATAGATAAAAAGGTAATTTTGGTGGCATCGTGTGTGGTTATTATGGTAGTGGTCGACGACAACAATACGGTGATCGATCTTGCCAAATATTAATATGAATATTGACAAAAAGGAATAAGGTGAGACAAAACGATGAGACATCTACGTGACACTAGAAAAGGAAAAGGAAAGAGGTGAG
Source organism: Musa acuminata AAA Group (assembly GCF_036884655.1). Classification (NCBI taxonomy): domain Eukaryota; kingdom Viridiplantae; phylum Streptophyta; class Magnoliopsida; order Zingiberales; family Musaceae; genus Musa; species Musa acuminata. The sequence continues at coordinate 9,205,850 of NC_088356.1, forward strand.
TTATCTACGTCACTGGCGATGAGAGAGGAGGAAAATAGGGCAGGTGAGGCAAAGCAGATATAGCTGATCAATCTCGGAACCTTAACCAAAATGGCGATTCCTAATCCGATGGCTAATCATAATGTAGTGATTTCTTCATCGTTTTTGAGATTTCTTCTCAAAATGAAAACGAATTATTCTGATAATACAAATACAAATTCTTAATTAATATTTTGTAGCATGAAGCGGACACGCGTTCTCATTTCCACCAGTTGGGGATGGATTTACCAAACATAAGCTATTCCAAGTCACACGCCATTGATTTAGACGTGTTTCGGAGTCATGATTTCGATTATGATGCGAAGCTAAATCGACAGAGAGACGAGTAGAGCCAATGGCTATCCTTCTCGATCAACCCGTGTCGTCTAAGGCAGGTGATATCTGGACCGCAGGAGCCACTCCTCCGCTTCAATATTAGGTGACATCTGGACCGGGAATTCGAATCACAACGTCCCAACACACTATTGTTGGCTGCGGAATCACCCAATTGCATAACACCATTAACTAGCTGTGCACGTCACAGACATTTCATAATAAATGACGGTCTGATCGACGACTCTGAAAATAATTCCATTTCGATCAGCTGATTAAGACAATAGCAGTTCACATGGTGACAGATTCAGTAGGGCAAGCAGGAGGGGCAACAAAGACAAAGCTTCCCCTCCACTAGCGGTGGCTGTTGATGGAAGAGAGAGGCCTGCAGCAGCTGATGGGCCACTGTCATGGCCGCCACCGTCTTCTCTCTTTCTCTTTCGCTCCATTCCTTTCTCTGTCTCGATGAATAGTTCACTGTGCAGATAGAGTAACAGTAGAAAGTGTTACCCTCTCAGCTTCACTCATTTTGTTATGGTGGACTAGGAATGGCCATCACTCGTATCATGTTATTTTAAGTTAAATAAAATTATATATATATATTATAATTTTTGACTCCGATACTAATCTCAAATTAATATGGGCATCGAAATTATCTCACCAAACGCGCTCTTGGCATGAGTTAATTTTATAGATGACAATTAAACATATCCGACCGACAATAACAAATAAGGTCAATTCAATTTCATGACATGATATGGATCGATGATTAAGAAGAAGATATCACTTTGTTGACTAACCGGAAGGCTCCCAAGCAGGATAGGAAGCATTTACCTTTTGTTCCATTTGTGAAGTACCAATTCGAAGCAAAAGTAGGAGGATATTTATGTGCACGGTGTGCAATGAAGACAGAGGTCATATCAGCAGAATGTGGTAAGTTTCCATCTCCATCTTACTTGTAATCATCGAATGCGTCGTCACAATCAGCATCAACATCCTCGCACAAGTGGACAGCTCCAATTGGTGCTTCATCAATTTGCATGCACATCACATGAACGAAAGCAATATGAATCTGATGGGAGCTACGGTGAAGCCATCCATCCCATCTTCCCCTTTCATGTTTTATATTACAGACATAAAAATCCACCCGAAACAATCAAATAATAATGCTTTCTTGCTAGGAATAAGTTGCATTAAGTTTTGTAGATAAAGAACACGCACAGCCAAACAAATAAAAAGTATATAGAGTCAAAACTTATAACAGTATTATCCCACACCATCACTATCACATCACATAACACTTTGTACATCCCTACATTTCTTCGAATACATATAGTACAAGTGCGAACCGGGTTCAGGTTTTCGGCTCGATTCGGTTCACGAGGGCCAAGGCAACGCTGGTGACCTGCGCCACCTCCACCACACGCTTGCGGATGGCGGCCCGGATGACCGGGCCAGCGTTCTGGGAGAGGCTGTCGAGGCAGGTGTCGGCGTCGGTGAGCGCGGCGCTGACCCAGGTCTGCACGTTGCTGAGGTGCCAGGCGAAGCGGGGGCTCCGGGCGCGCCCCAACCGCCCCATCTCCGCCACAGACTGGCGGAGCTGGTCGACGCTGTCCTGCATAGTCTCCACGCAGTCTTTTACGGCCCCGGCCTCACGGGACCGCGTACCGGCCGACGTCCGCCTCGCGAAGGCCGAGGCCGCCCGCGCCTTGTCCACGCTCACGGAGAGGGCGGCCAACGCCACCCCGCGCGGGCTCCGGCGGATGGGCAGCTTGTAGGTCGAGAGGCAGCGCTCGCAGAGGCGAGGGTACTGCGTGACCCGGCACGAGGAGCGGATGAAGTCGCTGGGGGCGCCCACCGGGGCCGCGGTGAGCGCACCGGCGGAGGCGAAGAACGCCGCGGCGATTAGAACGACGGAGAGTGGCGCACAACGCTCCATATTAATCTCCTCTCCCTCGCAACGTTTCCTCCTCCTCTGTTTTTTATTGGATTTATTTGTGCTCGGAGTCGAGCGGCCGGAGGAGTTTATATACAAAGAGGCGAGGTGTGGGTGTCACGTGATATGTTATTATTATTATTATTATTATTATTAATGTTACAACTTAATTTTTTAGGACGAATTAATTCTTTTTTTTCAGAAAGTATCTCTATTTTTATAATTTCTTAATAGTGTATTTTTTCAACGAATTATTGAAAAAAAAGAGTAAAATAGTTATTTTAAAAAATATTCTTTATGAATTTCTTAAAGTTAGGGTATTATCTAGAAAATTCTTAAACTTAAGAGTTTTTTCCGAGAATTTACCCTTTTTATTAATACCTAAATAATTTATTTTCTCTCTCTTCTCGAATGAGTCGACCCATAAGATAAATCGGTTCGATTATATTATTTTTATGTTGTGTTATATTATTTTCAACAATGCCACATAAAACACTATAACACATTATAAAACATATGTTATAATGTTTTTGTATAAATTTATAAAAATGATATTATGTTATAGTGTTTTCAGCAATACTTATGAAACATTATAATAAAAAAAATATTATAATTGGATCGATTCACCCTATGAGAATCCATCCATAAAAAAAAGGAAAAGAATGAGAGGTACAATGGTAGATGGTTGGGGGTATTACCAAGTATTAGGTAAAAAAAGTGATGTTATTGAAAAATTTCGCAAATGAAAAGCACTTCTCAGAATAAAAATTTCGAAAAAAGAAGATTATTTTTAGAATTCAGCCACTTTTTTTTATAACAGTATGTCAATGTTGAATTTTTTTTAAATGATAAATAATAAAAATGAATTCTTTCCGATCTAACAAAGGTGATGAACCTAACAAGATACTCGGGATCTTCAAAATTTTATCGAATAAAATTTAAATCCTCATCCTTAATTAGTGGTACTTATATATCATCCAATTATATTGATAAGAAGGTGTTAGTTAGCTTAGTAAAGATTTTGACAATTCATCACAATATCTTATGCTCGAACGCAACTTACCCTTTGGAGAAAAAAACACATTAATCAAATTCATATCTAATCAAGAATTAAAGGATCATAATATTTCCATATTTAAATTGGGCATTGGATTTAAACACAACCTTATTTATTGATAGGAATGAAGATGTACATAATACTTTAGTACTATATGGCTAACACCTCAATGTCACCCAATTAATATATAACCGATATCTTTGGGCTACGAGCCTGACATGCATTAGACACCATACAGTCATATAACTAATATGTGGTCGATATCTCGGTACCACAAAGATGAAATCATGATATCTTACAGCCAAATCGACCACGTTGTTATTATGTCTTGGATTTGATATACCACAATACTACAATCACCATGAAGCCTGAGATCAACAAATAGCTACTCCTTATAATCGGTGTTCATCACGAGAGTAATGATCATATGAGCCCACAAAAAAAAGGCTTCTAGGTGCCTTGGATACTTCAAGATTAGCCTAAGAATTCATTCTAAAATTTTCAAATCAAGTTTTCCATGTACCATTATAATTTTTTTTTACTAATTGAAATTCTAATTTATGTAAAAGTTAATAGTTAATTATAATTTATAAATATTAGATACATTTTAAATATTTTATATTTTGATTTATACATTTATAATTCAAACAAAATAATCTTAACCATAAACGAAAATAATCAATCTGAATTTTCCTAATGGACATTAACAATGGTCATGTATATATATGCTATATTTTAAGATATATATTTAAGCTATATCAAAATGTATAATTACATGTATACTATTAGGAGACAAATTGATAATGTCATAATCATAGCCTGACATGGTTCGGGTTTATATACAAAGGAAGGATGAGGTGTTGTCGAGGTATCTTTAGAGCTTCTCGAAATTCGATATAGATACACTCATATGCTCTAAGGGTGACTTACATGAAGACTAAGGTTAGATGTTTATTTTTCGATTTGATCATTTCGACACTCAAGTTAGTTCCAATGTGGATAGGTAAAAATAACAAACAAGTATACTAGTTAAAATAGCTTTTTATCTTATCATGCAAAAAATAACTTTATATACTGAGTAAAAATGAGAGAATATTCTCTAAAATATTTCACAATCGAACAATCCGTAACCACTCCTTTTTAGATTTGTGTCCACAAAGGTAGTCAGGGGAGGCAACCCAAAATGAGCTCGTCTAGAGAGGTCCGAAAGTGCAACCATTAAGTAATTTGACATGTGGGCTATGTGAAAGTGGAGGGAGATTTTGAATGCCTGATTATCCCTATAAGATCATGAATTTACTAAGAAAATCAAGTTGGGATTGAGCACTCACCAAAAGGGTTAGGTTGGGGCTAACCAACCTATGCACCTCGGGCATTCTTCGTGAATATCGGGTTGGGTTTGGTGAACCTACACACTTCGAGCATTTTGCCTTGGGCGATTGTCCCCCGAGACGTGCCTTTGAGATGCTCACCCTCATATGGGCACATCGAGTGTCATTCAGATACTCACTCCTAATGAGGGTGGAGCAGGTATTTTTGGGCTCACACCCTCATAAGGGCACATCAAGTGTTATTGAGATGCTCGCCTCGAGATGGAAGTATTAGGCATATTTGAACACTCAACCCTATAAGGGCGTATCAAGTGTTATTGAGATGATGCTCACCCCTAAAGAGGATGCATTGGGCATATTTTGATACTCATCTCAGTAATAGCACAGTAGGTGCCATTTATATACTCACCTTTGAGAAGGGCACATCGAGCATTTTTGAATGCTCACGCTGATATGGGTGCATCGGGTGCTATTGAGATGCTCACTCTCGAAGAGAGCGCTTTGGATATTTTTGGAGACTCATTCAAGTAGGGGTGTGTCATGTGTTCTTTGAAGTTGACACACTATTAACATTTCATTAATGCTTCTTTAATATCTTAGAGATCCAAAAAGACACTTGAGAATTAAACGTGCATCTTCAATTTCAAGAGAGTTAATGCAACTGATATCTGACGGGGTATTTGAAAGTTAATGTGGGAACTAGGGTATCAGCCCATAGTATAAATCTCCTCTCAGTGAATGTAGGGCTCATTTCTTACCTCTAGTTTCCTATAGCCATTATGTCTCCTCCTTCCGAAGCATCTCGGCCTCTCGAAACACCTCCTCATTTTCTTCAAATTAGGATGTCCTTTCTCTCTCATACAAGTTCTTCTCAGTCCCTCAATTGACAAATGACCAAGGAAATCGAAGTCATATCCTCTAACAGCTCAGGGTTAGGATGGATCCCAATCTACTCCTCCTCAAGAGGTGGACCTCGAGACTTAGAAGTCATGAAGAGTTCCTACTATTTTGATCTTAAGGTCTTTGGATCACTTGTGGACCAGTTATTCTATATTGATCGAGTTTAAGATATAAATATCTCAATCGGGCCACCGTCCATATAACCTAATATTTAGGTTTCTTTGCTAATCTTCGGATGTGCTAGAGGTTCGACTTCGATTTCCCCTCCACCCACTAATAGTGGCATGCTTCAAATGGTAGAGGATCTCACTCTCCTAAATGGCACCGAGCTCACAGTATTACCTCATGTTATTAATTAGGAAATGTTATGTTGGCATCTATACCGTTGAGATGGAGATCCCTAAAGAACCTCGGGCTCTTAAGGCTCCTCGAGGAGGAGAGGAGGCAAGGTAGAGGTCAGTGCACGAGCTCTATAAAAGCAAGGTGCTGCCTTTCATAGTGTTGAAGATGGTCGACCTAACAGATCTAGTTCTTGACTAGGATCTTCACTCAATGAAGGATAACTTGCAACCCAACTAGGCCATTTGGGATGAAAACAAGGCATCAAGTCAATATTATCAAGGCTCACTATGCCATGACATAGCTAAGTAGGTCTATGCATGGCCCTTAGAGGTCATGATTTATGTAGCTTTCCATAATAAAGTAGTGGTAAGTGCCTAAGTTGTAGATTAGACATCTACTTTTGCAGCATTATCACTATGTCATGGGTCTGATTGACCACATTCATGACATTAGGAGTGTCATCTCCACGATGAGTAAAGGAGCTGAGGAGGGAGAGGGACGACTTAACCCTTATCGTGCGGCTCGAGGCTCGAATGGTCGAGTTAGAGGTGAAAATAGATGAGGCCCAATAGCACCTCACCAACCAAGATGAACAACTGAACACGGTTTAGGCAAACAATCGTCAAACGGAGAACGAGTCGCTCTATTAGGTTGACGAGCTCAACTCTATAAGAACTTACAATGCCAAACTCCACAACTAGATCACTGTGATGAACAAGCAAATAATAGCTTGATCAAGCAAGTGACTATGATAAACGATCAATAGAATTCCTATGTGTTGGTGAACAGATGTGTCGTGGTTGATGAGTCAGCATAGCTTGGTCCATGGATCAATGTCGAGAGTCTTCTGTCGGCTGAGTTGGATGTCGAGGTAGGTCGGGCCCTCGCGATGGGATGTTGATCAGCGTTTCTCGGTCCGGGCATCGTCGACTGGTGTAACGTTCTCTGTAGACATTCCCTTGGCGAACAGGAGCTTTCAGAGATTTTTAAATGTAGGTGAAACAACCAAACAAAAAAATTCTCGTTCTCTATCTATCTATCATATACGGTGTATCGGTATACTATAATTTATCATAAATTATCGAAAGAAAAAGAGAAAGAAACGGACAAATAAGAGAAAGCAAAGGAAGGAAGAAGAGAGAGGAGGAAGCATACCAAATTCATGTAGATGACGTTTGATGGATGGCAAAGCAGGCAGGTAGTAGCTGATGACAACATTATGCATGGAGAGAGGGAGAAGTGGCGTGCCCTAATCACAACTTGTGACCTCTCTTTAAACAAGCTTTTAATGGTTGAGGTCAGACCACTCGTAATTGGGATGATCTGCCTCTTGATTCGAGTTTGAACTGCAAAATTTACTTGGTATGAATCGAGTCGAATCGAACCGAATGAAATTATCATCACTGATAATAGTATATGTTGTCAGCATTATTACTCTTAGAGTTAATGAAATGTGAGGTAGAAATATATGTCTTGATATCATAAGGCGAGTTATTTTTTATTATTACATCGGTTTAAGATTTAGGAATGTAATAAAGCTTTCAAATTGATACATGCTATATAAAAGAGGTGAAGGAATTCAAGGTGATATACTTCTACCCAATGTTGAACCAACTAACTTTTTAGATATTATTAATATCATAATCTTAGTTAATAAAGATGTTTAGTCTTATCGATTAAGGAATAGGAAGACCAATACCTCACAAGGTTTGGGATTTATCTATATCCCTTGTACATTTAGAGGCATCTTTTGATATCTTGATATCTATCGTGAAATGACAAATCCATATAGTTCTTTTCCAAGAAGAGTGTTTTGTCATAGATCCATGTACTCATGCTAACGAAGATAAATTATGACTTATTAGATTATATTCATTGTAGAGCCTAAGATATCTCGACTTCTATGTTGGGGGGAGGGATGATTAAGTAACAATGGTTCTAAGGCCTCGTATCTTGATAATGCCAATTATGAGCTCAAGAGGTCTTTAAATGTCAACTTAGATTATCGTCATCGTGGAGCTTAAAAGACCTCGACTCTTAGAAGAGGAACAATTGAGCAATAAAGAAATCAAAACCTTTATGGATATATATATATATATATATATATATATATATATATATATATATATATATATATATATATATATATATATATATATATATATATATATATATATATATATATATATATATATATCACGTTGAAAAAGTATAACTATACTAAAGCCATCTAAAAACAGATAAATTCACACTCATGTTGATGATGGCTTAGGGATAATGAGATAGAATATTTCAATGAGATTTCATACCTAGTTATAAAGGGATATAATATTTCGTGCGAGGAAGCAACCTCTAATCATCTTCAATAGTTTCTTTTGACCTCTTATCTACGTGAGCAATAAAAGGGGATGGGTGTAACTCATAACCATATGCTTTAGATCCTTGCCCACGTGGGCAGACAAGTGGAGGATGATCTTCGTCTTCTTCTTTCATCTTGGTTATCATGTGATGATTACATACCAGATAAAGATTGGCTTCTCTATCATAAATCTCTTTATGCTTATATTGCTTATACTCCACGATTATTATGTTCTATATGAAATATAGAAAACATAGATTCTTTATCCTCCGAAGATACTATCTTAACATTCAGTATTTCACATAGATGTCTTTTTATACTTATATTCCCTATACTCAAAGTATAATAATCTTAATCTTCCGTATTTCATATAGAAATTTTCATCTATTTAGATTTATTGTCCTCCAAAATGGAAAATGAATGTTTCATCGAGGAATTCCTTCTTGCATCAATTACGAGAACACCCCTACTGTAGACTATTAATTACAAATTTGTCCTCTCCATCCGACGGCTAGCGTTCGCCTAAAACGATCCCGGCTTCAGAGGCCATGGACGTGAATAAGGGGGCACTTCAGGTTTCCCAAGTTGAGGTGTGATGGCAATTATGTTATTATCTTCGCTTCCAAGTCTATTTAGTAGCGAACTCTCTTTCTATATAAGATGCGGCATCGGGACCCCAGCTTTCTCCTCCTTTTTCCCGCCTCCTCTCTCTCTTGCTCCCCTTGCTGTCGTCTTCTCTCCCGCCCCTTGTCCTTCGATCGGGTCCTTCTCTTGAACTGGGTCTTCTCTCGATCTTGATCCGTCTAAGCTTGCTTGGCGTGAGACGGAGTGCCGCCATGTCGAGATCCCCAGCGAAGCTTGACGTGCCGAAAAAGCGGAAGGAGCCCGAGCCGTCGTCCGACAGCCCCCCAACCGAATCGGCGGCTAACGACAAGCCGCGTTCGCCGCCGACGGCGCCTCGGCCTATGCCTCGCGATGCAACACTGTTGCTCGCTGGCTGCCTGGCGCACGAGTACCTCACACGGGGGACGCTCTTTGGTGAGTCGTTGAAGCCGGAAAGCGGCTCCGACCCGGGCCCGGCCAAGCCGGAGAGCCCAGCGCACGCGGAGGCCTCCATCCCAAAGGCAGACGCGGATACACCCCAGGCGTCGTCAACCCCACCCAGCTCGCCTGCTGGCTCCGGGTGCGAGTGAGTTTGGCGTAGGCCCGAAAGCATCGGTGGTTCCTCCTCCTCCTTGTCGCGTCCGGTGAGTGAACCAAAACAATGCCGACCATGAAAAGAAAAGATCAAACGGGAGATTCCATCTATATTACACCGTTTCTATGATCCATCTCTCTTCTAGATCAACTTGTTTGTTGTTATCTTCTCATCGACGATGGTTTTGCTTGCCACCAAGGATTTCTTCGCTCTGCCTACCGTCTCATCTTTCATCCCTTTTGCCCTATTCTTGAATCATGATGATGAGTTAGAGAATATACCGTGTCTGTTTCTTTTCAAGCACCACCTGTTTGTTGCTGGCAGGGGATGGTTTTATCTTTCTGCTTCATTTCCGTTGTAGTAACAGTCACCCCATGTGTTGATAGAGAATTCTATTTAGCGAGTCGATAAGGTATACCCATAGAGACTAACATCTTGGACCATTGAATAGTCTATTAGCTTTCATTTCAACACACTCTGGAGGCATTTCGTCGATCAAGAAAAAGGCATATCGAGACTATATGAAGCATAATGACAATGGTTTGATATTTACAATTTCATGCCCATTTCGTTCATAGACTATTATATGAAGCATATTATTGTAGCACGCCTAATCACATTACTAATTCTGTAGTAGATGTTTGCTACTTGCTCCATATACAACAACCATAAGCGGTCGTAGGTACATTACTATTGTTCATTAAACGTCCTAAGGCTTGCCAACGATAGCTCGCCAAGCCTGCTTTAAGGGATCAAAGTGTCCAACAACATCTGACATCTTTTGTTAGCATTCCTTAATACTAGAATTACATTTAAAATAAAAAAGTATTTTGATCTTTATTATTCTCATCAATTAAACTACTATTATTTTTCTTTATTCTTTCTCTTCATCTGATGTTTTGATTTTAGTAGAAAATAATTTTCAAAAATTTATTTTGGAAAATAGTGAAAGCCATAAAATTGATAGGGACTACACATTAATTATATTTATATACGTGTAAATTTGCTGAAAATTATTTTTCTGATTTGGTCACTTCTCAATTAATAGTTCCGTCGGGCTCGACCGCACCTAATTACGAATTGGACCGCGACTTGGTTCGGTGGACCGGACTAACCGTCCTGGTTGTGCTTCTTTATTCCCATGCGCGTCGATGGGCCAATGGCTCTAATCCACCCTTAAGCGTTGAAGAGGATCCCAACTCCCCAGCTTTGCCCTCCGCCGGCTAATCCCGTCCGGATCAAGTTTTGGCCCGTCGTTTCTATTCCTTTCTTCCTCCGCTTCGCAAAGATGTCCGACGCCGAAGAGGCGAAAGCCACCGGTTCATCGCCTTCGGCGGCGTATCCGATGGCAGTCGATAGCCTCGATGATGAAGTCAGTTCGCCTTTTCAGTGCTGCGTATGCTTGTGAGCAATCTGTCCTCGACCGCCAATCTTTGATCGAATCTTTAGTCTTTGCGTTCCCTGTGGGATTCCGAATTAAGTTATGAGATTAGAACCTTTTGTCGCCATTCGAATCATAAATTCTGGGTTTCCGGTTTTGAGGTTTTCTTCTGAGTGAAGGAAATTAGGGCTTTTTAAAATAAATTTCGCGATAAGTCGATGCGACAATCACAGATCTACAAGGTGCGATTGATTGTTACGTGATGAATGGATCTAATTTGTATGAAGAGATACCCAAACCTGTTCTTTGCTTTCCAAAGTAGCATTCATGGTCTTGCATTATATCTGATCGACTAATTGCCTAGGACGAAAATTTTTACGGTCCTTAACCATTTTCCTTTATGCTATATTAGACCTTGACGTTTGGTAGAGCTCCTTCAAGGTAGAAGTTCTGGATGAAGGTCTATTAATTAGCTTATTCATGAAATTTCATTATCCTTGAAAGAATTAAATGTTTGGTACCGAATTGTGTTGTTCTTGTAGGAAATAAATGGTGGTTCTTTAAAACTGCTAATTATCTAATTTGGGGTGTCATTATCCATGAAAGATGTGATTTTTTTTTTCTATATTAACGTTGTGGTTGTTGGCTTGTTGCACTAGTCGGGTATCATCCAATTGCTCGATTTTGTCATAGGATAAGCTGAAGGAACTTAAATATATCTTGTGCTATTTAGTTCTTGGCGAATGAGTGAGGTTTGTAGCACATCTATACTTTGAGAGCTCGGGGGAAAAAAGTGGAATCAGGGTCTTAAGTTCTCTGAAGATAATTTGACTCAAAATTTGGTTTAACAAAGTCATTATGTGCTTCCTATTATCTCAAGAACGAAAAAAATTTATGTAGCCAACATTTGACTTATTGCTGTATTATGTACTTCTTCTTTTACATTATGTTGTCACTGAACATTCAAGTGAGTTATTGTTGGGGATAAACCAAAGGAAATCTATGGTGAGTTTGACAGTTTGTCTTGTATCTCTCAATCATGGTCCTATCCTGATAAACACCTTCCTAACAGTCTATCTACATAATGACCAACCTTTTTATATTTTTTCATGATCAGTGAAGTGTTTTGTGTTGCCTTTCAACATTCCAAGGAACACATATACCTCAGATGATAAACCTGCTTGGTTTTTCCTTCTCTTTTTTGTACATAAAAGGAAAAGTGGATGAAACAGGGGATATGTGTGGGTGTGACTGAGTGGTATGTGTTGTCACCCTTTTCAAATATCCTAATTCCATGTCTTAGGAAGTGGCTGTGACAATTTATTCAGATTTTTATTGATATGCTTGATGTATTAGCCAAGGGTAATAATTGTCTCTTGAGAAGATTTTCCTGAAACTAGTAAGCTCTATCTTGCTCTCTCTTAATCAAATACCAAGTTTGGTGACCAGAAAGGCATAATCTCGGAATGCCTCACAGAGTTACAGAAACATCTGGTATTTCCACCAAAGGCCACAAAATTAGCTCTTTTCTTCATGTTTCAAAGGAGTTGCTCAGACATTCCACGTGGGCATTCTGAGGCTCCCTGTAGGACATATTATATGTTTAATTTGGAATTTAGCACAGGGAATTGTAGGTCTCATTAAGATCATGTTGGTGGAGCACAATTAAGAGGGTGGAGAAGTCCATAAAATTGAAAAAAATGAAGACAAAACAGACATGATGATCATATTTTATCCATTCAGGAACTATACACGAGCTTATATTGTTTTCAAAAATGTTAATTTAAAGTAGTTGTTACTGATGGATTTATTTTAATCTAGAAGTGTCGTAATTGTATCTATGGGCTTCTCTCAATAAAGTCCTTGCTGTCCTTTCAACCCTAATGAATACTTGTTTCTGTTCTCATTCTATTTCTTTGGCTGTTGATGAGGATTATTTATGTGTTCTTTTTGCATTTTCTCTTGTGAAGCCTGATTAGGGATATTGGATAAAGTACACAGTTACATCACATCTTGAGTAGCTTGGACACCATATGACATGATATACCATAATGAAAAATAATATGTACTTACATATCATTACAAATAATATCAAGTAATTAATTAGTGCCTAATTATTCATAACAGAAGGGACTATTTTAGTTAAATGGAAATAGTGCCCAAAAAAATAACAAAAAAAATAACAAGAACTTAAACAATGAGTTGGCGTCCCCCCTCATTTCAATATGTCAATACAACATACTGCATTGTATTACTGAAAACTATTAAACAATGAGTTAAAATTTTAGTACACTTGTATTTTATTGCATGTTCATAAGCAATTGCACCGGCATGGCATGGTAAATGAATGATACTCTGATTCCATATCTTTAAATTCTTCTTTGTTATTAAAAAAGTTCTGTAATGAGTTCATATATTGCAATACTTGATCTATGAAAACATGTATGGTTCATCAAAGCTTGAGTTGTAAATTGTTACTTAATAAGCTTATAGTTAGGAATGGAGAAGATTAGCATTCTCTCTGATGTTATTGTTGACAAATTTGTCCAACCTACTATAATTATATAATCTGTTATTCTTCTTGTTATTCTCTAGAAATTTATAGTCAAGTTTTAGTATCTTATTCCATGGCTTTATGGGAGTTTATTTGTCGACCAATTTTTACCGAATGCTGCGGTCAATGTTATTACTAACTTTCTTCCACTTGATGACTTTTTTGGATAATATCAATATTGTATCTTTGTACGGCTTATTCAAAAGTTTATTTGAAAATCCTCTTCGTTAGTTTGATCTTCTTAATTTGAAATATTTGATATTGTAGGGATATCCTCTACAAACCTGTCGTTCTTGGTAAGGATTTATAATTAGCATTTTCTGTTACATTTATCATGTTACTGTCATCTTGTTCTCTTTTACTGCAGCATGTGGACATATATCTTGCTTTTGGTGTGTGCACAAAGCCATGCATGGGTTGCGAGCATCACATTGTGCTATTTGTAGGCAGCCTTATGTTCATTTTCCTAGTATTTGCCAATTACTCCATTTCTTGCTATTAAAACTTGAACCTGTGGCTTATAAGAGGAGGGAAATGGAAATTCTAGGTGAGCTCTTGAAATTCAAATGTCAACTTGAATTCTTATGTTGATCTCTCCATGTTTACGGAGTAAATATGCTTTTCTTTATGTTTTCCTAGTGGAAGAAAAGGCTGCTGATGTGTACTCACCTCAGTTTGCAGATCAGTTAGAGTTGGAGAAACTTCATTTTGGTAAGAGTCAAATCTATGCGTACTGGAGTATTCCTTTTTTTTTTTCAACATAATTTCTGATACAGTTCAGATGCATTTAAAGGTAATGGGAGTTCTAGCAAAAAATTTAATGATTGCAGAAGTGGAGATTTTGAACGCTCAGATCTGTCAGAAAATTGCCTTGATCATACCATAAAAAGGAATATATCTGTGGATGATGTATCTTGTTCTTTGTGCAAGGAAATGTTGTATCAGCCTGCAGTTCTTAATTGTGGACATGGTGAGCTCGGTTTATGATTGGAGTTAAAAGTTTTGGCCTTTTGGGTAGTGCCCATATTGATAATTTTTTGTACTTGTAGTATATTGTGTGTCTTGCCTATCTGACTTGAGTGGAGAACATCTTCGATGTCAAGTTTGTCAAAGTTTTCATCCTGGTGAATTTCCAAATATTTGCTTGGATCTGGATCATTTTCTCGAAGAAAGATTCCCGAGAGAGTATGCAGTGAGAAGAGAACAAGTGCAGCATAAGAAAGCCCAATGCCAACATGTGAATCCCTCACCAAGTAAACTTCTCTATCTACGTTTATATTAACATATGAAAGCTCCATGTTATCTGTCTGCAAACCTAAATTGACATAAGGCTATATGGTAATTGTGGTTTTGTCAAAATTATACATTCAGTTCTGTGCACTATCTTCTGGCATATGGTTGTTTGGGCTAAAACCAGTATGATGTATAGATTTGACTGGTACTCTAGTTGAATCTGCTAAGAGTGTTTTTAGTTCCCTTGACAATCTGTTGGATAACTGTTTTCTGAGGAGAAAGATACTGATGTCATTTATGAGATATCTGTTTCTAGGTCCCAGAGGCAACCACCTTTTCCCCCACCCCAAAAGTAAAACTTCTGCAAGCGCAAAGATCATTTTCATACCCTTCTAAGAAGATTGTACGTTGCATGGGTCAACAGTTAGTTTAGCCATAAATCACTATTGGAATAATTCACTAGTGTTACATTGGATGATCTCCTTGAACTCTTGATTAATTTGGTTTCAAGAAATTATTAGGAGAATTATTTGACAAGACAAATGTTCATAAATTAACCTAAGGGTCCATTCAATAATTTAGATAAACCTCACGACATTCTTGAGTACCTGTCACCTGAAAGAACTCCTTGATCTGATGTGAAAATCAATTGAGAAAATTTTGGTTCTTGTGGACTTTCTCATTAAAAATTCCTGTGATACAGCTTCCTATCACAGGTTTGGTAAAGTTAGTCACTTGTTTCAAATAATGGAGTTCCTTTTTTTGTGCCACCAGCTTGCTGGTTTTATATTGTCTTTTTAATTTTATGAGAATTTGCCAGGTCTGGTTTCTCTAGAGAACTTCAGGAAAACTACATAATGTCATTGGAGTTAAATTGTGTGGTTGGGGATTTCTTGGATTTTTCCCTGCCCATTTGAATATCTTGTCTTAGTTGCATTTTGCCATGTTATCTTCTTTCTGTATATTTCTGGCATTTTGGCAATAAGCGGGTGTTGGTTTGTAGTTCAACTATTGACAATTAACATTGGCTTACATGGCATGATAGATGCTGTACGAAAACAAAAACCGATGGCACAGGTACCATCCGGAGGCATGGATTTATGGCTTAAGGAAGACGTGTCCGATGTTCATGTAGGAGTTGGGTGTGATTCATGTGGGGTACGTTCATCATGTCATTTCCCTTTTAACACTTTTTTCACAAACTGCTTTTAGAAGTTCATGCCAAAGCAGATCTCTTGAGTACATTCTAAATTTAATAAAGCAAAAAAACAACTGCATTTGGAATTTAGGGCGGATAAGGAAACGACTCCTCGTTTCACCGTATTTTACTTACATTTCTTTAGAATCACCACTAATGAACAATTATATTCTTCAAAACTGACTGGAGGTCATTCTCTCTCCATTGTTTATGGTTTTAGAAAGACCAACTTTTCTCTTTTTTGTTTGAGTTGCTCAGAATGTTTAGAGTTTTTCCTTGGAATTTCCTTTTACCTCTCCCATAGTGGGGCAGTTATATGATTAGTTTCTTGGTAATTGATTACTTTAATTTCACTCGTAGATATATCCAATTATTGGAAAAAGATACAAGTGTAAAGATTGCAAGGAAGCAATCGGCTTTGACCTATGTGAAGCATGCTACAATTCCACATCAAAACTCCCCGGCAGGTTCAATCAGCAGCACACGCCTGACCATGCGTTTGAGCTTGATGAGTCACAGATGTTACGTAACATATTGATGCAGAGAGACAACCAGTTTGACATTCCTCAACAAGGTCTGGAAGTAATCTATGTCCCCAGTGATGATGATCTGCATGACCATGAAAATCATGGCGACGAAGGGAGCGGGGGTGAGGAGGAGTTGAGATAAAAGAGAAAAGTCTCTTGAAGTTCTTGTTGGTAGTTGGAAGGGAGCGGGGGTGAGGAGGAGTTGAGATAAAAGAGAAAAGTCTCTTGAAGTTCTTGTTGGTAGTTGTTTAGTGTCGACCAGATACCTGAAGTGAACTGTAGTACATAAATACACTCAGCTGTGCATTACTATCCATATTTCTTGCTGTAACGAATTGATGATTGTAAAGTCTCACGTCTAGTAGCAGTAATTCCAAAAAAGTGGAGGAATCCAAGCATTGCCAGTGTCTTTTCTGTCTCATGATGATAAAATTCAAGATCATATATTCTTGAAATTTGGAGGCTGATTTCTGTGTATTTTTTCTTGTGGTTGAACCATAATCTACAAGTCTGGTTCCATTTGTTGCTTTGATAGTCACTATCAGCAGTGTAAAGACAATAATCTCTTTTGTGGACATCCTTTACTGATGACAAGGTTCATACATCAAAGCCTCACACAGGGTACTGAGAGATTGATCGGATCAGTCCCGTTGAACCCAGTTTCACATCATTCCTTTTGACCCAACAATAGGAACTTCAATATCACTTGTTTCAGTTCGTAACTCAGTGGAGTACTGACACTTTCATTGGTAGCGGAAACCAAGAACTGTTCTTGTGACACAGCATTTCTCCGACAATTTGTCGAACACGTGGTTGCTGATGCATTAGTTTCAGTTGACGTTTTGACCTAACACTCGAATATAAGTGTGCAAAAACAATATCATTTCTCCTGACGACGATAACCTCGATCTTGTGGTGCGTGACGCCCTGTGCACACATTTTAACGTAAAGCATGAAAGAAATGGTACAATCACATGCATGTGCAGGCAGGATAAGCCCGCATCCAAAACGTTAAATGCGAGGGCTGTTCTGCTCTCCATCCAAGCTCGGTCCGCTGGCACGCGCCTGGGTTTGGGAGCTTCCTGCAGTTGCTGGGTTGCATGCTATCCAACTGTCCCCCCCCTCTCTCTCTCTCGCTCTCTCTCTCTCTCTCCTGTCTCTCTCCATGCATGTAAGTCCAAAGCCAAACGTCTGTAGACTGCAGTGAACCATCGCAATCAAAGACTCCTCTCCCTCGGTGGCCTCCTGAGAACTCATCAGAAGCCATGATTGCGGTGGACCGAGACGGGATCCAACTCATGAATGGCCTTTTGGTGCCACCCATGGACTCACTGTTCCCTCTCTGACTCCTGAAAGGGACTTGGCCTTCGTCCCCTTCCTCCCACCGGCAAGATGAGACCTCGTCCCCCATTTCTGGTAGTCCAATCGGCAAGTGTTGCTCACGTGGGGATCCCTCCAGCTTCCTTTCAAGAATCCACTAGTAATTTTGGATGACAGGTTGGTAGAACCTTATCATGCATCAAACGATCTCTTTTGTGTTGTTCGGTGGAAGAATGGATCGAGTATATGGGCGATTTCCCAAAAGAAAACCTCATATTGTGGATTTTCTCCCAGCCAGCCATCACACTTTAATTCCTCTACTATCTCCTCTGTTCTGAACCAACCAATCAGAAACACCCATTCGGGGGGCCCCACTTCGGAGGTACGTATGCGGACGGCCGAGTGACTTAATTCTCACAGAGGGAATCCGGTCGGGGCCCAAGTGGAGCCCACGCCGGCCGAGGAATTCGAGGGTGAAAGCGGCGACGGGACTCGTGCCTCCCGGCTCTTCTGGTTTTTGGAGGGAAAATGGAGACCGTTGGTTCGGCACGTGAGTGGGAGCCCCGCGTGTGGCGCGCGCGATTCTGGCGGGAAGCCGGTTTAGGGTTTTGGATTTCTTGGCGGGAATATCCATGACTTCCCTTGTACTGCTGCTACCACTACACCCAACCCACTGAAGTCTTTCTTAGACTCGGAGAAATTACGAGGCATATGTATCATCGATTCAACTTGGAATGTCAAGTCAACACCAAGTTGTCAACTTGTTCTTCGATTGGGCGCACCAATTGGCCCAACAAGACATTCTTCTTGATGTGGATAACGGATGAGGCAGTCCGCGACTTGTTGCATGTCAAACTTGGTCCGCACGTAGACAATTGGCTGATTTGACTATCGTGAGTGTCCATCGTAAACACCACAGAGGGTATCATGTCGTGTCGTTACGTAGAACCTTTAATGTGCAATGAAGTCTATTTTGGCCTCACATGAGTGCCGGTGATTGGAAACCGTGAAGCACTCATTTCCCCTGGAGAAATCCTCGAGATGGAGAGAGAGAGAGAGAGAGAGGGATGGCTATCCGCCGGTGTGCAAGAAGAGAATCCAATGTGAGTTGTGGTGCGGTTACATCTCAACTTTTCTTCATCTCGTTATATCATGATAGATTGAGCTGTTGTTCCTGTATTTTCTTTTTTTTTCTCCTTTGATAATTTGATTCATCCATTCCCACAAAAAATATATATTTAGAATTAATTATCTTTAACTAAATATTTTTATTTTTGAGAGATGCAATATGTTCATGCGATTGTAAACTTGAGTTACTATATTAATTTTAGTTTTATTATTAAAATATATAATTTGACGATCAAGAATGTATAATCATATCGTAGAGAGTTAATGTGTCTGATAAAAAATCTTTATTTAGACATTAAAATTGATTATGTATTTATTTTATAAGTTAAACATTTGATATACATGTGAATATCATGTATATATATATTTTTTTTCTTTTATAATTTTATAAAATATATAAATATATATATATATATATATATATATATATATATATATATATATATATATATATATATATATATATATAATATTTATGATAAAAAATTTAAACTCAATAGTAAAATATTAACATGGATACTTTAATCTTGGTCATTAATCCAACATGACATAGTTGACTCGACTTCATTCAAATTTTATGATATTTAAAATTGATAAAGAATATATGAGATAATTAAAATTCTTCCTCCTCAACCTAGGTCAAGTCCCTCGAGGGTATATCATCAAATCAGACTCATCTTGTAACGAAGGTATTGACTTAACCGAGCATCATGGTTAGTCGAGTCCCTTGAGACCATGGTGATTCGGAGGTCGAACAGGATGGGAATCACAAGAAGTTATGATCGGTAAGAGTTGCCTTCCTTTTAGGCTTAGTGTGATTGGTCGAGTCCCTCGAGGTTACACTAAGACACTAATTGGATCCTGATCCCCACTAGAAGTCTGCTGGAGACTTCTGTTTCACGTGCTGAGGGTGTCGCGTGACTCGCTAGTAAAATAGTGGGAGCATATTAAGATAGAAGTCCATATCTTGATAGTTTATTTCTTGCAAAATCTGCATGTTATTCATTTCCGCTGCATCTTTATTTTTCAAAAAATATCGCTTTCAAATCCCTTACGTGGCATACTTGATGTCAACCGCCTCACTGGTCCAAATTATACGGATTGGCTCCGTAACCTGAGAATTGTTCTCACGGCGGAGAAAATTGTGTACGTCCTTGTTACAGTGATGTCTACGCCCGAAGAAGGGGCAAGCGAGGATGAGATCGCTCGTTACGTGAAGTACATTGATGACTCCACTCTTGCTCAGTGCTATATGTTGGGCTCTATGACTCCTGAGTTACAGAGACAACATGAAAAGATGGATGCCAGATCCATTCTCCTATATGTCCGCAAATTGTTTGAGGAACAGGAAAGGACTCAGCGATATGAGATATCCAAGAGCCTCTTCCGCGCTAGGATGACTGAGGGGACACCGGTTTAGAACCATGTCCTAAAGATGATTGAGTGGATAGAGAAACTCACAGGTCTAGGAATGGTCCTAGAGGATAACTTGTGTGTGGACATCGTGCTTCAGTCTCTACCAAATTCCTTTTTACAGTTCATAATGAATTTTAATATGAACAAGCTTGAGGTGACTCTCCGAGAGCTCCTCAATATGTTGAGGGAGGTAGAGAGTACTATTAAGAAAGAGAAGCCAGTTCTCTACAATGGTGAGACCAGAAAGAAAAGGAAAGCAGAAAGGTCCCTTAAGAACGGAAAGGGCAAGGGCAGACCAGGTAAAGCAAAGGTTGCTAAGAAAGACCCAGCAAAGGACAAAGGCCAGTGCTTCTACTGTGGTAAAGATGGGCACTGGAAGAGAAACTGTAAAGAGTACCTTACAGAAAGGGCGAAACAAAAGCTTGGTGAAGCTTCAGGTATATTCATGATCAATCTCCAGTTGTCAGATTTTTATGATAGTGCATTGGTATTGGATACCGATATTGCTTATCACATCTACAATTTGTTGTAGATTCTAGAAAAATCGAGAAGATTGGCGAGAGGAATATTGCATAATGGTTTATTTATGCTAGACACTACTTTACAAATCATGAATGTAAGTGTCCAAAATAAAACAAGATGAGATGAACAGTGCATACCTGTGGCATTGTAGGCTAGGTCACATCCATGAAAGAAGGATTCAAAAGTTACTAAATGATGAATATCTAGATCCATTCAACTATGTATCATATGCAACTTGCGAGCCTTGCCTTCGTGGAAAACTGACCAACTCTCCATTTAGTGGAACTAGAGAGAGAGCCACTGAGCTGTTGGAACTCATACATAGTGAAGTATGTGGACCCATGTCAACTCATACCATTGGTGGTTACTCCTACTTCATTACCTTTACTGATGATTTCTCAAGGTATAGATATGTGTACTTAATGAAGTACAAGTCTGAGGCCTTTGAGAAATTCAGAGAGTATAAGAATGAGGTGGAGAACCAGACTGGAAAGAGTATCAAAACTCTTCGATCAGATCAAGGAGGTGAGTACTAAAGTACAGAGTTTACTCAGTTCCTCAAGAACCATGGGATATTATCCCAATGGACACCTCCTTATACACCTCAACTCAATGGTGTCTCTGAAAATCGTACGCTATTAGACATGGTACGGTCCACGATGAGTTTCGCAGACCTACCCATCTCATTCTGGGGATATGCCCTAGAAACCGCAGCTTACCTTCTGAACATAGTTCCAACTAAGTCGGTAGTGTCTACACCATATGAGATATGAAAAGGGAAGAAGCCTGATCTTAAGGTTGTTAAGATTTGGGGCTGCCCTGCCCACGTTAAAAGACACAACCCCGATAAGTTATAATCAAGGACAGAGCGATGCAAATTTGTGGGATACCCCAAGGAAACTTGTGGGTATTATTTCTATCATCTCGAGGACCAAAAGGTCTTTGTAGCTAAGAGAGCAGTGTTCCTTGAGAAGGAACACATTCTTGGCGGAGATAGTGGGAGCATGATAGAGTTGAGCGAGGTTGGAGAACCAAGCTCAAGCACCACTCTACAGCCCGAGTCTGTTCAGGTACCTAATACACAAGTTTCAACTTTACATAGGTCTGGCAGAGTATCCCATCCTCCTGAGAGATATGTGGGACATATTAGAGGAGAGGATGTTGAGGATATTGATCCTCAGACCTACGAGGAGGCTATTATGAGTATAGACTCCGGGAAGTGGCAAGAAGCCATGAATTCTGAGATGGATTCTATGTACTCCAATAAGGTTTGGAACCTAGTTGATGCGTCTGAAGGTATTGTACCCATCGGTTGCAAGTGGATCTTTAAGAAAAAGATCGGAGTAGATGGAAAGGTAGAGACCTATAAAGCAAGGGTAGTGGCTAAGGGGTATCGTCAAAGGTAATGTGTTGACTATGATGAAACCTTCTCACCCGTAGCAATGCTAAAATCCATCAGAATTCTATTGGCTATTTCAGCACACTATGATTATGAGATCTGGCAGATGGATGTGAAAATCGCATTCCTCAATGAGAACCTCGAGGAGGAGGTGTATATGATACAACCTGAGGGATTCGTATCCAAGAACTGCCCAAATAAGGTGTGTAGGTTGCTTAGATCCATTTATGGACTAAAGCAAGCTTTCCGAAGTTGGAACATAAGATTTGATGAGGCAATAAGATCTTATGACTTCGTTAAGAACGAAAATAAGCCTTGTGTGTACAGGAAGGTAAGTGGGAGAGCTATCACCTTTTTGGTGTTATATGTGGATGACATTCTGATCATCGGGAATGACGTAGGAATGTTATCCATAGTAAAGACTTGGTTATCTAGACACTTCTCCATGAATGACTTAGGGGAAGCATCCTATATCTTAGGGATTCGAATCTATAGAGACAGATCCAAGAGGATGCTTGGCTTGTCCCAGTCCAAGTACATAGAAACCATTGTCAAAAGGTTTTGCATAGAAAATTCCAAGAGAGGTCTCATACCGATGAGACATGGGATATCGCTTTCTACGAGTATGTCCCCAAAGACTCCAGAAGAAAGGGTGAACATGGATATGATACCTTATGCCTCAGCAATAGGGTTTATCATGTATGTCATGCTATGTACTAGGCCTGATATAGCGTATGCTCTGAGTGTCACGAGCAGATATCAGGCGGATCCAGGCTTGTAGCACTGAAAAGCAGTAAAGTGTATCCTTAAGTACTTGAGAAGGACTAAGGATCTTTTACTAGTATATGGAGGTACCGCCACAAAACTTGAGGGCACCCAAGCCTCATGGTTATGGAGGGGCCATAGATGCCAAAGAGCTCAAGAATTTTTTATTCGACATGGAACAATACTTTCGAGCTACGAGGCCCGATTCTGAAGATACTAAAGTTTCTATAGCAATAATGTATCTAAACGAAGATGCAAAACTTTGGTGGAGAATCCGTTGGGAGGAGATCCAACAAGGTCGATGTCGAGTTGACACATGGGAGGACTTGAAGCGGGAGTTGAGAACTTAGTTCCTACCGGAGAACACCGAGTTCGTCGCAAGTAGGAAGTTGAGACAACTCCGCCAAAATACTTCCATCCGAGACTACGTGAAACAATTTTCTGCACTAATGCTGGACATATAGGACATGTCCGAGAAGGACAAGCTGTTCAGCTTCCTCAATAGTTTGAAGCCATGGGCTCAACAAGAACTAAATCGAAGGAATGTCACAGATATGGTCGAGGCAATTGCTGATGCAGAAAGGCTCACCGACTTTGTTTCCTCTGAAGACCCAGGAAGAAGGAAACAATCTTCAGGCAATCGCCCTCCAAAGTATTCTCGAGGGAAGGAGCTCGGGGGCAAACAAAAGAAGAAGAATTCCCATAAAGGGCCAAGCCCGAAGGGCAAGGCCTTGAAACCTAGTGGATGCTTCTTGTGCGGAGGGCCGCACATGGTGAGGGAGTGCCCACAAAAACAGGCACTCAATGCTTTGTCAGCTTCCATCCACCCCCCCGCCCCCGATCGGACAAGGGCAAAGCTGTTGCCCTTAGTTTGAGCAGTTCTGAATCCAGCAGCGACGACGAGGAGTCGCAAGGATCCCGGATGGGAGCAATGCATTTATTGAATGCCATGAGGGGTCAAGTGGGGGAAAACACGAAGACAAAGCTACAAAAAGCAGGAAGTGGTGAGCTGATGTACGTAGACATCAAGCTAAATGGCCAAACGACCCGTGTAATGGTGGACACGGGTACTACCGACAACTTCATAGCTGATCGAGAAGCAAAGCGACTTGGATTGATCTTGGAGAAGAGCCCAAGTCGAATGAAGGCGGTGAACTCGGAGGCCAAGCGAATCTCTGGGTTGGCGAAGGGAGTTCCCATGAAGATCGGAACATGGAGCGGGAACACTAACATGATGGCGGTGCCATTGGACGACTTCCAAGTGATTCTTGGAATGGAGTTCATGCACACGGCGAAGTTGGTGCCAATGCCGTTCCTAAACTCCCTGTGTATGATGGGAGGTGACGACCCTTGCGTGGTTCCCGTCTCTCGGAGAGGAACCAAGGAACCCCAATATATATCGGCATTGCAACTGAAGAAAGGGGTGTGAAAAGGTGAATTAACATTCGTGGCTGCTATGAAGCTAGAGCCACTCGATGAGAAGGCCATTCAAGAACTTGCTGTGGTGGCGAACGTCCTGAAAGAGTTCACTAATGTTATGCCACCCGAGTTGTCAAAGACTCTGCCTCCACGTAGAGGCGTGGATCACAACATCGAGCTGAAGCCAGGAGTAAAGTCTCCAGCGAGACCACCCTACCACATGCCCCCGCCAGAGTTGGCAGAACTCAGAAAGCAGTTAGGTGAACTGCTAAGCGGTGGTCTCATCCGTAGCTCAAAAGCACCATTCGGAGCTCCAGTTCTCTTCCAGAAGAAACAAGATGGGAGCCTCCAACTATGCATCGATTACTGAGCCCTCAACAAAGTGACAGTGAAGAACAAGTATCCCATTCCGCTCATCGCGGACTTATTCGACCAATTAGGCAAAGCCAAGTATTTCTCAAAACTTGACCTTCGGTCGGGGTATTGGCAGGTGCGCATTGCTGAAGGCGACGAAGCGAAGACTACTTGTGTGACCAGGTATAGAGCGTTTGAGTTCTTGGTGATGCCTTTCGGCTTAACCAACGCTTCGACCATGTTTTGTACTATCATAAACCAGCTATTCAAGGAGTATTTGGATAAGTTCGTGGTTGTCTACTTAGACGATATCGTCTTCTACAATCAAACGCTCGAGGAGCATGTCCAGCACCTTCGGACATTTTTCAAGGTTCTCAGGGAGAACACTTTGTTCGTGAAAAGGGAGAAATGCTACTTTGCCCAAACGAAGATCTTATTCTTGGGGCATCGAATTGGTGATGACTCCATTCGGATGGACAAATCAAAAGTGCAAGCGGTTGCGGAATGATGAACTCCAAAGAAGGTGCCAGAGTTGAGATCCTTCCTTGGTTTCGTCAACTACTATCGACGCTTCATAATGGGGTACTCGAAGCGTGCAACTCCACTGATGGAGTTATTGAAGAAGGAGCAGCATTGGAAGTGGTATTACAAATGTGAAATAGCATTCCAAGATCTTAAGACTGCTGTTCTGGAAGAACCGATGCTCAAATTGTCGGACTATGGAGAGCCTTTTGAAGTCCATACAGATGCTTCAGACATCGCTATTGGGGGAGTACTCATGTAGGAGGGTCAACCGGTGGCCTACGAGAGCCGCAAGCTCAACGAGACCAAGCGACGGTATCTAATGCACGAGAAGGAGATGACAGCGGTGATCCATTGTCTACGAGTTTGGCGACACTACCTCCTCGGATCATGATTTGTGCTGAGGACAGACAACATCGCTTTGAGCTATTTCCAAACCCAGAAGAAACTTTCCCAAAGCAAGCACGATGGCAAGACTTCTTGGCTGAATTTGATATGGCAATGGAGTATAAGCCTGGAAAGGCAAATGTCGTGGCCGATGCATTGAGCGAGAAAGTGGAGCGCATGAATGTCGTACAATTGGAGGGCGGAAGCCAAGCAAGTCAGTTGCACTCCAACTTCCTTTCCAGGATCAAGGATGGATCGTATAGTGATCCCCAAGCAGTTACCCTGATGTAGCTCATCAAAGAAGGCAAGGCACGACGATTTTGGGTCTAGGAGGGACTCGTGTACACAAAAGGGAATAAGGTTTATGTTCCTCGAGTGGACAATTTGAGGCACGAACTCTTAAGAGAGTGTCACGATTCCCTTTGGGCTGGACACCCAGGTATTCACCGAATGTTGGCTCTCGTAGAGAGGGCCTTCTATTGGCCGAAGATGGGGACTGATGTGGAGGAATATGTTCGAACGTGCCTCACTTGCCAACAAGACAAGGCGGAAGCCGGTGGGACTTTTAGAGTCATTGCCTGTACCAAAAAGGCCGTGGGAGAGCATTTCCTTGGATTTCATATCAAGCTTGCCACTTGTAGGGAGACTCGGATCGATACTCGTGGTGGTCGATCGATTTTCAAAGTATGCAACTTTCATTGCTGCTCCCCTACACTGTTCAGCAGAGGAGGCGGCCAAGCTGATGATGAAGGATGTGGTGAAGTATTGGGGAGTCCCGCACAATATCATTAGTGATCGAGACACTCAGTTCCTGGGACGATTCTGGACCAAGCTATTCAAATTGTTGGGGTCAAAGTTATACTTCTCCACAAGCCTCCACCCCCAGACGGATGGCCAGACTAAAAGGATAAACTCTCTCATGGAGCAATATCTTCGGCACTACATGAGTGCCAACCAACGAGATTGGGTGAAGTTGTTGGACATTGCCCAATTCTCCTACAACTTGCAGTGGAGCTCTGCGTCCAACAAGAGCCGCTTCGAGATCATTACAGGACAACAACCGTCAACTCACACCATGGCAATCAGGTATACTGGAAGTAGTCCGTTAGCCTACCACTTCGCAAAGGAGTGGCACCGAAATGCAAATATTGCGCGGGCTTACTTGGAGAAGGCGACAAAAAGGATGAAGAAGTGGGCAGACTTGGGAAGGCGACCGCAAGAGTTTAAAGTCGACGATTTGGTGTTGGTAAAGCTCTAACCAGCATCACTCCAATTCTTTAGGAACAAAGTCCACAAAGGATTGGTGCGTAAGTATGAAGGGGCATTCCCAATTATCAGTAGGGTAGGCAACGTCTCTTACAAGTTGCAGCTGCCGGCGTGGTTCAAAATTCACAACGTTCTTCATGCCAGCAACCTCAAAGCCTACCACACGGATCTGCAAGATGCTTTCCAAAGTGTTCCAACTCGGCTGGCTCCCACCACAGCCTCTTACAAGAAGCGAGTTGAAACCATTTTGGTGGACCGCAAAATAAAGCTACCCAATGGAGCTGAGCAGACATAGTACTAGGTGAAGTGGCGAAAGCTTCCCCGAACTGAAGCCAGTTGGGAGCCTGAAGATGCCCTACGACATGAAGAAACAATCATCAATAACTACCAACAAGCGTCGATGAGGGCGTCGACAGTTTAAGTGGGGGAGAATGTCACGTATGTTCATTGCGCACCCGCAACAACTCCGTTCAACGAATCATTCGTCGCTCTCATCTACATGTACAGCTGCTTGGCAGCATGTTTTGTCTTGGTTTTGAGTCGTTTTGCTTGTAAAAATGTAAGTTTGAATAAGTTGCAGCACTACAAAGCGACCGCTCACCGAACCGAGCAAAACAGCCCCAAAACAGCTCCATTTTTGTGTGCCACGGGCTGTTTTCTACAGTCCGCTTTCGCTCACCAAAACGTCAGCCATCTTAGCCCCTTTGATCCCCCCGGGTGGCATTAGGCTGGATGGGGCTTCGGTATAGTATCGGGCGTTGAACAACCTTTCGCAAGTTCGAACGTTACCTTGACGGGAACTTGTTGTCGCGCCCGGCACCCGGTGAGCAGCTGTTTGTGGACTTGCAGCTGTTCGTTCAACCCTCTAAGACATCTCCAAATCCAGTGCAGAAGAAGCTGATTGCTGCTGCCAAAAGAAGAATAAGTAGCTACTTTGATCATTCACCTTTATGCAGAACTTTCGAAGGCTTTACACTGTATTCTTTAATGCTACAACCACTTATCATGTTGCAGGATACCACATTACTATATGAAATAAGATAAGAATACAAAATTAATGATGATTTGAATGTTCAATACTTGCTCGAGCTTTCTGAGCCACTTCTAACAGATTATTTTGGTCCAAGACGAACAGATACTTGTAGAGTAGATAACTGAGAGAGGCAGCTGAAATAAAAGGTGTAATAACAAGTAGAAGAATAATTGTAGAAACAGATTCTACACTTTGAAACACTTTGTGATCAGGTTTGGGGGTTGGCTCTTGGGCTTCTGTTGCATCTTTGTGATCAACCCGATATGGGACTTGAGTCGTCCTGCTTACGTTGTGTTTCTGCATGACTGGTCGATGTGGAGAGGGTACCATGACCTTTGGTGTCCAATCAATGCCGGTCATAGCAACATTGCTGTAACCGTTGCATGCAACGTTGCTGTTGCAATCACTGCACGTAACGATCATTGTCGTTGTCGCCACAAGCAATGGTGCTACTACAACCATCACACTCATCGATTCTATTGTAGTCATTGTTGCTACTGCAAGCATCGGCTCTACTGTCATCACCTATGACTAAGGCATGTTAGCCATCGTCAATTGTCATAATCTATAGCGCTTTCGTTGCATACAAAGTCGTTGCCTACGACTAAGCTGGCAATTGTTGAAGGTTACTACCCTCAACAATATTGTTGTTGATAATAAGTTATCGATAGTGATCCATCAATCAAACACGAGGAACCTCACATCATCTACAAGCAGGTAATATGACGAACTAGATAGAAAACAGATCACAATACAAATGTATTATTCAAACATTATAAATCAAAATCGAATAATATTTTTTCACAAGTGAATAGTACCAATAAACAGATTTAAATACAAAACATATCAAAAATACTTTTACGATATAAAGTATTTGATTTCAAAACATAGCTCTGATATCAATTGTAAGCATAAAAACTATAATATACTACTATTATGCGAAAAACTTTAATACTAGAAATAAAAATCAAATAACGATAGATCAAATATACAATGCGTATCTTTTTAATGCTATTTAGAAAGTTTTTATATGATTTGTAGGCATATCATCATCATAGCTAAAAGCTATAATGATAACGATTTATAAGGAGAACTATACTTGTCGTATCTTCTCTTCCTATCATTCACATGATCGCTATGAGTGATGGATTAAGTGTTGGGAAATCTAGGGGCAACATCACATGTGCAGCAGTAGAACATAAAACAAAAATCTCAAATTTCTCAATACGTGTTCGTCGTCGTGCATAGATTGGTGGGCAAAAACCCACGACACAGAAAACCACTTGTGAGACAGTTGTGTTACCTAGGGAGATCGTATATCTCTGAATCTATATAGATCTGTTGGAGAGGATGAAGGAGGTCAAGCGCCCTCATCTCTAGCGATGATCCACACAGTAGGGCTGCGACGATGCTCCTCAAATATCCAAGCCTGCTATCTTAGGAGGAGAAGGGGAGAGGAGAATATGAGGTGGCTACCTAAGAAGCCCTAGCCTATGGGCCTTTAGTTCCCTCATATTTATAGAGGCCCCTGCTAGTCATAGGTGCCCAGCAAGCCAATCACGTGAGTGATGGCACGTGTGACTTGATACAGAATCTTTTTGCTTATTATATTTTGGTGTATATCACTTTATAACTATTGCATAAATGCATATATATATTGTGATGTCCTTGGATTTGTGCAATGGGAATCAGATCGTGATGAGATCACGATAATGAGATCGATTCACCTTTAAACACATATCTTAAATGATCCCGGTCATAGGTTACTCGAGAGGGACATCGTGATAACCGGATAGACTGGTGTGCTGTATACCCGTCCATATGATGGATGCAACTGGTCTCATAGCTGCTCGTGTAGGGACACTAGGGATACAATACAGGTGCTCATTGGAGAATGAGTTCACTGATTGATCCGCTTACGGAATGCTGGATGCTTGATGATGCCTTATTGTCAGATAGCGATTCCGTAGTCCTAGTGGTGTATCTGGTCCTTAGACTTGAGACACCAAGGATGTCTTGTATGAGTGCTCCACTCTTTGATACCAGACTTATAGGTTTGGCTGTCACAGATCTAATACAGCTGGTCATTGGGAGTGGTAGTCAACCTTACGAGGGCTATTGAGTGTCGATAGAGGATCATCCACTCTCGGCGTCATGAGAGGAATATCTCAAGTGTTCTTGCTCAGACAAATCCCTGGCCAGGGTCATTCGGGTTGAGATAGAAAGAGTTCTCCGGGAGAATCCGATTAGAGCGAGACTCGAGTAGAAACCGTATAGGTTTGACAGCACCATGCTCGATATACGGTCTCTGGGATATTAGATGGATGAGGGACTATAGGTACACGGTAACTGAGGACAAACAGGTCCAATGGATTGGATTCCCCTGTATCGTCTGGGGACTACGGCGTAGTGGCCTAGTACGTCCGTAGTCGATGAGTCGAGTGAATTATTACAGAGATAATAATTCACTGAGTTAGAAGGAGTTCTGACAGGTATGACTCACGGCCAGCTCGATATTGGGCCTAGAGGGTCACACACATATGGTAGGGATTGCGATGAGTAGAGGTTCGGATATGAGATATCCGACGGAGCCTTTGTCTTATTGGATGCAGATCCAATACCCACTAGGGGAGGACCCATTAGGGTTTGACAGGGGACCTCTATAAATAGGAGGGATTCAGAACCTCATAGGCTAGAGCCTTTGCTTGCCTTTCCTATTCTCCTCTTTCTCTCCACCTCAGATCAGGCTTGGAGTTTTGAGGAGCATCGTCGCAACCCTGCTGTGTGGATCACCGCTAGAGAGGAGGACACTTGACCTCCTCTACCCTCTCCTAAGGATCTGTAAGGAAACAGGGATATACGATCTCCATAGATAACACAATCTACTCTATACGCAGTTTCATGTTTCGCGGATTTTTGCTCATCAATCTTCGCACGACGACGAACATCTTTTTGGGAATCGGGGATTTTGTTTTCTTGTTCTTCCGCTGCGCATGTGATGACGCCCCCATGATTTCCCAACAGTGGTATCAGAGCCAGGTTGTTCGTGCGAATGATTGGTTTTGAACTGCGTGTGTTGTGTTTAGGAAGAATTTTGACGTCAAAATCGTTGACGCAAAAGCGAGAAAGGGCAGCAATAGTTGCTGCCCTCGATCTGCGTGCATGAAGCGCAGCCGAAGGCGGGCAGCACAGGGGCTGCGTCTGCAGCAGCCGGCCGGCGGCCTGCTTGCAGCAGGCTAGCTGCCGGCGGGGCTGGCAGCCCACGGGCAGAGGCGCCGTAGGGCAGCGGCGCGAGCCACCGCAAGGAAGCAGCGCCTGCCGCCGCAGGGCAGCGGCACCTGCCGCCGCTGCTCCCGTGGGCGAAACCCCCCCCCACAGGGGCAACCGCCCGGCGGGACAACACCCCCTGCGGAGGCAGCAACAGCGCCGCCAGCGGGCGTGCCGCCTGCAGGCGAGGGCAGTGCCCTCATTCGCCGCACAGGCCGCCGCCGGCAGGGTGGCGGCGGCGGCACCAGCGAAAGGGGGAAAGGGCATTAGGGTTTCTTGGGCAAAAGATAGTTTTGCCCCTCAGAATTTGAAAAATTCCAGTTTCTGTCTTTTATCTAAATTACGAAAATATCCCTATAAATTCAGAAATTCCCTACATGTCCCTGATTTCAGAAAATATTAATTAATTAAAAGGTTTAGTTGATTATTATTTTTTATTATTATCTAGTAGTCCTACATGATGATGATTATTTATACATATGATGTATGATGTGTGGACGGATGATCATGGACCGTGTGATATGTGTACTTGTGATTATTATTATTGAGGTCTGCGAGCTTCCATTGTATTTTTCGTTTATTGTCGGGCCTGCGTGCCTATGATTAAGTTGTAATCACATGAGGAGGCGCAGCGGGAGCGTGGATGCAATAGCGGGACCCACGAGACGGACGATCGCGATGAATGAAGATGCATCAAGATGTCGACGGAATCGACGAGGACGAGATAGACGATCACAGGGCATGGAGATGCACCATTGCACACATAGATCTTGATGTGAGTGATTAGGCCTACTGGCTCGGGCCTAATCACATTAGGTTGTGGTCCATGATCATCTGGTGTGATTGCTTATACACATACTAGATATGTATATATATTTGCATGCGATGTAGATATATATTAAATATGTATATGTGTGACATGTCATATTAGGAGACCAAATCATAGAAACATCTCTCGATAATATTAAGTCGGTAAACGTGAGGCAATTAGATTGACCCACGTGGCCTTCCATCGTTATGAGTAGGAACCGATTCCCGGTGTAGGTAGAGTTGGTCGAGTCCCTCGAGACTCACCTATATCGTGATTCGCTATTTTGCTTACGACATAGAGATGTCACCAGTGACCTGAGGGCATGGTATACTTGGTCGAGTCCCTCGAGGGTATATCATCAAATCAGACTCATCTTGTAACGAAGGTGTTGACTTAACCGAGCATTATGATTAGTCGAGTCCCTCGAGACCATGGTGATTCGGATGCCGAACAGGACGAGAATCACAAGGAGTTGTGATCGGCAAGAGTTGCCTACCTTTTAGGCTTAGTGTGATTGGTCGAGTCCCTCGAGGTTTCACTAACACACTGATTGGATCCTGATCCCCACTAGAAGTCTGCCGGAGACTTCCGTTTCACGTGCTGAGGGTGTCGCGTGACTCGTTAGTAAAATAGTGGGAGCAAATTAAGATAGAAGTCCATATCTTGATAGTTTATTTCTTGCAAAATCTGCATGTTATTCATTTCTGCTGCATCTTTATTTTCAGAAAATGTCGCTTTCAAATCCCTTACGTGGCATACTTGATGTCAACCGCCTCACTAGTCCAAATTATACGGATTGGCTCCGTAACTTGAGAATTGTTCTCACAGCGGAGAAAATCGTGTATGTTCTTGATACAGTGATACCTACGCCCGAAGAAGGGGCAAACGAGGATGAGATCGCTCGCTACGTGAAGCACATTGATGACTCCACTCTTGCTCAGTGCTATATGTTGGGCTCTATGACTCTTGAGTTATAGAGACAACATTAAAAGATGGATGCCAGATCCATTCTCCTACATGTCCGCAAATTGTTTGAGGAACAAGGAATGACTCAACGATATGAGATATCCAAGAGCCTTTTCCGCGCTAGGATGACTAAGGGGACACCGGTTCAGAACCATGTCCTAAAGATGATTGAGTGGATAGAGAAACTCATAGGTCTAGGAATGGTCCTAGAGGATAACTTGTGTGTGGACATTGTGCTTCAGTCCCTACCAGATTCCTTTTCACAGTTCATAATGAATTTTAATATGAACAAGCTTGAGGTGACTCTCCCAGAGCTCCTCAATATGTTGAGGGAGGCAGAGAGTACTATTAAGAAAGAGAAGCCAGTTCTCTACACTGGTGAGACCAGAAAGAAAAGGAAAGCAGAAAGGTCCCTTAAGAAGGGAAAGGGCAAGGGCAGACCAGGTAAAGCAAATGTTGCTAAGAAAGACCCAGTAAAGGATAAAGGCCAATGCTTCCACTGTGGTAAAGATGGGCACTGGAAGAGGAACTGCAAAGAGTACCTTGTAGAAAGGGCAAAATAGAAGCTTGGTGAAGCTTCAGGTACATTCATGATCAATCTCCAATTGTTAGATTTTTATGATAGTGTATTGGTATTGGATACCAATATTGCTTATCACATCTTCAATTTATTGTAAATTCTAGCAAAGCTAAGGGGAGATTGACGAGAGGAATATTGCATAAAGGTTTGTTTATGCAAGACACTACTCCACATTTCATGAATGTAAGTGTCTAAGAGGAAACGAGATGAGGTGAATAGTGCATACCTATGGCATTGTAGGCTAGGTCACATCCATGAAAGAAGGATTCAAAAGTTGCTAAATAATGGATATCTAGATCCATTCGACTATGTGTCATATGTAACTTGTGAGCCTTGCATTCGTGGAAAATTGACCAACTCTCCATTTAGTAGAACTGGAGAGAGAGCCATTGAGTTGTTGGAACTCATACATAGTGATGTATGTGGACCCATGTCAACTCATGCCATTGGAGGTTACTCCTACTACATTTACTGATGATTTCTCAATGTATGGATATGTGTACTTAATGAAGTACAAGTCCGAGGCTTTTGAGAAATTCAGAGAGTATAAGAATGAGGTGGAGAACCAAACTGGAAAGAGTATCAAAACTCTTCGATCAGATTGAGGAGGTGAGTACTTAAGTACAGAGTTTACTCAGTTCCTCAAGGACCATGGGATATTATCCCAATGGACACCTCCTTATACACCTTAGCTCAATGGTGTCTCTGGAAGGAGAAATTGTACGTTATTAGATATGGTACGGTCCATGATGAGTTTCGCTGACCTACCCATCTTATTCTAGAGATATGCCCTAGAGACCACAGCTTACCTTCTGAACAGAGTTCCAACTAAGTCGGTAGTGTCTACACCATATGAGATATGGAAAGGGAAGAAGTCTGATCTTAAGGTTGTTAAGATTTGGGGCTGCCCTGCCCACATTAAAAGACACAACCCCGATAAGTTAAAATCAAGGACAGAGCGATGCAAATTTGTGGGATACCCCAAGAAAACTTATGGGTATTATTTCTATCATCTCGAGGACCAAAAGGTCTTTATAGCTAAGAGAGTAGTGTTTCTTGAGAAGGAACACATTCTTGGCGGAGACAGTGGGAGAATGATAGAGTTGAGCGAGGTTGGAGAACCAAGCTCAAGCACCACTCTACAGCCCAAGTCTGTTCAGGTACCTAATACACAAGTTTCAACTTTACGCAGGTCTGATATCTTATCCTCCTGAGAGATATGTGGGACATATTAGAGGAGAGGATGTAGAGGATATTGATCCTCAGACCTATGAGGAGGCTATTATGAGTATAGACTCCGGGAAGTGGCAAGAAGCCATGAATTCTGAGATGGATTCTATGTACTCCAATAAGGTTTGGAACCTAGTTGATGCGCCCGAAGGTATTGTACCCATCGGTTGCAAGTGGATCTTTAAGAAAAAGATCGGAGTAGATGGAAAGGTAGAGACTTATAAAGCAAGGCTAGTGGCTAAGGGGTATCGTCAAAGGCAAGGTGTTGATTACGACGAAACCTTCTCACCCGTAGCAATGCTAAAATCCATCAGAATTCTATTGGTTATTGCAGCACACTATGATTATGAGATCTGGTAGATGGATGTGAAAACCGCATTCCTCAATGGGAATCTCGAGGAGGAGGTGTATATGATGCAACCTGAGGGATTCGTGTCCAAGAACTGCCCAGATAAGATGTGTAGGTTGCTTAGATCCATTTATGGACTAAAGCAAGCTTCCCAAAGTTGGAACATAAGATTTGATAAGGCAATCAGATCTTATGACTTCGTTAAGAACGAATATGAGCCTTGTGTGTACAGGAAGGTAAGTGGGAGCACTATCACCTTTTTGGTGTTATATGTGGATGACATCCTGATCATTGGGAATGACGTAGGAATGCTATCTACGGTAAAGACTTGGTTATCTAGACACTTCTCCATGAAGGACTTAGGGGAAGCATCCTATACCTTGGGGATTAGAATCTATAGAAGATAGATCCAAGAGGATGCTTGGCTTGTCCCAGTCCAGGTACATAGAAACCATTGTCAAAAGGTTTGGCATGGAAAATTCCAAGAGAGGTCTCATACCGATGAGACATGGGATATCACTTTCTACGAGTATGTCCCCAAAGACTCCAGAAGAAAGGGCGAACATGAATATGATACCTTATGCCTCAGCAATAGGGTCTATCATGCATGTCATGCTATGTATTAGGCCTGATATAGCGCATGCTCTGAGTGTCACGAGCAGGTATCAGGCGGATCCAGGCTTGGAGCACTGGAAAGCAGTAAAGTGTATCCTTAAGTACTTGAGAAGGACTAAGGATCTTTTACTAGTATATGGAGGTAATAGCCTTAAGGTTGAAGGCTACACGGACTCAAGTTTTCAGTCTGATGTCGATGATAGCAAGTCGAATTCAGGGTATGTGTACACCTTGAATGGAGGAGCAGTGTGCTGGAAGAGTTCCAAGCAAGATACCACTGTTGACTCAACCACAGAGGCGGAGTACATTGCTGCATCAGATGCAGCAAAGGAGGGAGTCTGGGTGAAGAAGTTCATCACAGATTTGGGAGTCGTTCCGGGTAGCGAGGAGCCGATCTCGTTATATTGCGACAACAACGGGGCGATTACTCAAATAAGGGAACCCGGGTCTCATCAGAAGTGTTCTAAGGAGGTTCCAACTTATCAGAGAGATCGTAACCCGAGGATATGTAGTAGTGGAAAGAGTTCCATCCGAAGATAACATTGCAGATCCACTGACAAAGCCGTTGTCTCATTTTGTCTTTAAGCGTCACAGGGGTCTGATGGGGATCAGACACATAGGTGATTGGCTTTAGGTCAAGTGGGAGATTGCTAGTCATAGGTGCCCAGCAAGCCAATCACGTGAGTGATGGCACGTGTGACTTGATACAGAATCTTTTTGCTTATTATATTTTGGCGTATATCACTTTATAACTATTGCATAAATGCATACATATATTGTGATGTCCTTGGATTTGTGCAATGAGAATCGGATCGTGATGAGATCACGATAATGAGATCGATTCACCTTTAAACACATATCCTAAATGATCCCGGTCATAGGTTACTCGAGAGGGACATCGTGATAACCGGATAGACTAGTGTGCTGTATACCCGTCCATATGATGGATGCAGCTGGTCTCATAGTTGCTCGTGTAGGGACACTAGGGATACAGTACAGGTGCTCATTGGAGAATGAGTTCACTGATTGATCCGCTTACGGAATGCTGGATGGTTGATGATGCCTTATTGTCAGACAGCGATTCCGTAGTCCTAGTGGTGTATCTGGTCCTTAGACTTGAGACACCAAGGATGTCCTGTATGAGTGCTCCACTCTTTGATACCAGACTTATAGGTTTGGCTGTCCCAGATCTAGTACAGCTGGTCATTGGGAGTGGTAGTCAACCTTACGAGGGCTATTGAGTGTCGATAGAGGATCATCCACTCTCGGCGTCATGAGAGGAATATCCCATGTGTTCTTGCTCAGACAAATCCCTGGCCAGGGTCATTCGGGTTGAGAGAGAAAGAGTTCTCCGGGAGAATCCGATTAGAGCGAGACTCGAGTAGAAACCGTATAGGTCTGACAGCACCATGCTCGATATACGGTCTCTGGGATATTAGATGGATGAGGGACTATAGGTACACGGTAACTGAGGACAGACAGGTCCAATGGATTGGATTCCCCTGTATCGTCTGGGGACTACGGCGTAGTGGCCTAGTACGTCCGTAATCGATGAGTCGAGTGAATTATTACAGAGATAATAATTCACTGAGTTAGAAGGAGTTCTGACAGGTATGACTCACGGCCAGCTCGATATTGGGCCTAGAGGGTCACACACATATGGTAGGGATTGCGATGAGTAGAGGTTCGGATATGAGATATCCGACGGAGCCCTTGTCTTATTGGATGCAGATCCAATACCCACTAGGGGAGGACCCATTAGCGTTTGACAGGGGACCTCTATAAATAGGAGGGATTCAGAGCCTCATAGGCTAGAGCCTTTGCTTGTCTTTCCTATTCTCCTCTTCCTCTCCACCTCAGATCAGGCTTGGAGTTTTGAGGAGCATCGTCGCAACCCTGCTGTGTGGATCACCGCTAGAGAGGAGGACGCTTGACCTCCTTTACCCTCTCCTAAGGATCTGTAAGGAAACAGGGATATACGATCTCCCTAGGTAACACAATCTACTCTATACGCAGTTTCATGTTTCGCGGATTTTTGCGCACCAATCTTCGCACGACGACGAACATCTTTTTGGGAATCGGGGATTTTGTTTTCTTGTTCTTCCGCTGCGCATGTGATGACGCCCCCATGATTTCCCAACCGCCCCCAATTAACCCTAATGGATCCTGCCCTATTGGGTATTGGATCTCCATTCAATTACCCAAGCCTTTTAAATTAGTGGTCTCTACTTAGTAATATCTTATTAGCTCTTATTTGATATCATCCATAGGATCCAATAATTCAGGAGCTTATTGGATGTCAAATAAAATAGGGGCTCCAACGAATATCTCATAACCGAACCTCTACTCGTCGTAACACCTACCATATGTGTGTGACCCTCTAGGCCCAATATTGAGCTAGCTGTGAGTCATACTTGTTAGAACTCCTTCTAGCTCATTGAATTATTATCTCTATAATAATTCACTCGACTCATCGATTGCGGACGTACTAAGCCACTACACTACAGTCCCCAAACGATATAGGGGAATCCAATCCTTTGGACCTATCTATCCTCAATTACCGTGTACCTATAGTCCCTCATCCATTTAATATTCCAGAGACCATATATCAGGCATGGTGTTGTCAGACCCATACAATTTCTCCTCGAGTCTCGCTCTAATTGGATTCTCCCGGAGAACTCTTTCTCTCTCAATCCGAATGACCTTGGCTAAGGATTTGTATGAGCAAGAATACATGGGATATTCCTCTCATGATACCGAGAGCGGATGATCCTCTAACGACACTTAATAGCCCTCGTAAGGTTGGCTGCCACTCCCAATAACCGGTTGTATTAGATTTGAAACTTCTAAACCTATAAGTCTGGTATCAAACAGTGGAGTACTCATACAGGACATCCTTGGTGTCTCAAGTCTAAGGACCAAATGCACTACCGGGACTACGGAATCGCTATTTGACTGCATTGTATCCTTAATGTCCCCACACGAGCAGCTATGAGACCAGCTGCCTCCATCATATGGACGGGTATACAGTACACCAATCTATCCAGTTATCTCGATGTCCCACTCGAGTAACCTATGACTAGGATTATTTAAGGACTGTGTTTAAAGGCGAATCGGTCTCATTATCATGAAATCATCACGATCCGATTTTCATTACACAAATCTACGGACATCACAATATATATGCATATATACAACAAGCAATATAAAGTGATAAAAATGCCAAAATATAATAAACAAAAAGAACACTTATCATGTCACACGTGCAATCACTCACATGATTCGCTTTCAGAGCACCTATGACTAGCAATCTCCCACTTGACCTAAAGTCAATCACCTATTGTCTGATCTCCATCAGACCCCTATGATGCTCAAGGACAATATGAGACAACGACTTTATCAGTAGATCTGTGATGTTATCCTCGAATGGAACTCTTTCCACTGCTATATCTCCTCAGGCCACGATCTCTCTAATAAGCTGAAACCTTCTCATAACACTTCTGATGAGACCCAGGTTCCCTCATTTGAGCAATCGCCCCATAGTTGTCGCAATATAAGGGAATCGACTCCTTGTTGTCCAGCATAACTCCTAAAATCTGTGATGAACTTATTCATCCATACTCCCTCCTTTGTTGCTTTTGTTACAGCAATGTACTCTACCTCTATGGTCTAGTTAGCAGTAGTATCTTGCTTGAAACTCTTCCAACATACTGCTCCTATATTCAGGGTGAACATATACCCCGAATTAGACTTACCAGCCTTCAACCCTAAGGCTACTACCTCCATATACCGGTAAAAAATTCTTAGTCCTTCTCAAGTACTTAAAGGATACACTTTATTGCTTTTCAATACTCTTAGCCTAGATCTGCCTTATACCTACTCGTGACACTCAGAGCATGCGTTATATTAGGCCTGATACATAGCATAACATACATGATAGACTCTATCGTTGAGGCATATGGTATCTTTGCTAGTCATAGGTGCCCAGCAAACCAATCACGTAAGTGATAGCACGTGTGACTTAACATAGAATCTTTTTGCTTATTATATTTGGCATTTATCACTTTATATTGACTATTGCATATATGCATGTATTTATTGTAATGTCCTTGGATCTATGCAATGAGAATCGAATCGTGATGAGATCACGATAATGAGATTGATTCACCTTTAAACACAAATCCTAAATAATCCCGGTTATAGGTTACTTGAGAGAGACATCAAGATAACTAGATAGACTGGTGTGCTGTATACCTGTCCATATGATAGATGTAGCTGGTCTCATAGCTGCTCGTGTGGGGACACTAGGAATATAGTACAGGTGCTCATTGGAGAATTAGTTCACTGATTAATCCGCTTATAGAATGTTGGATGGTTGATGATGTTTTATTGTCAAACAACGATTCTGTAGTCCCAGTGGTGTATCTGGTCCTTAGACTTGAGACACTGAGGATGTCCTGTTTAAGTGCTCCACTCTTTGATATCGGAGTTACAGGTTTAGATGTCCCAGATCTAGTACAACCGGTCATCAGGAGTGGCAATCAACCTTACGAGGGTTATTGAGTGTCGATAGAGGATCATCCAATCTCGGTGTCATGAGAGAAATATCCCATGTGCTCTTGCTCAAACAAATCCCTGGCCAGGGTCATTCGGATTGAGAGAGAAAGAGTTCTCTAAGAGAATCCGATTAGAGTAAGACTCGAGTAGAAACCGTATGGGTTTGACAACACCATGCCCGGTATATGGTCTCTAGGATATTAGATGGATGAGGGACTATATGTATATGGTAACTGAGGACAAACAAGTCCAATAGATTGAATTCCCCTGTATCATCTGGGGACTGCGGCGTAGTGGCCTAGTTCGTCCGTAGTCGATGAGTCGAGTGAATTATTATGAAGATAATAATTCACTGAGCCAGAAGGAGTTCTGACAAGTATGACTCACAGCCAGCTCGATATTGGGCCTAGAGGGTTACACATATATGGTAGGCGTTGCGATGAGTAGAGGTTCAGATATGAGATATCCGTCGAAGCCCCTATCTTATTGGATCACATAGACGAGATCCAATAAAAGCCCATGAGAGATTATTGGATAGAGATACACTAATCTAAGATGCTTGGGTAGTTGGATGAAGATCCAATACCCAATATGAGAGGATCCATTACGGTTAAGTTGATAGGGGACCTCTATAAATATGAGGGATTCAATGGTTCATAGGCTATAGCTTTTGCTTGCCTCTCCTGTTCTCCTCCCCCTCTCCACCTCAGAGTAGGCCTGGAGTTTTGAGGAGCGTTGTCGCAGCCCTGCTATGTGGATCACCACTAGAGAGGAGGGCGCTTGACCTCCTTCACCCTCTCTTAGAGATCTACAGGGAAACAGGGATATACGATCTCCCTAGGTAACACAATATATTCTATACGCAGTTTTAAGTTTTGCAAATTTTTACGCACCAATCTTCACACGACGACGAACATCTCTTTGGGAATAGGGGATTTTGTATTTTGTTCTTTCGCTGCGCATGTGATGTCGCCCCCAAAGATTTCCCAATAGTGGTATCAGAGCTAGGTTGTTCATGCGATAGATTGGTTTTGAACTACATGTATTATGTTTTGGAGAAACTTTTGACGTCAAAATCGTTGATGCAAAAGTGAGGAAGGGCAGCAACAGTTACTACCCTCAATCTACGTGCGTGTAGTCGCTTGCAACAACATCCACAGCCAGGCAGCACATCGCTGGCATATGCGTAAGCGCTGTGCTTGCAGCAACCGACCGATGGCCTGCTTACAGTAGGCTTTCGGCCGGTGGGGCTGGCAGCCTGCGAGTAGAGGCGCCGCGGGGCAGCGGCACTTGTGGCCGCTGCTCCCGCGGGCAAAACCCCCCGTAGGGGCGACCGCCCAACAAGGCAGCACCGCCTGCGGGCGCTACCCCGCGGGCAGAACCGCCTGCCGAGGTGGCAACGCCCACTTGCAGGGGCGACGCCGCCCGCGAGCGAGTCACTCGCAGGTAGAGGCAGCGCCTCAGTACCCGCCGCATAGGCCACCGCCGACAGGGTGGCGATGACGGCGACAACAGTAGGGGAGAGGGAGAGGGGCTTAGGGTTTTGGGCAAAAAGATAGTTTTGCCCCTGTGAATTTGAGAAATTCCAGTTCTATCCTTTTATCCAAATTATGAAAATGCCTCTAAGAATTTAAAAAATTCCCTACATGTCCCTGATTTTAAAAAATATTAATTAATTAAAATATTAATTAATTATTAATTTATTATTATCTAGTAGTCCTACATGATGATGATTTATACATGTGATGTATGATGTGTGGACGGATGATCATAGACCGTGTGATGTGTGTACTTGTGATTATTATTATTGGGGCATGCGAGCCTCCATTTTATTTCTTGTTTATTGTCGGGCCTGTGTGCCTATGATTAAATGGTAATCACACGAGGAGGCACAGCAGGAGCTTGGAAGCGATAGCGGGACCCATGAGACAAACAATCGCGAAGCATAGAGATGCGTCGAGATGCCGACGGAACCGACGAGGACGAGATGGACGATCACAGGGCATAGAGATGCACTGCTGCATACATAGATCTTGAGTTGAGTGATTAGGCCCACTGGCTCGAGCCTAATCATATTAGGCTATGGTCCATGATCATCTGGTGTGATTGCTCATGTGGTATGTAATTGCTTATACACCTACTAGATATGTATATATATATTTGCATGCGATGTAGATATATATTAAATATGTATATGTGTGATATGTCATATTTGGAGACCAAATCATAGAAACCTCTCTCTCGATAATATTAAGTCGGTAAACGTGAGGCAATTAGATTGACTCACGTGGCCTTCCATTGTTATAGGCAGGGACCGATTCCCGGTGTAGGTTGAGTTGGTCGAGTCTCTCGAGGCTCAAATACATCGCGATTCGCTATCTTGCCTACGACATAGAGATGTCACCGGTGACCTCAGAATATGGTATGCTTGGTCGAGTCCCTCGAGGGAATATCATCGAATCAGACTCATCTTGTAACGATGGTGTTGACTTAACTGAACATCATAGTTGGTCGAGTCCCTCGAGACCATGGTGATTCGGAGGCCGAACAGGACGGGAATCACAAGGAGTTGTGATCGGTAAGAGTTGCCTACCTTTCGGGCTTAGTGTGATTGGTCGAGTCCCACGAGGTTACACTAAGATGCTGATTGGATCCTGATCCCCACTAGAAGTCTACCGGAAACTTTTGTTTCATATGCTGAGGGTGTTGTGTGACTCGCTAGTAAAATAGTAGGAGCATATTAAGATAGAAGTTCATATCTTGATTGTTTATTTTTTATAAAATCTGCATGTTATTTATTTCTGCTACATCTTTATTTTAGAAAATATCGCTTTCAAATCTCTTACGTGGCATACTTGATGTCAACCGCCTCACTGGTCCAAATTATACGGATTGGCTCCACAACTTAACAATTGTTCTCATGACGGAGAAAATTACGTACATCCTTGATACAGTGATGCCTACGCCCGAGGATGGGGCAAGCAAGAATGAGATCGCTCATTATGTGAAGTACATTGATAACTCCACTCTTGCTTGCTTAGTGTTGTTACATGGTGGGCTCTATGACTCCTGAGTTACAAAGACAATATAAAAAGATGGATGCCAGATCCATTCTCCTACATGTCCGCAAACTGTTTGAGGAATAGGGAATGACTCAGCGATGTGAGATATCCAAGAGCCTCTTCCAAGCTAGGATGACT
The DNA here is from genome assembly GCF_036884655.1 of Musa acuminata AAA Group. Taxonomy (NCBI): domain Eukaryota; kingdom Viridiplantae; phylum Streptophyta; class Magnoliopsida; order Zingiberales; family Musaceae; genus Musa; species Musa acuminata. The sequence goes on from NC_088356.1 coordinate 9,249,323, forward strand.
GAGGGGACATCGGTTCATAACCATGTCCTAAAAATGATTGAGTGGATAGAGAAACTCACAGGTCTTAGAATGGTCCTAGAGGATAACTTGTGTGTGGACATTGTGCTTCAGTTTCTACCAGATTCATTTTCACAGTTCATAATGAATTTTAATATGAACAAATTTGAGGTAACTCTCCCGGAGCTCCTCAATATGTTGAGGGAGGCAGAGAGCACTATCAAGAAAGAGAAGCCAATTCTCTACACTAGTGAGACCAGAAAGAAAAGGAAAGTAAAAAAATCCCTTAAGAAAGGCAAGGGCAAGGGCAAGGGCAGAACAGGTAAAGCAAAGGTTGCTAAGAAAGACCCGGCAAAGGACAAAGGCTAGTGCTTCCACTATGGCAAAGATTGGCACTGGAAGAGGAACTACAAAAAGTACCTTGTAGAGAGGGCGAAACAAAAGCTTGGAGAAGCTTTAGGTACATTCATAATCATTCTCCATTTATCAGACTCTTATGATAACACATGAGTATTGGATACCGGTAGTGCTTTTCATATATGTAATTTGTTACAGGTTTTGGCAAAGCCTAGGAGATTGGCGAGAGGCGAGATGGACCTCAAGATGAGCAATGGAGCAAAAGTTGCTGCAGTAGCTATTGGCGAGGTCGCCCAATATCTGCTTGGTGGAGCTATTATTGCATTAGATGCATGTTATTTTGTTCCTTCTATTATCAAAAATATTATCTCCATTTCATATTTGACAATTAGTGGATATAAATTAGTTTTTAAGAACAATAGTTATTCAATATTATTAAATAATGAGATTATCATGAAATGAACATTGCATAATGGTTTGTTTATGCTATACACTACTCCACATATCATGAATGTAAGTGTATCTAAGAGGAAACGAGAAGAGGTGAACAATGCATACTTATGGCATTGTAGGCTAGGTCACATCCATGAGGGAAGGATTCAAAAGTTGCTAAAGGATGGATATCTAGATTTATTCGACTATGAGTCATATGCAACTTGCAAGCCTTGCCTTCATGGAAAACTGACCAACTTTCCATTTAATGGAACTAGAGAGAGAGCCACTGAGCTGTTGGAACTCATACATAGTGATGCATGTGGACCCATGTCAACCATGTCATTGGTGGTTACTCTTACTTCATTACCTTTATTGAAGATTTCTCAAGGTATGAATTTGTGTACTTAATGAAGTACAAGTCCGAGGCCTTTGAGAAATCCAGAGAGTATAAAAATAAAGTGGAGAATTAGACTGGAAAGAGTATCAAGACTCTTCGATTGGATCGAGGAGGTGAGTACTTGAGTACAGAGTTTACCTAGTTCCTCAAGGACCATGAGATATTATCCCAATGGATACCTCCTTTCAATGGTGTGTCTGAAAGGAGGAATCATACGCTATTAGACATGGTACGGTCTATGATGAGTTTCGCTGACCTACCCATCTCATTTTGGGGATATGCCCTAGAGACCATAGCTTACCTTTTGAACAGAGTTCCAACTAAGTCGGTAATGTCTACACCATATGAGATATGGAAAGAGAAGAAACCCGATATTAAGGTTGTTAAGATTTGAGGCTGCCCTGCCCACGTTAAAAGACACAACCCTGATAAGTTGGAATCAAGGACGGAGTGGTTCAAGTTCGTGGGATACTCCAAGGAAACTTGTAAGTATTATTTCTATCATCTCGAGGAACATATTCTTGGCGGAGACAGTGGGAGCATGATAGAGTTGAATGAGGTTGGAGAACCTAGCTCAAACACTACCCTACAGCCCAAGTCTGTTCAGGTACCAAATACACAAGTTCTAACTTTATGTAGGTCCGACAGAGTATCCCATCCTCCTTAGAGATATGTGAGACATATTAGAGGAGAGGATGTTAAGGATATTGATTCTCAAACCAACGAGGAGACTATTATGAGTATAGACTCCGGGAAGTGGCAAGAAGCTATGAATTCAGAGATGAATTCTATGTACTCCAACGAGGTTTGGAATCTAGTTGATGCGCTTGAGGGTATTGTACCCATCGATTGTAAGTGGATCTTTATGAAAATGATCGGAGTAAATGGAAATGTAGAGACCTATAAAGCAAGGCTAGTGACTAAGTGGTATCGTCAAAGGCAAAGTGTTGACTATGACGAAACTTTCTCACCCGTAGTAATGCTAAAAATCCATCCAAATTCTATTGCCGATTCTAGTACACTATGATTATGAGATTTGACAGATAGATATGAAAACTACATTCCTTAATGGGAACATCGAGGAGGAGGTGTATATGATACAACCCGAGGGATTCGTGTCCAAGGATTGCCCATATAAGGTGTGCAAGTTGCTTAGATCCATTTATGGACTAAAGAAAGCTTCTCGAAGTTGGAACATAAGATTTGATGAAGCAATCAGATCTTATGACTTCGTTAAAAATGAAGAAGAGCCTTGTGTGTACAGGAAGGTAAGTGGGAGTGCTATCACCTTTTTAATGTTATATGTGGATGACATCTTGATCATTGGGAATGATGTAGGAATGCTATCCACAGTAAAGGCTCAGTTATCTATACACTTCTCCATGAATGACTTAAAGGAAGCATCCTATATCTTGGGGATTCGGATCTATAGAGATAGATCTAAGAGGATGCTTGGCTTGTCCCAATCCAGGTACATAGAAACCATTCTCAAAAAGTTTGTCATGAAAAATTCCAAGAGATGTCTTATACCGATGAGACATGAGATATATATATAAATATATATATGTATGCATATATATGTATATATATATATATATATATATATATATTTGTATATATATATATATATATATATATATTTGTATATATATATATATATATATATATATATATATATTTGTATATATATATATATATATATATATATATATATATATATATATATACAAATATATATATATATATATATATACATATATATATGTATGTATATATATATGTATATATGTATATATGTATATATATATATATATATGTATATATGTATATATATATATTTTTGTATATATATATATGTATATATATACATATATATATATATACATATATATATATATATACATATATATATATATACATATATATATATATATATATACATATATATATATATATATATATCTATATATATACATATATATATATATATAT